>NW_026731786.1:0-528756 GCF_028476545.2 Physella acuta
ATTTCTTTATTTTTGTGTCGTACGGCTCATCCAGACTGTTACAAAACAAACACCCCAGAAAGGCGATTGTCTCCCTTGTCTCGCTACATTACAGTTTGAAGGGTTTCATAACCTGACTTCTATTTCGGTCGCTCGATTTTAATTGATAGAAATGGATGCAGGCAGGGTAACTAATCTGAGTAAAGCATAATCAGGGCCTAGACATCCTATTTCTGTGGCTGATTTAAACATGGATGAAAGCTGAGCAGTCGTTTGAGAACATGAGGAGGTTGGTGGAGGGGGGGGGGGGAGTCAGCGGGTTACTTGGTTTATAGAGAGGCTGGTATAAAGAGAGACGCCAATATGTAGAAAATAAACTCATTAAAATTGTATCACTAATTGTATTGGACTGTCACTAATTGGCTTGTGAATAATTGGACTGTCCCTAATTGGACTGTCCCTAATGGGACTGTCCCTAATTGGACTGTCCCTAATTGGACTGTCCCTAATTGGACTGTCCCTAATTGGACTGTCCCTAATTGGGACTGTCCCTAATTGGACTGTCCCTAATTGGACTGTCCCTAATTGGACTGCCCCTAATTGGACTGTCCCTAATTGGACTGTCCCTAATTGGACTGTCCCTAATTGGACTGTCCCTAATTGGACTGTCATGTACTAGACTGTCCCTAATAAGACTCCCTAATTACACTTTCCCTAATTGGGCTGTCACTAATTAGTCTGTCACAAACTAGACGGTTACTAACTTCACTATACTGGAGAGTATACACGTGATAAGGTACACCTGAAAGTGTGTTGTTGTGTTAGTAGGAATGTGATTGTGTGTGTGTATATATATGTGTGTTTATGTGTGTATATTTGTGGGTGTGTCTGTTTATGTGCGCGTGTGTCTGTATGTGTGTGTATGTGTGTCTGTATGTGTGTGTGAAACATTTAACTGTGTTTTTGTCTGGAAGTTTAAGAATGTCAGTGCCAACCAGAAGACTTAAAAGTCTCCAATCTTAACTTAAACTGGCACTTTGATCAATTTAGATAACTGTCTAGCTGTAGTTGATAAGGGTGTTGCTGATGTTGTCGATATCGAGCTTTTAATTATTTGAGCGAGGCTGACATGGTGTAAGGCTGTGTTCTCTGTAACTAGAGAGCAGGGCTCATCATACAAATTTAGAGTCATATTTACTTCCCGTCGAGTCATATTTACTTCCAGTCAACCTCAAGCGACGCCACACACCCCTGGAGCATAAAAAAACACCCCAAAACCACGGCAGTAACCACTAAATCTTACAAAAGACACCCCAAAATCACACCACAACCACCATTCGCTTTGATTAACTGAATATATCGCATTCACCTTGATATACTGAATATATCGCATTCACCTTGATATACTGAATATATCGCATTCACCTTGATGTACCGAATATAATGCATTCACCTTGATATACCGAATATAAAAGCAGCAAGAATTATTGCCAATATTGATTTGTCTATGCAGTTTTGTCAATGGATAAGACGGACACAACTTAAGGCTGGTTGATTTATGCCTTCATAGCATCTGTCTGCCCCCATCTTCATGGCATCTGTCTGCCCCATCTTCAAGGCATCTGCCTGCCCCCATCTTCAAGGCATCTGCCTGCCCCCATCTTCATGGCATCTGTCTGCCCGAACTTCAAGGCATCTGCCTGCCCCCATCTTCATGGCATCTGTCTGCCCCATCTTCAAGGCATCTGTCTGCCCCATCTTCATGGCATCTGTCTGCCCCCATCTTCATGGCATCTGTCTGCCCCCATCTTCATGGCATCTGTTTGCCCCCATCTTCATGACATCTGTCTGCCCCATCTTCAAGGCATCTGTTTGCCCCCATCTTCATGGCATCTGTCTGCCCCATCTTCATGGCATCTGTCTGCCCCATCTTCAAGGCATCTGTCTGCCCCATCTTCAAGGCATCTGTCTGCCCCATCTTCATGGCATCTGTTTGCCCCCATCTTCAAGGCATCTGTCTGCCCCCATCTTCATGACATCTGTCTGCCCCATCTTCAAGGCATCTGTTTGCCCCCATCTTCATGGCATCTGTCTGCCCCATCTTCATGGCATCTGTCTGCCCCATCTTCAAGGCATCTGTCTGCCCCATCTTCAAGGCATCTGTCTGCCCCCATCTTCATGGCATCTGTTTGCCCCCATCTTCAAGGCATCTGTCTGCCCCATCTTCATGGCATCTGTTTGCCCCCATCATCAAGGCATCTGTTTGCCCCCATCTTCATGGCATCTGTTTGCCCCCATCTTCATGACATCTGTCTGCCCCATCTTCATGGCATCTGTTTGCCCCCATCTTCAAGGCATCTGTCTGCCCCCATCTTCATGGCATCTGTCTGCCCCATCTTCAAGGCATCTGTTTGCCCCCATCTTCATGGCATCTGTCTGCCCCATCTTCAAGGCATCTGTCTGCCCCCATCTTCATGGCATCTGTCTGCTGACTCTCGTATGCCAACATTAATTCTGTCTTCTGCCAAAATGTTGAAGTCCTTGAACCTGCAACTGGGACACACCAGTGTGAATACTTGGACGGCTATGGGAGCTGTGCTCGGCTGTCGGAGCTCACCAGTACTCAACTTATTGGCTGTGATATTAAAATTCCATCACCGCAATGATTTTACCTGTCGTCTGGTCTTTATTCTTTGTTTGCTCTTTCTGCTGATGTTGCTTTTTTGTCCAGGTTCCAAATATACTCACAACTGCTCTCACAACTTTTTTTCTTATATATATATATATATATATATATATATATATATATATATATATATATATATATATATATATATATAAACTGCCTGTATATTTTTAAAAAATACAACAGTTAAAGTAAGTGCACCTGAACAGAGAAATATTTCAACCCCCCCCCCCCCCCCCCCCCCCCCACGTAGCCTGTAGTGTTACCCTGGCTGAACACCACCGTGTCTGTGTCTGGATAATTCAGCCCGAGTCCTCCCCTCCCCACGTGTTATCAGCGCACACTGCACGGTTTCCCTTTCTGTACTAAAGCTGAGAGGTTCTCACACCTGCCGCCTAGTACCCCAGTCTTACAGTCGTACCTGGGCAGTTTGATCACTTAAATAGAAGTCTCAATAACCATTTAATACATAGTTTTGATGTAATGTTGCTGAAGGTGCCTTTATGTTCAGATTTAGAACCATTGTCCTCGATCTCTCATATTTCCGACATGTTCTTAGTATAGGTAAGATGGTCCCTCTTTACGCATTTAAATAACATTCTTTGTTAACTCGCTTTTATTGTAAATTTAACACCGCTTACTGTTAATACCTGGGTGTTACAACGTCTTTTTGGAGGGGGGGGGGGGGGGAGTGGATAAAAAAAAAGTGGATTAAAAAAAGTGGATTAAAAAAGTCTGGAGACTTTGGTTAGCTAGCAGAGCTGTGAGACAGCTTTAAAGACCATGGCTTTAATCAGGGGTGTGACTGTGGCGGGGCATGTATGACGTTACGCCTGGCTGATGCTGTATCGGCTTTGTTTGATGTGCTTAGCTGTTAGACCCGACGCCACACAGGGAGGGGGGGAAGTTGTAAGGGCGGGAGGGTGTCGGGGTGGGGGTCGATGACACAAGGACATTGACACAAACGTGGGTCTGGTGACATTAATACATGGGCAGAGAAACAAAGGCAAATTGACAGAGCTTTGACTTGTCACTTTTAAATCTCAAGCACCGTTAGTAGGAGATTTTTTTTTCCACCCCAAAGCTTTCCTACACAGTAATAAAAAACGGGAGTTCAAAGGGTATTGCTGACGCGAACGAATCTGTAACGATACATGTGTATAAGTTGTCCGTTGTTTTCAGAATGTTTTCCATTACCTGGTTTAATTGTTGATGGTGTTTGATTGTCAGTGCTTGTTCAACTGAAAATAATGGCCTTCTAGTTGGTAATGGCCTTCTAGCTGTGGATGGCCGTCTAGCTGGTAATGGCCGTCTAGCTGGTAATGGTCGTCTAGCTGGTAGTGGCCGTCTAGCTGGTAATGGCCGTCTAGCTGGTAATGGCCGTCTAGCTGGTAATGGTCGTCTAGCTGGTAGTGGCCGTCCAGCTGGTAATGGCCGTCTAGCTGGTAATGGTCGTCTAGCTGGTAGTGGCCGTCTAGCTGGTAGTGGCCGTCTAGCTGGTAATGGCCGTCTAGCTGGTAATGGCTGGAGGTCTAGCTGGTAATGGCTGGAGGTCTAGCTGGTAATAGCTGGAGGTCTAGCTGGTAATGGCTGGAGGTCTAGCTGGTAGTGGCCGTCTAGCTGGTAATGGCCGTCTAGCTGGTAATGGTCGTCTAGCTGGTAGTGGCCGTCTAGCTGTTGATGGCCGTCTAGCTGGCAATGGCCGTCTAGCTGGTAATGGCCGTCTAGCTGGTAATGGCCGTCTAGCTGGTAATGGCCGTCTAGCTGGTAATGGCCGTCTAGCTGGTAATGGCCGTCTAGCTGGTAATGGCTGGAAGTCTAGCTGGAGATGTAGCTGAAACGTCTAGCTAGAGGTCTAACTACGTATCTGTATCTAAAGGCGGGTGGGGAGGGGAGCAATGTCTACCAGCGTGTGTGGACGAGAATCACCTCTCTGTCCACTGAAATTACTTCCTTGATAATGCTGCTCATAATGTACAAACACATTTGTACACTCATTTTGTACACACACGTTACATGTGCACAGGCCTTAAATACACATTTTCTCAAGATGTACATTCCGATATGTTTTCTGTACACTTAAGGTATAAAATGTAAGTAGACGGTCGTTAACATTTACACCACCCTCATTTTATGTAGACATTTGATACGGTCGTTAACATTTATATCCACCCCCATTCTATGTAGACATTTGATACGGTCGTTTACATTTATACCCCCCCCCCCGATTTTATTTAGACATTTGATACGATCGTTAACATTTACCCCTCCCCCCTTTCTATGTCGTTAATACCCCCCCCCCCCGTCCTACATTGCACCATATGTTCAGCGACACAAACATAATTGTTTGTTGCAGTGCACCGTCAAAACGGCCCCTGACAAAACGGCCCCTGACAAAACGGCCCCCGACAAAACGGCCCCCGACAAAACGGCCCCCGACAAAACGGCCCCCGACAAAACGGCCCCTGACAAAACGACCCAGTCAAAATAGCCCGACTAGTGCATCTGCGACAATTTTAAAGGGCCCGACATATTGGCTCCGGACAAAATGAGTCACGACAAATTGTCTCCCGACATTAGGCTGATGTGAAGAAGTAAAATCTTCACGAACATGATAGTGTAGTAGATAATTGTCTAGAGTTAGTTGTATGACTGATGCTAGTTCGCTGTGTCACCCAAACCTGTTTGACGAAAGCCTGCTCAGTTGACCAGGTCCTTGGATACCAACATGTGGCCATCTCGGTCGCGTTATTTGTTTTAGAAAAGGAAAAGCCAACCCAGTCACCTTTGTCGATGGCCTTGACCTATTTGTCGACGGGGGACGGTAACCTTGATTAGAACACGGCAGCAGGACTGCATGACGTCATTAACGTCCCCTTGTTGAGTAAGGTAGATCTCTTGTCAGAAACCGCTAGAGTCTGGATTTGATGGCTTTCAATAGTCTGACACAATTTACTTCCCCTAGCATGAGAGGGCTTTCAATAGTCGGACACAATTTACTTCCATTTGCATGAGAGGGCTTTCAAAATCCTGACACAATTGACTTCCCTTAGCATGAGAGGGCTTTCAATAGTCTGACACAATTTACTTCCCCTTGCATTAGAGGGCTTTCAAAAGTCTGACACAATTTACTTCCCCTAGCATGAGAGGGCTTTCAACAGTCGGACACAATTTACTTCCCTTTTAGTTTTTTTAGGCATATCTTCGGAAATAGAATATATTTAGAAAATATATAATTTAACCTGTGTTCGCCCCCCCCCCCCCTCCTCCGAAAGGGCTTTGCCGGACACATTTTACTTCGTACTCAGAAGGCTGTTAGTTTTCGGAGGCTGCAGGTAATATTATCATCTAGATTTGGCTAACATCAACAGTAGCCTCTACATTCAGCTAACATCATCCGTTTAACATCAACAGTAGCCTCTAGATTTGTTTAACATCAACAGTAGCCTACACTCGGCTAACATCATCAGTAGCCTCTAGATTTGTTTAACATCAACAGTAGCCTCTAGATTTGTTTAACATCAACAGTAGCCTACACTCGGCTAACATCATCAGTAGCCTCTAGATTTGTTTAACATCAACAGTAGCCTCTAGATTTGTTTAACATCAACAGTAGCCTACACTCGGCTAACATCATCAGTAGCCTCTAGATTTGTCTAACATCCCCAGTCAGACCCCCCCCCCCCCCACCCCCATACATACATTCTATCCGCGCGTGTCCCATTTCCTTTGATTTAGAAAATAAACACCAAAATTCCATCTGTTGAGGTGAGACAGATAAGCCGCCATATTCCCACCTCCCATATATAGTGAGCAGAGCTGATGGTGGGGTCAAGTCAGGTTTGTGTTGGTAGGTCGGCGTCTAGTTAGGTTGTGTTGGTAGGTCGGCGTCTAGTTGTGTTGGTAGGTCGGCGTCTAGTTAGGTTGTGTTGGTAGGTCGGCGTCTAGTCAGGTTGTGTTGGTAGGTCGGCGTCTAGTTAGGTTGTGTTGGTAATTGGCGTCTAGTCAGGTTGTGTTGGTAGGTCGGCGTCTAGTTGTGTTGGTAGGTCGGCGTCTAGTTAGGTTGTGTTGGTAATTGGCGTCTAGTTAGGTTGTGTTGGTAGGTCGGCGTCTAGTTAGGTTGTGTTGGTAGGTCGGCGTCTAGTTAGGTTGTGTTGGTAATTGGCGTCTAGTTAGGTTGTGTTGGTAGGTCGGCGTCTAGTTAGGTTGTGTTGGTAATTGGCGTCTAGTTAGGTTGTGTTGGTAGGTCGGCGTCTAGTTAGGTTGTGTTGGTAGGTCGGCGTGTAGTTAGGTTGTGTTGGTAGGTCGGCGTCTAGTTAGGTTGTGTTGGTAGGTCGGCGTCTAGTTAGGTTGTGTTGGTAGGTCGGCGTGTAGTTAGGTTGTGTTGGTAGGTCGGCGTCTAGTTAGGTTGTGTTGGTAGGTCGGCGTCTAGTTAGGTTGTGTTGGTAGGTCGGCGTCTAGTTGTGTTGGTAGGTCGGCGTCTAGTTAGGTTGTGTTGGTAGGTCAGCGTCTAGTTAGGTTGTGTTGGTAGGTCGGCGTCTAGTTGTGTTGGTAGGTCGGCGTCTAGTTAGGTTGTGTTGGTAGGTCGGCGTCTAGTTAGGTTGTGTTGGTAGGTCGGCGTCTAGTTAGGTTGTGTTGGTAGGTCGGCGTCTAGTTGTGTTGGTAGGTCGGCGTCTAGTTAGGTTGTGTTGGTAGGTCGGCGTCTAGTTGTGTTGGTAGGTCGGCGTCTAGTTAGGTTGTGTTGGTAGGTCGGCGTCTAGTTAGGTTGTGTTGGTAGGTCGGCGTCTAGTTAGGTTGTGTTGGTAATTGGCGTCTAGTTAGGTTGTGTTGGTAGGTCGGCGTCTAGTTAGGTTGTGTTGGTAATTGGCGTCTAGTTAGGTTGTGTTGGTAGGTCGGCGTCTAGTTAGGTTGTGTTGGTAGGTCGGCGTGTAGTTAGGTTGTGTTGGTAGGTCGGCGTCTAGTTAGGTTGTGTTGGTAGGTCGGCGTCTAGTTAGGTTGTGTTGGTAGGTCGGCGTGTAGTTAGGTTGTGTTGGTAGGTCGGCGTCTAGTTAGGTTGTGTTGGTAGGTCGGCGTCTAGTTAGGTTGTGTTGGTAGGTCGGCGTCTAGTTGTGTTGGTAGGTCGGCGTCTAGTTAGGTTGTGTTGGTAGGTCAGCGTCTAGTTAGGTTGTGTTGGTAGGTCGGCGTCTAGTTGTGTTGGTAGGTCGGCGTCTAGTTAGGTTGTGTTGGTAGGTCGGCGTCTAGTTAGGTTGTGTTGGTAGGTCGGCGTCTAGTTAGGTTGTGTTGGTAGGTCGGCGTCTAGTTGTGTTGGTAGGTCGGCGTCTAGTTAGGTTGTGTTGGTAGGTCGGCGTCTAGTTGTGTTGGTAGGTCGGCGTCTAGTTAGGTTGTGTTGGTAGGTCGGCGTCTAGTTAGGTTGTGTTGGTAGGTCGGCGTCTAGTTAGGTTGTGTTGGTAGGTCGGCGTCTAGTTGTGTTGGTAGGTCGGCACCTTAACAAATATTGTCGCCAACTTCTGTTGGTTTCAGCAGATGAGGGTCACTCTGACCCCTGGCACGCCCCCTTCCCCATGTAATTTATCAAATTGATAAAATATGCACATAATAATCCGCCCTAGTCTACCGAGATCGATTACTAATTACTTTAAGTTTTTTGCTTCATCCAATTTTCAGGAGCTGATACTGTTAACGTGCACTCAGGTCCGTACATTGAAGTGAAAGAATTTCAAATGACGTTCTCATACTATTTCCTCCATCCATCTGTCTGTAACATTTAACCTTTCCGTGTCAGTCTGCGAGTGGAAAAAAAAACAATTTGACATTTTTGCTTATACTGTTCATGCCTAGTTCATATTCTTATGCAAGTACTCCATAATCTATTTGACCCAGTACACCATAATGTGTACACCCGTCTGGTCCAGTACACCATAATGTGTACATCTGTCTGGTCCAGTACACCATAATGTGTACATCTGTCTGGTCCAGTACACCATAACGTGTACACCCCCTGACCCAGTACACCATAATGTGTACATCTGTCTGGTCCAGTACACCATAACGTGTACACCCCCTGACCCAGTACACCATAATGTGTACATCTGCCTACCTGGTCCAGTACACCATAATGTGTACATCTGTCTGGTCCAGTACACCATTATGATAACGTGTACACATGTCTGGTCCAGTACTCAGTGAATAACCCTGACAGTTAAAAGAGAAAATAAACTGGAAACACGATGAGTCGATAAGATAAAAGGTCGGCACATTTGTTTACTTATAGACCAGGGGTCTCCAAACTACGGCCCGCGGGCCGGATGCGGCCCGCGAGGTCATTTCATCCGGCCCGCGACGATCTTTTTGTCCACTGAATAAATGTTTGTTGGAGGTGGCTGAGGAGCTTTGCACAGAAAATTCAAAACAATTTGAAAATGTAGCTTAGTGTGCAAATACAATTGCCGCCGTGTTGCAGACATTGGTGAAAATATCGTAACTCAAATAGCGAAAAATGCAAGCAAGCTTCGCCATTTTTCATTTGCAATGGATGAGTCGCGGGGCTGCTATTCCACCTCTCAACTTCTTGTGTTCATTAGAGGTGTGGATGAAGACCTGAACATAACACAAGAGCAGGCTTCACTACATATAATGTATGGCACTGTTACCGGAGAGAATATCTTACCATATATAGTTCAGAGACAAACACAAAATCGCAAGATTGATCATATTTCACATCAGTAAGATGGCTCATTTTGCGAGAACGTTCTGAGCAGAATATTTAAATTAAGAAAAAAATAGGTGACTTCCTGGAAGTAAAGGCAAGCCACAGCCGCTATTGTCTGATGAAGATTGAACAACTTGACACACTATCAGCAGTGCAAGGTCTTTACGGCTGAAGCAACCACTGAGTTCGCCACGTCATTTACATACGAGATCATCATAGACCCCAGCTGCTGTTTCAGTAGCGGTTCTCTTACTTGGATTCAAAGGCAGAAGAAGTGAGATTGTTTCAAAACCCATTTGAAACAAATGTGGCCAGTTGCAAAGATGAACTGCAGCGGGAGGTCATTGAATAGCAAGAAAATGACTTCCTTAGAGACACGTTCAAAGAAGAGCGGATGGGTTTTCATAAGTTTTTGCACAAGGAAGACTTTCCTAATATTAAAACTTCTGCATCAAAGTACCTTTTAAATTTTGGAACAACATACCTGTGAGAACAAACATTTTCAAGAATGAAATACGTTAAGAATAATTTGAGAGCAGAGATAACTTGGACCTCCAGTGTGTTGTCGACCCCCGAAAGTGTTTCTTCCAGACTTTTTACTACGGTGGGGGGGGGGGGGGGGGGGAGAGATGGGAGTGTACACTTAAAAATATATATATTTCTATATAAATTATATTTTGTTGGGGGGGGGGGGCGCCACCACCCCGAAGAGATGCCTTAAAGAAACTCTGGCCCCCGAACTGATATTTGATAGTTAATGCGGCCCTCGGGCTGAAAAGTTTGGAGACCCCTGTTATAGACAAAGGGAAGTAAACAGAGCTGCCTACTTCCTTTAAATCCACTGTACGTATAATGGCCATCGCACTGTTTGAATAACTTCTTGCACAAGTTTCCCACATCAGCAAGCCCAGTGTACATCATAAACTTGTACATTTTTTTTGAACCGTTAATAGAAGCTACAATTGTGTTGCAGTTTTGTTAAATAAATTATGAAAGAACGTGAGATTGTTTAAATTATAGGGTGAGACATGTCGGACTGTTAAACTTTAGTCGTACGGACATGTAGCCCTGTATAGACATGTAGCCCTGTATAGACATGTAGCCCTGTATAGCCGTGTAGCCCTGTATAGACATGTAGCCCTGTATAGACATGTAGCCCTGTATAGACATGTAGCCCTGTATAGACATGTAGCCCCGTATAGACATGTAGCCCTGTATAGACATGTAGCCCTGTATAGACATGTAGCCATGTATAGACATGTAGCCCTGTATAGCCGTGTAGCCCTGTATAGACATGTAGCCCTGTATAGCCATGTAGCCTTGTATACTCATGTAGCCCTGTATAGACATGTAGCCATGTATAGCCGTGTAGCCCTGTATAGACATGTAGCCCTGTATAGACATGTAGCCCTGTATAGCCATGTAGCCTTGTATACTCATGTAGCCCTGTATAGACATGTAGCCCTGTATAGACATGTAGCCCTGTATAGCCGTGTAGCCCTGTATAGACATGTAGCCCTGTATAGCCATGTAGCCTTGTATAGCCGTGTAGCCCTGTATAGACATGTAGCCCTGTATAGCCGTGTAGCCCTGTATAGACATGTAGCCCTGTATAGACATGTAGCCCTGTATAGCCATGTAGCCTTGTATACTCATGTAGCCCTGTATAGACATGTAGCCCTGTATAGCCGTGTAGCCCTGTATAGACATGTAGCCCTGTATAGACATGTAGCCCTGTATAGCCATGTAGCCTTGTATAGACATGTAGCCCCGTATAGACATGTAGCCCTGTATAGACATGTAGCCCTGTATAGCCGTGTAGCCCTGTATAGACATGTAGCCCTGTATAGACATGTAGCCATGTATAGACATGTAGCCCTGTATAGACATGTAGCCCTGTATAGACATGTAGCCTTGTATACTCATGTAGCCCTGTATAGACATGTAGCCTTGTATACTCATGTAGCCCTGTATAGACATGTAGCCTTGTATACTCATGTAGCCATGTATAGACATGTAGCCCTGTATAGCCATGTAGCCTTGTATACTCATGTAGCCCTGTATAGACATGTAGCCCTGTATAGACATGTAGCCTTGTATACTCATGTAGCCCTGTATAGACATGTAGCCTTGTATAGACATGTAGCCCTGTATAGACATGTAGCCCTGTATAGACATGTAGCCCTGTATAGACATGTAGCCCTGTATAGACATGTAGCCTTGTATAGCCATGTAGCTCTACAGATATGCAGCCAGTTCCCAGAAATATGAACAGCATAGATTCCTCTTTTTGACCACCGCTTCGATAAAAAAATAAGCTGTTACCATATTGTCACCCAATGCTGCACCACACGCTATGTTTGTGATGGGCAGTAGACCCCTCACACAAGCCTCCAATGTTTGTGATGGGCAGTAGACCCCTCACACAAGCCTCCAATGTTTGTGATGGGCAGTAGACCCCTCACACAAGCCTCCAATGTTTGTGATGGGCAGTAGACCCCTCACACAAGCCTCCAATGTTTGTGATGGGCAGTAGACCCCTCACACAAGCCTCTGTTTGTGATGGGCAGTAGACCCCTCACACAAGCCTCTGTTTGTGATGGGCAGTAGACCCCTCACACAAGCCTCTGTTTGTGATGGGCAGTAGACCCCTCACACAAGCCTCCAATGTTTGTGATGGGCAGTAGACCCCTCACACAAGCCTCCAATGTTTGTGATGGGCAGTAGACCCCTCACACAAGCCTCTGTTTGTGATGGGCAGTAGACCCCTCACACAAGCCTCCAATGTTTGTGATGGGCAGTAGACCCCTCACACAAGCCTCCAATGTTTGTGATGGGCAGTAGACCCCTCACACGAGCCTCCAATGTTTGTGATGGGCAGTAGACCCCTCACACAAGTCTCCAATGTTTGTGATGGGCAGTAGACCCCTCACACAAGCCTCCATAGTCTATGGAGGCTCTCAAAAGGTCACATAAAAAGCAACACATTTTGTAAGCTGGGGCGGGGTGGGGGTTCACATGTGTGGGATGGGGATGGCGTCATGTGACATAGAGGATTGCTACAAGATTGTATTGTACCCAGGTCTACTTAAAGGGTTGCCACAAGTTGTTGATGAAATAGTCGGAAATTTCCAGCACATGACGAGAACTGGCTGTTTACTGTTGATGGTGGATGTGTTGACAGTTGATGAGTACTGTTGATGGTGGATGTGTTGACAGTTGATGACTACTGTTGATGGTGGATGTGTTGACAGTTGATGAGTACTGTTGATGGTGGATGTGTTGACAGTTGTTGAGTACTGTTGATGGTGGATGTGTTGACAGTTGATGAGTACTGTTGATGGTGGATGTGTTGACAATTGTTGAGTACTGTTGATGGTGGATGTGTTGACAGTTGATAAATACTGTTGATGGTGGATGTGTTGACAGTTGATAAATACTGTTGATGGTGGATATGTTGACAGTTGATGAGTACTGTTGATGGTGGATTTGTTGACAGTTGATGAGTACTGTTGATGGTGGATTTGTTGACAGTTGATAAATACTGTTGATGGTGGATTTGTTGACAGTTGATAAATACTGTTGATGGTGGATTTGTTGACAGTTGATGAGTACTGTTGATGGTGGATTTGTTGACAGTTGATAAATACTGTTGATGGTGGATTTGTTGACAGTTGATAAATACTGTTGATGGTGGATTTGTTGACAGTTGATGAGTACTGTTGATGGTGGATTTGTTGACAGTTGATAAATACTGTTGATGGTGGATTTGTTGACAGTTGATGAGTACTGTTGATGGTGGATTTGTTGACAGTTGATGAGTACTGTTGATGGTGGATGTGTTGACAGTTGTTGAGTAGGTGGATCTCCATCATTTAGACCGCCATCTTATAGCCGGTGTTTAAACTAGGTCGCCGTGACCGTGTAGCCGGTGGTTAAACTAGGTCGCCGTGACCGTGTTGCCGGCAAGATGTTTATCCTGTTCACAACACATACAGCATCACGTGAAGCACATCTTGACATCGTTTGCATTTATCTCATGAGGTACATGTGTGAACATGCTGTGTACGTGCTGTACTGAACACACTTGTATTCGACCCTTACATGTGTGTACATGCTGTGTGTCAGTACGTGCTGTACTGAACACACTTGTATTCGACCCTTACATGTGTGTACTCGGCCCTTCAACAACAGTGAAAACAATTTTACAGTCGTTTATTGGAGAAAAAATGGTTCAAGGCTGAGCGTGTTTTTGTGTGGGCCGTGACACGTGACGTAAACAAAGTTGGAAGGTTGCATTTATTAATAGAGGGACAAAACACCGGCCATTATCTGGTCACCGGGGTGGGGGGGGGGGGGGTTAAAACAGTCACCACATCAGTCACCACATTGGTGATCAACAGTCACCACATCAGTCACCACATTGGTGACCCAACAGTTATTCATTGGTGACCATATTGGTGACCCAACAGTTACCACAGGGTCGTTCTTTTGATCAAGTAATAAGGAAAAACATGTATATATCAGTGTTTATCTCTTGGGAATTAATTGTAACTGATAAACTGAGACTGATAGCTTTATGTGGAGCCACGAAGCGTGTCATTATATCAAATCAGCCGGTTGTATCGTTCGTGTGGGCTAACAATAACATTCTTTACAGTCATTTCGATCAATCAATGCGATGCAGGCCGTGATTAGTTCCGGTCAGCCAACAAACAAGAACGACAACTCCGTCAGTTCAGCAAATGTCAATTTTAGTTGGTTACTTCCCTTGGTATTAAGTTATTTAATACTTTTCTCAGGGTATGAAGTCGTTCTTTCAATTCAATTCAATTTTTCTTCTACGTCTTAAATTTTCTCATGGTTTATTAGAAATGAGTTTTAAAAATGTATACATGAAATAAAATTGCATAAGCAATGAGTTCTGTCTTATGTAGTGTGTTACGTGTCGCCAATATTTTATTTACATTCAAGTTAATTATCCCAACACCTGCACGTTTTTTAAAAAAATTCACCGTATTAAAGAAAAAGAAAAACCTGAGTAAAGAAAAAAGTGAATAAACTGCTGGTGTTAGCTGCGTTTCCCCTCCAAGCCGACAGTTTTAAACGGGAGGGAGCGAGGCGTGCACATTTCGCTGGACTTCACGAAAAAAATGCCAGTTGGTTGAGACGTTGCAGCGAGCTAAAAATAGCCGGCCTTGAACCCGGTGATTGCATTCTGAGCGCTTTTTCTCGTGGTTGACCCCGCCACTATGCACATGTCGGCCTTGAGAGCTGCAAATGACCAGCCTTCTTAGTGGATGTAACTGACCCCTACACGGTTAGAATGTCAAGATTATTCCAACCTTAGTTACAATCTGTAAATACTACCCCCCTCCCCCTCAAACACAGAATTTTCTGTCCAATGTAGGTGTATAGGCCTAACTCAAGTTTTCATTTGCCTACCATCCACTGTGGTGTAAGGGCTAGGCCTACCACCCACTGTGATATAAAGGCTAGGCCTACCGTCCACAATGATATAAGGCTAAGGCTACCATCCACTGTAGTGTAAGAAGTCTAGAGCTACCATCCACTGTGGTGTATGCGCTAAGGCTACCATTCACTGAGGTGAAAGAGCTAGGGCTACCATCCACTGTGCTGTAAGAAGGCTAGGCCTACCATCCACTGTGGTGTAAGGTGAGGTGTAAGGGCTAGAGCTACCATCCACTGTGGTGTAAGAAGGCTATGGCTACCATCAACTGTGGTGTAAGGGCTAGGGCTACCATCCACTGTGGTGTAGGGGCTAGGGCTACCATCCACTGGGGTGTAAGGGCTAGGGCTACCATCCACTGTGGTGTAAGGGCTAGGGCTACCATCCACTGTGGTGTAGGGGCTAGGGCTACCATACACTGTGTTATAAAGGCTAAAGCTACCATCCACTGTGGTGTAAGGGCTAGGCCTACCATCAAATGTGATATAAAGGCTAAGGCTACCATCCACTGAAGTGTAAGAAGGCTAGAGCTACCATCTCCACTGTGGTGTATGCGCTAAGGCTACCATCCACTGAGGTGAAAGGGCTAAGGCTACCATCCACTGTGCTGTAAGAAGGCTAAGGCTACCATCCACTGTGCTGTAAGAAGGCTAGGCCTACCATCCAAAGCGGTGTATGCGCTAAGGCTACCATCCACTGTGGTGTAAGGTGAGGTGTAAGGGTTAGAGCTACCATCCACTGTGGTGTAAGGGCTAGGCATACCATCCATTGTGGTGTAAAAAGGCTAGAGCTACCATCCATTGTGGTGTAAGGGCTAAGGCTACCATCCACTGTGGTGTAAGGGCTAAGGCTACCATCCACTGTGTTGTAAGGGCTAAGGCTACCATCCACTGTGGTGTAAGGGCTAGGGCTACCATCCACTGTGGTGTAAGGGCTAAGGCTACCATCCACTGTGGTGTAAGGGCTAAGGCTACCATCCACTGTGGTGTAAGCGCTAAGGCTACCATCCACCAAGAAAACTCCCCGTACAAACAAGTTGAAGCAAGTCTTAGCCGACGTCAGCCATTTATTTTCACGTTTCAAGGACCGTGTGCCCGCCCCACCGCCCGGGACATTTGCCGCCCCTCCCTACGCTATTAATGGCTTCCATTGTGTTCGCCCGACCCGACGTCCTTGACCGGAGCTAGCCAGGAACTTACCTACAACGGCTATATTTAGACATGAGGTAATGCTCCCTGCATAGAGGCTGGTCTCTGTGTCTGGTCTTGAATGGTAGTTGGATGGGACAGTTAACATTACAAACTTAACATTACAAACTTAACATTACAAACTTAACATTACAAACTTAACATTACAAACTTAACATTACACACTTAACATTACACACTTTACATTACAAACTTAACATTACAAACTTAACATTAAACACTTAACATTACACACTTAACATTACAAACTTATTACATTACAAACTCATTACATTACAAACTTATTACATTACAAACTTATTACATTACAAACTTATTACATTACAAACTTATTACATTACAAACTTACCATTGCCAATTATTGAAAATGTTTGCAAACTTATTTGATTAAAAGTTACCAAGTTAATGGGACGGTCCATTTTTGGAATACCGTTAGCTAATAAATGCCCGTAAACCATTTGATTACGCGTATGCCTAACGTAGAATCTGTTTGCGAATGTTTTGGCCGAGTTCACTCCCTTGCCCCTAAAGAAAAACTTAATGTACATTTTTTTTTGGCAGACGTATTGCACGTGCCTTTACCTGAGAGTTATCACAACTTGGCCTGATGCACGCGCTAGGCTAAAATTAGACACGTGCGTACATCAGGTTTACAATGGTTGGCTTCAAGTGCCTCACGTGGATTATTTCCCTTAGTCCCCTGATGAACACACTTGTTACAGAGGATTTTGTTATCGCCTTTAAAACTTTAAGCACCAAACATTTTACCCTCATTTATTTACTGCTTTGTTGAAATAAATTCTTTAAGGTTTTAGAAGATACGCAGACGGGAGGGTGGGTGGTGGTCGAGTGGTCAGCTGCATAACCAGCAAACCTCCACTACAGCAGTGCCAGATACCTAAAGATGCGCCTAGTCTATCCCACGTGTTTCCTTACTATCTGTTTGACCAACTAGACCGTCAGCTGATTTTAAACATCCGGTAAGATGGTGAATCTAATCGTGCGGCGTCAATTCGGCCAATGACGAAACGGCCCCGTCAAAACGACCCCGACAAAACGGCCCCGTCAAAACGACCCCGTCAAATCGGCCCCGTCAAAAGGGCCAGCGACATATGGACCCCGTCATATAGGCTCCCGACAAATAGGCTCCCGTCATTTAGGCTACCGACAAATAGGCTCCCGTTATATAGGCTCCCGACAAAAGGGCTCCAGTCAATAAGGCTCCTGACAAATAGGCTCCCGTCATTTTGGCTCCCGACATATAGTCTCCCGTCATTTAGTTTTTTCCACAAAACGGCCCCCGTCATTACGACTCCCGACAAATAGGCTCCCGCCATTTAGTTTCTCCACAAAACGGCCCCCGTCATTACGACTCCCGACAAATAGGCTAGCGTCATTTTGGCTCCCGACAAAAAGGCTCCTGTCAATTTGGCTCCAGACAAAAGGACCACTGACACAGTGGCGTAGCTACCGTAAAGCTAGCGTAAGCAAGGCATGGGGGCCCAAGGCACATAGGGGCCCTTTTCCCTCATAAAAAATTAAAACTTTTACAATGGAATTTTAATATTTGTTACATATAAATAATTTTAAAAAAGAAATAGGTTAAAAGTTCCAAAAAGCCCCCCCCCCCACCGTTTCGGCAGTGGGATTCAGTGTTTGTGGGTCAAACAGAGCCCAATCGTTATAATAACACTACAGGCTATATCACTTTGTCGTGCAAGACATTGAGAGAATCAGCCTATAAATAAACTTTTTAGCAGTAGTAGGCAAGCATAATAATACAGTATAAATACAAAATCAGGACATATAAAATACAAAATGTTGCCTTCAGAATATTTATATATTAAAAAATATCCATCGTAAGTAGAAGTTGATCTCTTCGTTTAACTCCTCTGTAGCCTAACGCAGAGGCGTAGCGAAGGCGAGGCGGGGGGTGCGGACAGCACCGGGTGACACCATTTAGGGGGGGGGGGGTGACACCAAGGCAAAAAATAGCAAAATATATAGAGAAAAAGTTGAGGGGGTGGGGGTGCAAATCGAAAGTTTGGGGGGGGGGGGGGTGCAAATCGAAAACTTGAAAGTTTGTCCCCGGGGGTGACACCCGACCTCGCTACGCCACTGTGCTTGTAGGTTATCAAAACAAAATGCTGTTATCATGTTAACATCATGTATATCATACATTTACACTTCTGTGCTCGCTTTTAAGCAACAGATCTTTTCTGTTGTAAATTAAACATTATCAAAACTTTAGAATTGGTGGAATTTAGCTGTTAAGGGCTCGATTTGTTTGTGAATTAATGTTGGTTCATGAATAAATAATTTCATTCGGGCATTAAAAAGAGGTTATGGTGGTATTGGAGGTAGGACACAATGGTTACTTTTATGCCAATAGTGGTCATATCATTCATTTTTCTGGAGCCAATATGTCGGGAGTCATTTTGTCAAAAGCCAATATGTCGGGAGCCCAATTGCCGGGAGCCAATATGTCGGGAGCCCATTTGTCGGTAGCCAAAATGTCGTGAGCCCATTTGCCGGGAGCCCATTTGTCTTGAGCCCTTATGTCGGGAGCCAATCTGTCGGGAGCCGCTTTGTCGGGAGCCAATATGTCCTGAGCCTATTTGTCAGGGGTTAATAAGTCGGGAGTCCATTTGTCGGGAGCCTAAATATCGGGAGCCCATTTGTCGGGAGCCTATATGTCGCAAGTCAATATGACGGGAGCCCATTTGACGGGAGCCAATAAGTCGGGGCCCTTTTGACGGGGCTATTTTGACGGGGTCGGTTTGTCGGGAGTCGATTTGACGGGGTCGTATTGACGGGGCCGTTTTGACGGGGCCGATTTGTCCCGGGCCGTTTTGACAGGGCACCGAATCTAATACTTGATTCTTTTTTGTGAACATTCATAAGAGAGGTAGAGAGAGAGGGGTGGGGGTGGGGGGAATAAAGAACTTATTTTCTCGCAGATTAATGTTGGTTCTCGTTCAGCTCTAGGAGACACCTTAAGAGTCTCTCATGAGACACCCACACATATGACTGGCCTCACACCCCACACATATGACTGCCCCCCCCCCCCCCACTCATACAACTACCCCCTGTCCGTGCTATACTTAAAACATGTATTTAGTGTCGAGTTACCTCCCATACCAGGTTTGTGTTTGTCACTCTACCAACATAAGCCACCCAGCAGACGACAACATTACGTCACCATCTCCAAACGAGGCTAATTTGTGTAGGCCGTGTGTTGACGTGGCAACGATGTAGACAAGCGACGCCTTATATGGCTGACTTGTGTTCAAACATCCAATCTGAGCAATCTGTCTGACCCCTGACCTCTGAGAGTTGAGATTTGTTCATCGCTGACCTTTGGGAGGACGGCGTGTGACGTCACCAGGTCACGCGACCCGGCGATTTGGGTTATCCACCCAGTGGTGGGTTCGTGTCCTGGCTGATAATATTGTTGGGTCATCTTGTCGTCTGCCCCCCCCCCCCCCCCACCTGTACCACCGACGTGTCCTGGCTCGTATTGTTGGGTCATCTTGTCGTCTGGCCCATGCCCCCCCCCCCCCCCCCACTACCTGTACCACCGATGTGACGGAGAGCGTGACACTCACCAGGTGTTGTAGGTTGAAACACAATTATCCCATGACTTATCTACCTGTCCACATACTTCCTACATGGGACATTTAAAAAGCCATGTCTAATGAAATATGCACCGGAGCTAAATGATTTCACCTGCACCGGAGCTTAGTACGTGATTAGAGCTCAATGATTTCACGCTCCACCAGCTTCTGTGTATTCCAGCGTGGAGCTGTGCTTAAGTTGTCACGCTAGAGTTGCTTTTTGGTTTTAAAAATGTCGAACATTGGAAACGTGATTGCTTGCATGACAATGTATGATAAACAGTAGTTAATAGGGGGGGGGGGGGGGAATGTTACTGGTCAACCAATTCTAGAGACATTGCTGTAGCTTTTAGTAGCCAGCTCTACGGACATCACTGGTAGCACTTTGGTACCTCTGGCTAGCGACATCACTGGTAGCACTTTGGTACATCTGGCTAGCGACATCACTGGTAGCACTTTGGTACATCTGGCTAGCGACATCACTGGTAGCACTTTGGTACATCTGGCTAGCGACATCACTGGTAGCACTTTGGTACATCTGGCTAGCGACATCACTGGTAGCACTTTGGTACATCTGGCTAGCGACATCACTGGTAGCACTTTGGTACATCTGGCTAGCGACATCACTGGTAGCACTTTGGTACATCTGGCTAGCGACATCACTGGTAGCACTTTGGTACATCTGGCTAGCGACATCACTGGTAGCACTTTGGTACCCTTGGCTAGCGACATCACTGGTAGCACTTTGGTACCCCTGGCTAGCGACATCACTGGTAGCACTTTGGTACCCTTGGCTAGCGACATCACGTATATACTACTCAGCCACAAGAAATGAAAGCAAGAATATTCCCATCTCGCAATGTTCCTCCATCGATTCTCTAATTCGCCAAATACCTCATGGGTAATACAAACAAGTCTCAGGCAAAATAAAGGGGCTCTACTCCATTTATCGATGACGTCAGCACACCGAGGCCAGGCGAGAACTGTACAGATTGATTTGTTTAGAGTTCTCTCTCCTGATTTATTTAGATCAAACGCCCCTTTGATAGAATTTACTAACACTCCCCCCCCCCCCCCCCCCCCCACCAACCCATGGCCCTGAGCCCATTTGTTTTGTGTAAAACAAAAGTGCTAAAAACAAAATTCTCTATTGCCTGCAGTGGCTGCATTCATTCATTACATTTAAATTTCGTTGATTAAATAGCTGCAATTATCTAATACGTAGATTCTATATGCCAAAAATTTCAGAAATTTAGGCCAGCTTTAATTTTGTGACTTTCTGTTTCAACACAACAAGCTACAAGTTCTCTCCCCTGATACTTTTTACAGATAAGGTTCTCTCCCCTGATACTTTTTACAGATAAGGTTCTCTCCCCTGATTATTTTTTACAGATAAGGTTCTCCTGATACTTTCTACAGATAAGGTTCTCTCCCCTGATACTTTCTACATATAAGGTTCTCTCCCCTGATACTTTCTACATATAAGGCTCTCTCCCCTGATACTTTCTACAGATAAGGCTCTCCTGATACTTTCTACAGATAAGGTTCTCTCCCCTGATACTTTTTACAGATAAGGCTCTCTCCCCTGATACTTTTTACAGATAAGGTTCTCTCCCCTGATACTTTCTACAGTTAATGTTCTCTCCCCTGATACTTTCTCCAGATAAGGTTCTCTCCCCTGATACTTTCTACAGATAAGGCTCTCTCCCCTGATACTTTCTACAGATAAGGCTCTCCTGATACTTTCTCCAGATAAGGTTCTCTCCCCTGATACTTTCTACATATAAGGCTCTCTCCCCTGATACTTTCTACAGATAAGGCTCTCCTGATACTTTCTACAGATAAGGTTCTCTCCCCTGATACTTTCTACAGTTAATGTTCTCTCCCCTGATACTTTCTCCAGATACGGTTCTCTCCCCTGATACTTTCTCCAGATACGGTTCTCTCCCCTGATACTTTCTACAGTTAAGGTTCTCTCCCCTGATACTTTCTACAGTTAAGGTTCTCTCCCCTGATACTTTTTACAGATAAGGCTCTCTCCCCTGATACTTTCTACAGATAAGGCTCTCCTGATACTTTCTACAGATAAGGTTCTCTCCCCTGATACTTTCTACAGTTAATGTTCTCTCCCCTGATACTTTCTCCAGATACGGTTCTCTCCCCTGATACTTTCTACAGTTAAGGTTCTCTCCCCTGATACTTTCTACAGTTAATGTTCTCTCCCCTGATACTTTCTCCAGATACGGTTCTCTCCCCTGATACTTTCTACAGTTAAGGTTCTCTCCCCTGATACTTTCTACAGTTAAGGTTCTCTCCCCTGATACTTTTTACAGATAAGGCTCTCTCCCCTGATACTTTTTACAGATAAGGCTCTCTCCTGTATTTTAGACCACCCCCTCCCCGTGCTACACATACCAGTTTTGTCTCCTGTTTTTGTTTAGTTGAATATCTCGGGCAATAGAGACCAGAGTTCTCTCTCTTGATTTGTACTTTATCAAAACGTGAGGTGTTTGATTGCGTCAGTGACTTCCCGTCCTGTCACTTTGAGACTCGCACTTTAGATCTGGCTCACTTGATGGACGATTGGTATTGCCAGATGGTTTATCCATTATAGGCACAATTCTTTTTGCATGAGCCGAGGTATATAAAACTTGACTTTACAGTCATATGGCATCACCCATGTCAACGTTTTGGCTTCTTGTTGACTTCACTACATAAAAACACCCGTCTGTTGTATGAGGTTTGAGCTTTGTATTTAACGTGTATTTGGCATCGTGTAGCGAGTTGAAAGAAATCTGGCCAACTCTTTCTGGAGATTAGAGCATGATTGCAAGGCCAAGAGTTTTTTCACCTTTTTTTTTTACCTGTGGAATTTTACCCATTTTCCCACGAAACATGACAGGTATAGGTAAAAATAATTCTAAAGGTGGAATAAAAAAAATAGAGGTAGGCTTGTGTGAGTGTGTGTATGAGTGATAAGGGGAGAGAACGTGAAATACACACGTCAGGTAAACTGATTGGCTGAGGCGAGCCTGTCCAGAATTCTCGCAATAAAATAACTGCTCATCCTCTTTGTCTGAGGATTCCACTCTTCTCTTGTAAGAAACTTTCTAGTTCGTCCCAAAAAGTGCCATTTCAAGCTTTATAATTTGTCCTGTCAGGTCCTCTAGTTTGTCATATTAAGTCCTATCTTATAGCTGTATGGCTGGAGATACATTAGACAAGATGGTCAACTTATGGCTGTATGGCTAGAGCTATCGAACACCCGGACAAGTTTAATGACGTCATTAGCACGACCTTGTTCAGGATTCGACTCCTGAGATTTTGTTTTTAAACATAGTTGTCCTGTTTCTCTCACAACTAAGTTGTTGTTTTTAAACATAGTTGTCCTGTTTCTCTCACAACTAAGTTGTTGTTTTTAAACATAGTTGTCCTGTTTCTCTCACAACTAAGTTGTTGTTTTTAAACATAGTTGTCCTGTTTCTCTCACAACTAAGTTGTTGTTTTTATTTGTAAAATCGTGACAGCAACCTTCTAATCTAAATCGTTGATTCCTAAAGTGCGAGGTATTTGGCGCCAGACTTGTCAGCATCGAGTCTCTGTCACAACTTCTGTCTTGGCAGTGTCTGACTGTCATAGCAGCATGATTGGCACATGCAACACTGTGTCAGTCTGTCAGCTTAACATTACACATTGTGTTTAGTAGACGAATGGGATTGACAAAGTTAACATTACACACTTGGTGAAACTTGAGAAAAATTTCCCATACTTCATAAGGCAAGACTAGCTTAACACTTTCATTTCGGGTCATTATACATGTCAGATTGAGAAGTTTTTGTTAGGATTAGGGCCAGTGTTAACAATATAATGTTAAATCTGTTACCAATAACTGCATACCTTTTTGAAATAAGGAATCTATTATAAAGCATCGCCATAGAAACTTCTAGTAACAAGAAATTTGTCCGCATATTTGGACTCAATTTGAATACACGTCATTTTAAAACTGTGTCGATGTATCCCTAGTTCCCGCATGATGCAAGGACACAGAGTAGCTCACTGTGTAGTGGTTCAAGTCTTCTTGTTGTAAAGGAGGGGGTGGGGAGAGTTGAGTAGTGACATTGATTTTATAGTTGTAAACAGCTGCATGTGCTAAACTAAGGCCACAGTCAAGTTACATCAATGGAGATGTAGTGTGTGGGGAAAATTATGTGTGTACTAGCGTTTGTGTGTAAAGTGTGTGTGCACTAGTGTTTGTGTGTAAAGTGTGTGTGCACCAGTGTATGTGTGTGAAGTGTGTGTGCGCTAGTGTTTGTGTGTAAAGTGTGTGTGCACCAGTGTTTGTGTGTAAAGTGTGTGTGCACCAGTGTTTGTGTGTAAAGTGTGTGTGCACCAGTGTTTGTGTGTAAAGTGTGTGTGCACCAGTGTTTGTGTGTAAAGTGTGTGTGCACCCGTGTTTGTGTGTAAAGTGTGTGTGCACCAGTGTTTGTGTGTAAAGTGTGTGTGCACCAGTGTTTGTGTGTAAAGTGTGTGTGCACACCAGTGTTTGTGTGTAAAGTGTGTGTGCACCAGTGTTTGTGTGTAAAGTGTGTGTGCACCAGTGTTTGTGTGTAAAGTGTGTGTGCACTAGTGTTTGTGTGTAAAGTGTGTGTGCACTAGTGTTTGTGTGTAAAGTGTGTGTGCACCAGTGTTTGTGTGTAAAGTGTGTGTGCACCAGTGTTTGTGTGTAAAGTGTGTGTGCACCAGTGTTTGTGTGTAAAGTGTGTGTGCACCAGTGTTTGTGTGTAAAGTGTGTGTGCACCAGTGTTTGTGTGTAAAGTGTGTGTGCACCAGTGTTTGTGTGTAAAGTGTGTGTGCACCAGTGTTTGTGTGTAAAGTGTGTGTGCACCAGTGTTTGTGTGTAAAGTGTGTGTGCACCAGTGTTTGTGTGTAAAGTGTGTGTGCACCCGTGTTTGTGTGTAAAGTGTGTGTGCACCAGTGTTTGTGTGTAAAGTGTGTGTGCACCAGTGTTTGTGTGTAAAAGAACGTCTTAGAACTTGTGCATGTTGTACAACGTAGATTGTTGGACCTCACATAAACATCTGCTGAATCCGATCCTCACGGCATTTCCTACAATGTGAAACTTTTTGTGTGGGCTCAATCCTCCCTCTGTTATCTATAAAACTTAATGACACATACAAACTCTTGACAATTCCCCCCCCCCAATCTCAAGTGACAAGCATTGTTGTTGTCTTCAAAGATTGTGCACTTGAATATGACGCAATTCACTCCACGTATTCAACAACATAAATAAGTGTTCGATTTTTAGGTGTCCGATTTTTAGGTGTTCGATTTTTAATTATTTTTTTGGGGTCAAGATTGATAAGTTGGTCAAGTGGCGTTAAGCATGTGAAAAATTGTGTGTCGCCCTGACACAGGCGAATGTGTTATTTTAAGCTGGACTTGTCCGGCGTGTGTCGCCCTCAGAGTTTCTTCCAGGCATCCCTTAGAATGAAATGGAATTTATATAGAAAATATATACTTTGACCTGTCCGCCCCCCCCCCCCCCCCCTGGAATATTTACTCCGCTCCCCCTCGAAAATATCAAATGCGTGCCCCTCCCCCAGAGAAAAAAGTCTGAAAGAAACACTGGTCGCCCCACATAGATACCGGTGTGGTACTGTGTGGTGCCACGCCGCATATAGTGTACAGTGTGTGTCATCTCTGTTTGAGTGTCGGGCGTGTTGATATATGTCACCCTCTCAACTGTTGCCTGTGTTTGAACATAACCCTAACACAAACTTTACCCCTCCACTCCCACCCCAACCTGCGTGTCCCAGGACACCGAGACCTAGGGACCTGATGAATGTCTGTCTGGCATCTGCACCCCAGTCTTACCCGCCCCTAACCCTGTCTGGCTGCCAGCTTTGTTTGTTTGTTTCTTTGTTTATTTGTGTGCAACTAATGAGACAATCACAGGATTATTCCATCTCTACCTTGTCTCATTTACCTATTGTTTATTTCACAAACCTCCGCTCACGTTTTACATACACCAACATCCCAAACAAACGAAAAATAACAACTTCCTATGACGTACGCGCCCGGCTCTGATTTTTGTTTGCTGTATGTCAACCCCTCGCCTACCTGTGCATTGTGTAACACTCACGACCCCCCCCCCTCCCTCCGACAACTACATACATGTACCTTTACACTCACGATCCCCCACTCCCCCCCCCCCTAGACAACTACATACACATACCTTTAAACTCCTGATGTTCCTCTACAACCCCCATCGATTACAATAATGTACCGTGTCAAGTTGGTCATCACTGGTCAGTATTAGGGTCATGTTGATGGTCAGAGGTCACTAGTCATGGTCAGGGTCATGTTGTTGGTCAGTTTTCACTTTTCCTTGATTACGTGTCCTCTGTCTACAAGATAATATAAGATTATAACCCATGTGCAAGTTTTTATGCACCGTGTCTGTTAATCGGTTTAAATTTTGTTTAGTATGAACTTTGCCCTAGAATCTATAAATAGCCCGTGAGGTATTTTTGTTGTTGTTTTGTTGATCGTATTTTGTGTGGAAAAGTTAACCGAGTTTGCTTGAGTTTACACGGAGTTGCCTTTCCCTGACTGCTGTTCCTGATAGGCGAGACCTATCTTTGTTCGCTCAAATAAAGGTCACGGGGAGTTTAAAATAAAGGTCATGGTCATTTCATATAATGCGCATGTCACTTTTGTCACCCCCCCTCCAGTATACATACTTACCTTACAAATCTCTGTGCACGAAAATTCTAGTGACGCCAGTGGTCTGACTCCGCTGGCCGCATTCTTGACTCCACTACAACAGCCGGTGGAGGGGACTCGTCCACCGGCCCAGCGTCAACAGTGGATATCTGTATCCAGCGTCAACAGTGGATATCTGTATCCAGGCGGCCGGCCACATTTTTAACCGACATAAAAACAACTGGGTGAGGTATGGTGAGCGGTTTGGGGCGGCTGTCAGTCTAATTTACATGGGAAGTGGGTTTTTGAATAGGATGGTAATTGTGCGTTGGTGTAGATTCGTGGTGTTGTTGATGTGCTGCATTTAGTGCTGGTGTAGTCACAGGTCTGTATGAACTCACGTTCTGTTGTCATTGGTCAGTCTGGCAGCGGTCCTCCAGGTCCTATCTACCAGCGGTCCTCCATGTCCTACCTACCAGCGGTCCTCCATGTCCTACCTACCAGCGGTCCTCTAGGTACTATCTACCAGCGGTCCTCCATGTCCTATCTACCAGCGGTCCTCCATGTCCTATCTACCAGCGGTCCTCTAGGTCCTATCTGCCAGCGGTCCTCTAGGTCCTATCTACCAGCGGTCCTCCATGTCCTATCTACCAGCGGTCCTCCATGTCCTATCTTCCAGCGGTCCTCTAGGTCCTATCTACCAGCGGTCCTCCATGTCCTATCTACCAGCGGTCCTCCATGTCCTATCTTCCAGCGGTCCTCTAGGTCCTATCTACCAGCGGTCCTCCATGTCCTATCTACCAGCGGTCCTCCATGTCCTATCTACCAGCGGTCCTCTAGGTTCTACCATCGGTCCTCCATGTCTTACCAGCGGTCCTCCATGTCCTATCTACCAGCGGTCCTCCATGTCCTATCTACCAGCGGTCCTCCATGTCTTACCAGCGGTCCTCCATGTCCTATCTACCAGCGGTCCTCCATGTCCTATCTACCAGCGGTCCTCCATGTCCTATCTACCAGCGGTCCTCCATGTCCTATCTACCAGCGGTCGTCCATGTCCTATCTACCAGCGGTCCTCTAGGTCCTATCTACCAGCGGTCCTCCATGTCCTATCAACCAGCGGTCCTCTAGGTCCTATCTACCAGCGGTCCTCCAACGTCCTTCAAGTTTTATCCTGCCTGTACAATTCTCTCTTCCTGTAGCCTGAACGGCCTTGACATACACGTGCGATTTCCCAGCGAAATGAAGACGAGTTATCGAACGTTATTTTCATTAGCAAATTCTATTTGCCGTCCCTAGGCGGGGTTAGCCCAGTTCTACACCGCGAGCAGAGGCGGAGTTGTGGGGGTGGCTTCAAATCAAAGTGGATGGGGCGGGTCAAGCGCTGGTCCTAGATAGTCACATGATGTGTCAGCTAATTAACTGATAACAATTAATCCTTTCCTCAAAATGTACTTTATACAATATTTCAAGCCATATTCCATCTTAAAAGTTCCCCAAAATAACCAATCCAGCAGTTTTCCCCGACTCTCAAATCCGCATTAGTTTTGTCCTACAAACTTAACAGAAAATCCGGGACAAATTATTGCTGCGGTAGTGCTTCAGATCCCAGTGGCACTCAGCGAGTCGCAAGACGAGATTTTGCTTTTTATCTGATGGACCATTGTCTGCAGTAAATCGGTCAGCCCCTCCCTCACACCCCCATCCCCATACCATGGTGCTGGAGCTGGTAGCTCCAGCCCCCCCCCCCACTCTCCACCCCATTCCCCATTAGTACCCACCCGTTTCCTTGCCATGGTAATTTATTTCCTATCTTCAATAGAGCGCTTTATTTGGTTAATTTCCGGTACACTATTGATTTCCTTACTGACATTGATTGATTCTCTCTTTTTGCTGACGTTTCTAACCCCTGCTGTTGGTATGAAGAAATGTTTGAGAGTTTCTTCCCCTTCGCAGTGCTGTGCTTCAGACACTGAAAGTGGAATGAAACTGGTAAATATAAACCTGATCTATTTGATCTGTAGAGCTAAGTTTTATGTAAGACCACATTATCTACCTCCTGGAACTATAGGACACAGCGACAACTAAGAGAATTTATCTCGTCTATATCATTAGCGATTCTCTAGTGTAGTGACAAAACAGAATTTTAACTTGTTTGGTACGGTTTACTTGATTCTGTTCATCAGTTTTTTTTACAGTGACCAGCATTTCCCTGAAGGGGTTCAAACGTTTTTTCCCCCGTAATCATCATTTATCTGAAGTTATTTTAAAGACACGATGTGGTTTGTCTTTGGTTTAGCACCTTTTTAATTTTCTGGAGAGTTCCAGCCACCGTTGACCTTTGATCCCGACAGTTATGTGCTAAAACTTAACCACATCTGTCGTAATTTGGTTATAAAGGTCTTTAGGATTTAGTGCTCTAACCCCAGTCATGGCTAGCTGAAAGTCAACTCAGGCTATACAATTATGTTCTATCTAGGCTAATAGATGTCGGTTAACACACGCGTCTACATGAACGTGATTAGGTCCTTGTGATGTATCTACATGAACCTGATTAGGTCCTTGTGATGTATCTACATGAACCTGATTAGGTCCTTGTGATGTATCTACATGAACCTGATTAGGTCCTTGTGATGTATCTACATGAACCTGATTAGGTCCTTGTGATGTATCTACATGAACCTGATTAGGTCCTTGTGATGTATCTACATGAACCTGATTAGGTCCTTGTGATGTATCTACATGAACCTGATTAGGTCCTTGAGCAGATTTTATCTGTACACGCGTGTGTTAACCTTGCCTTGACCTTGCTGGATGTGCAACTACATTATTAGGCTAGTGCACAGTGCACCGAGGCTAGTGTGTGTATAGTGCATCTAGGCTAGTGTATAGTGCACCTAGTGTACTTGTATAGTGCACCTAGAGTACGTGTATAGTGCATTTAGGCTAGTGTATAGTGCATCTAGGCTAGTGCAGGTGTATAGCGCACCTAGGCTAGTGCAGGTGTATAGCGCACCTAGGCTAGTGCAGGTGTATAGCGCACCTAGGCTAGTGCAGGTGTATAGCGCACCTAGGCTAGTGCAGGTGTATAGCGCACCTAGGCTAGTGCAGGTGTATAGCTCACCTAGGCTAGTGCAGGTGTATAGCGCACCTAGGCTAGTGCAGGTGTATAGCGCACCTAGGCTAGTGCAGGTGTATAGCACACCTAGACAGTCTGGCAACTGTCGCTGTCTGAAAACATTCCCAGAGTTCCCTGCTCACATTTCCCAACCTGACATTGACCCAGCTAGGTCACCGTGACACCTGGCATGTCTAGTGTTGTACCAGGTCCTGTAGGACACGGACACCCGCTGGACGTGAAGGTATGTCCCCAGCTTTAGGACTTTATTTATAGTTGACGACACGCGGCGGTGTAAACATTGTCTGTTGGGGGGGGGGGGGCGAGTCACGTGACTTGATGTTGTGGTTACGGCTGGTCTGGCAGAAAAATTTATGCCGGCATTTTGTTTTATTGCACTGGCATGTATCAAGTGACCGGCACAGACGTGTATAGAACCGGCACTTGTTTGGGGGGGGGGGGGGGGGCGTAGTTATCGGTGCTGGATCTTATCTGCGGTTCTTCGATGTATAGATTCGACGTCTCCCTGGCCCAAACTGTTCTAGCACATGGCCTTGACCCTAACGGTTCCAAATGTGACCTTGATCCTGCTGTAGAGCACATAAGGTAACCCTATTTGAGCATGTCCAGTTAGTTACCATAAGTTGGCCGCATAAAGTAACCTTCTCACCTTAGAATGTCCAGTTAGTTCACCATAAGTTGGCCGCATAAAGTAACCCTCTCACCTGAGCATGTCCAGTTAGTGCACCGTGAGTTGGGCACGTAAAGTAACCTTCTCACCTGAGCATGTCCAGTTTGACCATGAGTTGGCCACTTAAAGTAACCTTCTCACCTGAGCATGTCCAGTTAGTTCACCGTGAGTTGGGCACGTAAAGTAACCTTCTCACCTGAGCATGTCCAGTTTGACCATGAGTTGGCCACTTAAAGTAACCTTCTCACCTGAGCATGTCCAGTTAGTTCACCATGAGTTGGCCACGTAAAGTAACCTTCTCACCTGAGCATGTCCAGTTTGACCATGAGTTGGCCACTTAAAGTAACCTTCTCACCTGAGCATGTCCAGTTAGTTCACCATAAGTTGGCCACGTAACCTTCTCACCTGAGCATGTCCAGTTAGTGCACCATGAGTTGGCCACGTAAAGTAACCTTCTCACCTGAGCATGTCCAGTTTGACCATGAGTTGGCCACTTAAAGTAACCTTCTCACCTGAGCATGTCCAGTTTGACCATAAGTTGGCCACGAAACCTTCTCACCTGAGCATGTCCAGTTTGACCATATGTTGGCCACGTAAAGTAACCTTCTCACCTGAGCATGTCCAGTTAGTTCACCATAAGTTGGGCACGTAAAGAGACCTTCTCACCTGAGCATGTCCAGTTTGACCATAAGTTGGCCACGAAACCTTCTCACCTGAACATGTCCAGTTTGACCATGAGTTGTGAATCAAATTGTGTGCTACAGTGCGGACGTGCGAGGATCTTAGCCCAGAAAAGACGCAACAGAAAGAGCTACCTGTGAACTCCCAGAATTACCTGTTGGACAAACCAAAGTACGGCCCGTTATCTTTGTTTATGGCTGACATTTCAGATTGTAAGCACTTTCTTTTTGGACGGCAACCTCGTCTTTTGGACCGCAAGGCTCTGTTTTTTGGACGGCATTCCTCTTTTTTTTGGACGGCCACGTTCTTCATTTTGGACGGCCAGGCTCTTCATATTGGACAGTTTGGTAAACGTTGTTGGACGGCCATGTTTTATTTGTTGAACGTCTATGTTGGGTTTATTGGACGGCCTGGTTTTGATAATTGGACGGCCTGGTTCTGTCATGTGTTAGACGGTCATGTTCTGTCATGTTAGACGGCCAGGTTCTGTCATGTTAGACGGTCATGTTCTGTCATGTTAGACGGCCAGGTTCTGTCATGTTAGACGGCCAGGTTCTGTCATGTTAGACGGCCAGGTTCTGTCATGTGATAGACGGCCAGGTTCTGTCATGTTAGACGGCCAGGTTCTGTCATGTTAGACGGCCAGGTTCTGTCATGTTAGACGGCCAGGTTCTGTCATGTGGTAGACGGCCAGGTTCTGTCATGTTAGACGGCCAGGTTCTGTCATGTGATAGACGGCCAGGCTCTGTCAGGTTAGACGGCCAGGTTCTGTCATGTTAGACGGCCAGGTTCTGTCATGTTAGACGGCCAGGTTCTGTCATGTTAGACGGTCATGTTCTGTCATGTTAGACGGCCAGGTTCTGTTAGACGGCCAGGTTCTGTCATGTTAGACGGCCAGGTTCTGTCATGTGGTAGACGGCCAGGTTCTGTCATGTGATAGACGGCCAGGTTCTGTCATGTTAGACGGCCAGGTTCTGTCATGTTAGACGGCCAGGTTCTGTCATGTTAGACGGCCAGGCTCTGTCAGGTTAGACGGCCAGGTTCTGTCATGTTAGACGGCCAGGTTCTGTCATGTTAGACGGCCAGGCTCTGTCAGGTTAGACGGCCAGGTTCTGTCATGTTAGACGGCCGACGTCTGGATGTCGGACGTCTCTTACCGCTGGCCTAGTTCCTAAACAGCTCACACAACAGCACATATAACAGCACATATAACAGCACATATAACAGCACATATAACAGCACATATAACAGCACATACAACATTACGTACAACTGCGCATACAACAAAAGATACAATAGCTCGGACGACAGCACATAAATACTTTGTGAAGCTGCTGTCTAAAGGAAATCGAAGTAAAATATTGTATGGGAACATTAAAATAATATCCTGAGTGAAAGAGAACCCACTTAAAAACGTGTATACATATGTATTTATCCATCTGCCTGTATTTACACAACTCACTCACAGCCCAAGTTCCACAACTCACTCACATCCCAAGTTCCACAACTCACTCACAGCCCAAGTTCCACAACTCACTCACAGCCCAAGTTCCACAACTCACTCACAGCCCAAGTTCCACAACTCACTCACAGCCCAAGTTCCACAACTCACTCACAGCCCAAGTTACACAACTCACTCACAGCCCAAGTTCCACAACTCACTCACAGCCCAAGTTCCACAACTCACTCACAGCCCAAGTTCCACAACTCACTCACTGCCCAAGTACCACAACTCACTCACAGCCCAAGTTCCACAACTCACTCACAGCCCAAGTTCCACAACTCACTCACTGCCCAAGTACCACAACTCACTCACAGCCCAAGTTCCACAACTCACTCACAGCCCAAGTTCCACAACTCACTCACTGCCCAAGTTCCACAACTCACTCACAGCCCAAGTTCCACAACTCACTCACAGCAAAGTTCCACAACTCACTCACAGTCAAAGTACCACAACTCACTCACAGCCCAAGTTCCACAACTCACTCACAGCCCAAGTTCCACAACTCACTCACAGCCCAAGTTCCACAACTCACTCACAGCCCAAGTTCCACAACTCACTCACAGTCAAAGTACCACAACTCACATCCAATTTCTACAACTCACATCCAATTTCCACAACTCACTGACAACTTACTCACAGTCCAAGTTCCACAACTCACATTTAGTTTTCTGTTGAGTTCGCATTACAAGACCATAAATCCTCAGTTTTTTTAGATCAGACCTTAAAAATCAATTAAGCGATTAAAAACGTGCATTAAGGTCGGCCATGAAACAATGGACGATGATTGATGATTTGGATCATATTCAAACTTAAAAAACATTTTATCGAATTTCCTATGATGAAAGGCTTTTCTAGAGCTGAAAAAAGATGTACTACGATTGAGTTACTAAATTTGAGTTAACTCCAATTTGAATCTCTCCAATTGGTTTTGTTTAATTGTTGTTTTGCTGGACTAAAGATTAGATGGTGAGTTGTACAGCTCGTAACAAACGAGAACACATCCGCTGATGCATTTTGCCGGCTATTAGCCAACTTTGCCGGCTATTAGCCAAGTTTTCCGGCTAATACCCAAGTTTTCCGGCTAATACCCAAGTTTTCCGGCTAATACCCAAGTTTTCCGGCTAATACCCAAGTTTTCCGGCTAATACCCAAGTTTTCCGGCTAATAGTAAAGCTTGCCGGCTAGCCGAATCACTGAAATGTACCGCGTCAACACAGAATGTTGGCCTGGTAATTTAATTGCTGGACGTAACAAGTTTTCTCATTTAGCTGCTCACTCTTGCATGGATTGGTGATTAGCGGGGGCGGTGGTGGAAGAACATTCCCCCCCCCCCCCCCCGACAAACTGCCGTGGCCGCTCCTGCTCATGGCCGGCCATTACTTTGCTCCCCCTAGTGTACAACAATTGAGTGGCCCCTACCTACCCGACAACCCGCTCTCTGTTGAATGTGTTGCTTGATGGAAAACTGATGTCAGACATGGCCCCTACCATACCCGTCAACCCGCTCTCTGTTGAATGTGTTGCTTGATGGAAAACTGATGTCAGACATGGCCCCTACCATACCCGACAACCCGCTCTCTGTTGAATGTGTTGCTTGATGGAAAACTGATGTCAGACATGGCCCCTACCATACCCGACAACCCGCTCTCTGTTGAATGTGTTGCTTGATGGAAAACTGATGTCAGACATGGCCCCTACCACACCGTCAACCCGCTCTCTGTTGAATGTGTTGCTTGATGGAAAACTGATGTCAGACATGGCCCCTACCATACCCGACAACCCGCTCTCTGTTGAATGTGTTGCTTGATGGAAAACTGATGTCAGACATGGTCCCTACCATACCGTCAACCCGCTCTCTGTTGAATGTGTTGCTTGATGGAAAACTGATGTCAGACATGGCCCCTACCATACCCGACAACCCGCTCTCTGTTGAATGTGTTGCTTGATGGAAAACTGATGTCAGACATGGCCCCTACCATACCCGTCAACCCGCTCTCTGTTGAATGTGTTGCTTGATGGAAAACTGATGTCAGACATGGCCCCTACCACACCGTCAACCCGCTCTCTGTTGAATGTGTTGCTTGATGGAAAACTGATGTCAGACATGGCCCCTACCATACCCGTCAACCCGCTCTCTGTTGAATGTGTTGCTTGATGGAAAACTGGTGTCAGACATGGCCCCTACCATACCCGTCAACCCGCTCTCTGTTGAATGTGTTGCTTGATGGAAAACTGATGTCAGACACCTAGCCGTGTGTCCCCTGGCGGCACATGACGTCACGGGTTGTCGATGGGGTTGGCCGTGCCAATAGAACTCGGGTGCTTTCTGACGTCACTGCAGTGTCGTCAAGCTTCACCAACACCGGGAGGGAACGACTGAACGTCTACTAGAAGGAGTAAGTGAGAGAGATGGGGGGGGGGGGGGGGGGGGGGATCTGATGTCGGGATGTGGGTCACGTGACTTTATTTAACTGAATTTTCCCCCGCTCGACCCAACTGACAAGTGACGTCACGAGACACACATCACCAGACCTGGCACATATGTGTGTGATTTCAGTGCGCTCGTCCCCCTTCACGGCATTTCTCCTGCCACAAAAACTAAAAATAGTCCAAGTACTGACCGAGATTTTTGTGCTGTCCATGCTAAAAAGCAACCAAAATAAAAACCACCACCTCCCCCCCTAAAAACAACACATTTCTCAAATTTTGGATAACATTTAAAATAATAAAAAAAAAAAAACAAACCATAATTTATTGCTAACGCCATGCAAAACTTCACTCTATCACTTACTTTTTAAAAAATTTACCTCACTACCTCGTATTAAAAAAAATACAATGTCGTCATTGCCTGAGTTCTTTGAAATCTCACGTCATTACCGCACTTATCATGCGATACATGAGCTTGGTTCAACAGAAATTACCTCAGCCATTTGTCTGAGAAAAATCTCGCACACCGTGTGGATGGCGTGTCGGGTCGTTAGACGCCTACATCGTTTCTACAGTGACTACTTGTGATGAATTGTTTGCACACTCCACTGGTTCTAAATCTGGCAAGGTGGCCCCTGTCTTGTGGGTCGTGGTGATATTCAGTAGACCGGTTCCTTGGTGGTGTAACATCTTCAGATCAACTGGGTTACCTACAGGTACAGGGGGTGTAGTAGGGTTGGGCAGGGGGCGGGGGATGAAAAACGTTCGGGTAATATCTTTTTAAAATATGGCATTGCACCAATGGTTGGTTTTCAGTATGTAGTCTCGTTATATCGGTTAAAACTGTAAAAAAAAAAACAAAACAAACAAACAAAAAAAACCGTTTGCTGCTCTGCTATGATCTCGCTAAACTTGGATCTAGTTCTCACCTTACCTTAGAACAACAGACAGACGACCGTGAGCAGATCTCTCCCACGATCAGGTAGAGTGACATGTATAACTAATCACATGCTCTACTCCACCTACACACATCAAGTCAGCTGCACCCGTGGCGTCATTCAATTGTTTTTTCCCCTCCAACCCGTGGCGTCATTCAATTGTTTTTTCCCCTCCAACCCGTGGCGTCATTCAATTGTTTTTTCCCCTCCAACCCGTGGCGTCATTCAATTGTTTTTTCCCCTCCAACCCGTGGCGTCATTCAATTGTTTTTTCCCCTCCAGCCCATGGCGTCATTCAATTGTTTTTCCCCTCCAACCCGTGGCGTCATTCAATTGTTTTTTCCCCTCCAACCCGTGGCGTCATTCAATTGTTTTTTCCCCTCCAACCCGTGGCGTCATTCAATTGTTCCCTCCCCCCCCTTCCAACTAGTGGCGTCATTAAATGTTCCCCCCCCCTCCACCGCTGGTGATTTGTACGGCACATTTTGGCATGGTTCACAGTCTCTAACAGCTTAACGTTGTGTTGCGACATTGCTGCCTGTCAGAGTGCCTTGCATGTTGGCGTTAACTGGGGTTTTGATGCTCCGTCATCTCTTCATACCTCGGGGCTACAAGAGTTGCATTGTGTTTCATTAGGGGGAGGGATTGTGTGTGTAAAGGGGGGGGGGGGTGGTTAACACAAAAAAATTGCCAAATTTGCAAAGGAAGAAAAATGCTATTGAAAATTAAAGGCTGATGTTTTTGTTGGCCGTAGTTTGCTTTAGATCATTGGGCTAGTTTTGGCGACAGGCCAGAAAAATGTCTGGCAAATTTGGCCAACGTGGCATGTCACAGTTGTGGTCGCTGGGTCAAGATTATGGTAGCAGCTCGACGTCATGACAAACGCATATTGTTTGTGTCTGTGACCGGAAACATGGGCGGTAACTGGGGACCGGGCGGCTCACTAAAGGAGGTAACTGGGGACCGGGCGGCTCACTAAAGGAGGTAACTCGGGACCGGGCGGCTCACTAAAGGAGGTAACTGGGGACCGGGCGGCTCACTAAAGGAGGTAACTGGGGACCGGGCGGCTCACTAAAGGAGGTAACTGGGGACCGGGCGGCTCACTAAAGGAGGTAACTCATCCCCCTGCCTACACCATTTTTAACTACCAGAAAATAAACTATATAAAAAACTTTTTTAAAAACCACGTTTTTCATGTGTAGCAACGGACTAAAAAGGAGAAAATAAAATACTTAAAAAAAACTTTTTAAAAAACCACGTTTTTCTTGTGGACTAAAAAGTAGAAAATAACTATTTACATACATTTGATGACAGAAAACGTGGGTACGTTCACCATCAAATTTCCCGACCCATCTGCCCGACCCACGTTTTTTGTCATCAAATGTATGTAAATAGTTATTTTCTACTTTTTAGTCCACAAGAAAAACGTGGTTTTTTAAAAAGTTTTTTTTAAGTATTTTATTTTCTCCTTTTTAGTCCGTTGCTACACATGAAAAACGTGGTTTTTAAAAAAGTTTTTTATATAGTTTATTTTCTACTTTATCTTATGACTTGATTAAGTATGACTTGACTAAGTGTTTATAAATACACGGACTAAAAATCTTGAGCGACCAGGATTCGAACCTGGGTTGTCGCGGCCACAACGCGAAGTACTAACCACTATACGATCACGGCCAGCGCGCTCACATCGATTGGGGCCGAAGTAACTGTGTCAATAGGCCTCCAGTCTTGTCGGTATCTTTAGAAATCATGTCCTCAATTTTATGGTCCTTGGGGCGTAATTAAATTAAGCTAATTACGGTCTCTAATTGCTAGTTTTTATGATTGCATCTGAAATTGTTAGGCGAAAGTAGCCTGCATGCCAAATTTCAGATCTATAGAGCAATCAGAAGTGGGCTAATTTTCGATGTCAATTTTAACAACAAACACACGCGAAGCTGAGTTAATAAAAACGTGTTAAAAAGAGAAGGTAACGTGGAGTCCCGTGGTGTTTCCCTGCCTAGTCTGGTGAACAGAAGCCTCGCCAGCTTGTTGACATTTCGCCCAGTCTTCCCGCGGCTTGGGAACAATCAACAAAAATAAGTCGCCCCCCCCCCGACCTCCGCCCCTGCCTGAGCGAGTTCTCAATGAAGTGGCGTACGTGAAGAGGGAGCGGCTCCCGAGGGTCGAAAAATAGGCTGTGACGTCAGCACCGACCTTGATAGGTGGCTCCAGGATCCCTGGTGTAGCTACAGGTGTCTTGTGGGTTTAATGTCAGGGGGTGGGGCAGGTAGGTGCTCCAATGTCTTGCAGCGTATCGGTACCGTCAGATGGTTGAATGGGTCGGTATCGTCATGTGGACGAATAGATCGGTATCGTCACGTGGACGAATAGATCGGTATCGTCACGTGGACGAATAGATCGGTATCGTCACGTGGACGAATAGATCGGTATCGTCAGGTGGTCGAATATATCGGTATCGTCAGGTGGTCGAATATATCGGTATCGTCAGGTGGTCGAATAGATCGGTTTCGTCAGGTGGTCGTATAGATCGGTATCGTCATGTGGACGAATAGATCGGTATCGTCAGGTGGTCGAATATATCGGTATCGTCAGGTGGTCGTATAGATCGGTATCGTCAGGTGCTCGAATATATCGGTATCGTCAGGTGGTCGAATATATCGGTATCGTCAGGTGGTCGAATATATCGGTATCGTCAGGTGGTCGAATAGATCGGTATCGTCAGGTGGACGAATAGATCGGTATCGTCAGGTGGTCGAATAGATCGGTATCGTCAGGTGGTCGAATAGATCGGTATCGTCAGGTGGTCGAATAGATCGGTATCGTCAGGTGGTCGAATAGATCGGTATCGTTAGGTGGTCGAATAGATCGGTATCGTCAGATGGTCGAATATATCGGTATCGAATGATGGAGCTAGTCTCCGTCACCACGCAACCAAGTATCGCCATGTGGTATACAGGCTGAGTATCAATCGATACGAGACCGTCTCACCAGATGGTCCAACTAATCGGTATCACCAATGATTGTCCAAAGACTTAGTATCGCCATACTCGTCAAAGAATCGGTCTCGCCACTTTCCCAAGAAACGCATCGCTTTCTATCTAGCGGTATCACCAGATGGTACCCCCACATAGCTGGTTCGGCGTGACCTTTGTGTCCATGACCTTTGCACGCGCGAGCAAACAATTGCGTAAGATATGTACTGATGTAAGACGTCTGAACTGCCTGTCCTGGCCTGGGTCACCATTATCGTCGTACCGAACATCGCACTGGGAAAGTTGGGAGACCTGCGACTACAATGTCCACATTCTCTGTAGAGGCTTTAGTCGTAGTTTTCAGTCGAGTGAGTTGTACCCGAGCTTGACAAATTTCGGCTAAACCGACCGTGAATAGTGCTGGCCAGACGCCCGTTCTCCCTCTAGCAGATTCCACTACAGCCACCCCATTTTCTTACCTGCCTTTTACCTCCCCGGACTTAAAGCCGTTTGTATGCCAGAAAAAAACTCGTCACATTTTTATGTTAAAAAAGTTGCACACATCTACTTGTGGTGCCTTGCCAGACGTGTTATTTATACTTGAAGATTTTTTGTTTGCTTGTCTTTAGCTACTCACTTTCACGAAGATGCCGTTTTATTCCATGCCCCATATCCCAGACTTCCTACTGGATGGAAGATTTATCCCCTGCATGCGCTGCCATTTATTATTATTATTTTTTTGACGCTGCAAAGTTTTGCAGGGTTGGCCAAACTTCGGAGTTATTTTGTTGTGTTGTGCCATCACTTTCTGGCTGGTTTTTTTTTTGTTGGGAGTTTCTTGTTGCAAGTTTTCTTGGGAAGGTCTTAACATGTCCTACAATGTCCTGTACACTGACTACACTGACCATTCGCATACAGGACAGCGCTAAAAGCAGGCACAAATGTAGAGGTCAAAGTTGAGAGTTGTTTGCTACTGATGTTGACCATGCCGATTGTGTTGACCTTTGACTGGAAAAATCCAGTGGAAATTTCACGAGGCGACGGCTTGTGTGACTCCGCCCACTTAGGCACCTATGTACGTACCTGGGACTTTGTCATGTCACAACAACATTGGTTAAACAACACTGGCTCAAGATTTTAATGACATTTTTACTGGCATTGATCCACACACAGCCATATAGCTGACTACCATTGATCCACACACAGCCATATAGCTGGCTGCCATTGATCCACACACAGCCATATAGCTGACTACCATTGATCCACACACAGCCATATAGCTGGCTGCCATTGATCCACACACAGCCATATAGCTGACTACCATTGATCCACACACAGCCATACAACTGGCTGCCATTGATCCACACACAGCCATATAGCTGACTACCATTGATCCACACACAGCCATACAGCTGGCTGCCATTGATCACCACACAGCCATACAACTGGCTACCATTGATCACCACACATCCCACACACCCCATATTACCACACAGGTTTCCATTGAACCGATCTATCTGATCCAACTGTCCCTGGCCATCTAGCGATGATTTAACACGATGTTTTCCCTTTTCAAGTATCCGCCCAGCCTAGCCTACCCTACACTAGCCTAGCCTAGCATACCCTAGCCTAGCATACCCTAGCCTAGCATACCTAGCCTAGTCTAGTCGTCTAGCCTAGCCTAGCCTAGCCTAGCCTAGCCTAGCCTATCCTAACCCTCACTCAGTGCCGCCCACAGAACCATTTCTTGTCAGATCTGTATCCTCCTGAACAGAAACAATCCGAAATTATTTCTAGCACAGCGCCCGTGGTCGGCCCTAATAAAGGCGGATTAATTAGCTCACCCGCGCGAGATTAGCGTGACAAAGGTGTCATGACACTTGTCACCGCCGGACGGCGCGTGCTTCCGCTGGACGCTCACGTGACATGACGTCACGGCGTTCGTGAGCTCAAAAAACTGCTGACATCAGCGGAAGATGGTTGGTACATGGGTGGTGGGGGGAATGTGTGATTGGGGGGGGGGGGTGGTTAATAGATGGGTGGGGGTGGGGCGGCGTGGGTGGATGGGGGGAGTGTGGGCGTGTGTTGGTGGGCCGCCGTGTGTTGGTGGGCCGCCGTGTGTAGATGTATAGGAACATTCGGCCATGTGTAAAAAAAACCCACATGTCTGACGTCACTAATTAGACAGTCTCTAAAGCCAGAGTTTAAAATCAACATTTTTGTTTCATCGACTGTGTTTACGCAATGAGTAATTGGTTTTATTTAATTAGGTATGTTAGGGTTTAGGTGTTAATTAAAGTGGCAGGTTTGACAGAAAAATCTATTTTAGTAGGACATAATTAGGTAAACTGGCTTAGAAGAGATAAATAGTGTAGCTGTGAGAAAACTGCTGAGTTTTTAGTTTCGATTTAGCCTTGAGACGTCTTGTCTTTGATAAATCCCAGTTGAATGTCGTCTGGCGAGAAGTTAACTATCTGGTACTAGGTGGGTACTGTCATACAGCCTGCTGATACATGGCTTGTGGGTCTATCTGTCTGGTGGGTCTGGTGGGTCTGGTGGGTCTAGCTGTCTGGTGGGTCTAGCTGTCTGGTGGGTCTATCTGTCTGGTGGGTCTGGTGGGTCTGGTGGGTCTAGCTGTCTGGTGGGTCTAGCTGTCTGGTGGGTCTATCTGTCTGGTGGGTCTGGTGGGTCTGGTGGGTCTAGCTGTCTGGTGGGTCTGGTGGGTCTGGTGGGTCTAGCTGTCTGGTGGGTCTGGTGGGTCTAGCTGTCTGGTGGGTCTGGTGGGTCTAGCTGTCTGGTGGGTCTAGCTGTCTGGTGGGTCTAGCTGTCTGGTGGGTCTAGCTGTCTGGTGGGTCTAGCTGTCTGGTGGGTCTAGCTGTCTGGTGCTTTTATCGTGCCTTACTCTCGTGACCTACGGGATTAACATTTAATACGTGCTGGAATTGAATCAGCTGATAAGGTGTACTGGTTGAACGGATTAGTGCCAGTCTGGTCACGTGATCTAGGCTATACAAGGAGGGAGTAGAGTTATTCAGCTGTAGATGCAGCTCTGTAAGTGTACACGCTAAATGTGTACAGATCGTATATAAACGTGTAAAGATCTTGTTTATAAATAGAACTAAGCATATTGTGTATAATAATATACACGTTTATTTCAATAGAATTCGCTGAGACATTTAGAAACTGAGTTTTTAAAAATGTCTTCCCATTTAATAAAGTGGTTTTATCTGCTAAATAGCAGCAGCAGGCTGTAAGCTTACAGAAGTATAGCAGCAACCTGTAAGCTTACAGAAGTATAAAGCAGCAGGCTGTAAGCTTACAGAAGTATAGCAGTAACAGGCTGTAACCTTACAGAAGTATAGCAGCAGGCTGTAAGTTTACAGAAGTATAAAGCAGCAGGCTGTAAGCTTACAGAAGTATAAAGCAGCAGGCTGTAAGCTTACAGAAGTATAAAGCAGCAGGCTGTAAGCTTACAGAAGTATAAAGCAGCAGGCTGTAAGCTTACAGAAGTATAGCAGTAACAGGCTGTAAGCTTACAGAAGTATAGCAGCAGCAGGCTGTAAGCTTACAGAAGTATAAAGCAGCATGCTGTAAGCTTACAGAAGTATAAAGCAGCAGGCTGTAAGCTTACAGAAGTATAGCAGTAACAGGCTGTAAGCTTACAGAAGTATAAAGCAGCAGGCTGTAAGTTTACAGAAGTATAACGTAGCAGGCTGTAATCTTACAGAAGTATAGCAGCAGGCTGTAAGTTAACAGAAGTATAAAGCAGCAGGCTGTAAGCTTACAGAAGTATAAAGCAGCAGTCTGTAAGCTTACAGAAGTATAAAGCAGCAGGCTGTAAGCTTACAGAAGTATAGCAGCAGGCTGTAAGCTTACAGAAGTATAGCAGCAGCAGGCTGTAAGCTTACAGAAGTATAAAGCAGTAGGCTGTAAGTTTACAGAAGTATCATGTTCTTTAATCCTTACCGCAGCAGGTTTCTGAGCGTTGTCTGATCCTTGCATTTTTAATACATTTTCTTTTAAGCACACGAGTTGTAGCCCTTGTTTGATATAGTATCAGACAAATTAAAGTTAAAAACCGTTTGTAAAGGAGAGGGGGGGGGGGTTGTAGCCGTGCTGAGGGGAATCACATAGAAAGGTATCTAAGTGAGAGTTGTCTATTCGCTTAGATTACCTCCCCTGGCAGTTTTCTCCCTTCGCCAGCCTAGCGCTTAGTCAGCGGTATAAACCTGGTGCTGTCGTCATGCGATCGATCGGGGCGTCTATTTTTAGACATGACATCACAACCCCGGCGCAGCGCCCCCGAGCTGGGGTTTCAGCCGCCGAGGAAGCTGAGTTTAGATGCTGACCGCACACCAGTCGGCTGGTAATGACGTTGTGTTGATCACCAGCCGTTCATTTCCGTTAGCTGAGCACCTCTCGCGGTTATCTCGGTATGAAATATTGCCGGCTTGTGTGACGTCACGCCCGGCGGGTCGGGTACCGGAAGGTTGACTCCACAACTCTTATCTGCCCTTTGATTCCTGCATGACTTACTGGCACCACGTTATGCCACACAACTCTTATATGCCCCACAACTCTTATATGCCCCACAACTCTTATATGCCCCACAACTCTTATATGCCCCACAAGTCTTATATGCCCCACAACTCTTATATGCCCCACAACTCTTATATGCCCCACAACTCTTATATGCCCCACAACTCTTATATGCCCCACAACTCTTATATGCCCCACAACTCTTATATGCCCCACAACTCTTATATGCCCCACAACTCTTATATGCCCCACAACTCTTATATGCCCCACAACTCTTATATGCCCCACAACTCTTATATGCCCCCAACTCTTATCTGCCCTTTAATTCCTGCATTACTTACTGCCACCACGATGTGCTCCATACATTGATAGTGATATTTATGCTGTCTTGTAAATAGCTTTTTTTTTTACATTGAAACGCTGTCTCAGCTGAAATGATGTTCCTACGATGTATGCGTATTGATTTCTACGCAAGAGTGCAAGCTTTTAAGAATAAATCTAAATGATCTTATCAATGTGGTACGGCCGCAGGAACATGTGTATTGTATAACTTGACGATTCTTTGGGGCATTAGAGCATAGACCTAAGACTTTACCTTGTGTTCTTTGTGATATTTTGTGTTGATTTTGGGTAGCCCACCCAACCCCGCTTACTATATACGCCTGTGAAATTTGTAGTAATTAGACAAAACACGGAATTCACTGACCGTTACCTCACCTAATTAACTGACCGTTATTTAACCTAATTAACTGACCGTTACCTCATCGAATTCACTGACCGTTTCTTCACGGAATTGAGTGACCGCTACCTCACCTCCGCAACTGACCGTTCCCACTCCTCTTTGTTGAGCTCCTGAGGACGCCCCGCCCCTCTTTACAACATCAGCAGAACTCGCTGACCTGGGCGGTTCAGTGTGACATCCCTCCCCCTCACCCAGACCCTCCCTCTCGGGACGTGTCTGATCAAGATAATTTGGCTTGAGCGGCTCAGCAAATTTCAGTTTAGGTTCAGACCTGGTGTAGGTTCTGGAGTAGGTTCAGACCTGGTGTAGGTTCAGACCTGGTGTAGGTTCTGGAGTAGGTTCAGATCTGGTGTAGGTTCTGGAGTAGGCTCAGATCTGGTGTAGGTTCTGGTGTAGGTTCAACCTGGAGTAGATTTAGACGACCCTGTGTCATTCAGACATGATGTGTCAGACATCACGTGTCAGCTGTCCTGTGTCAGCCACACATGGACGTGCGACTGAACCCAAATGTTTTGATATTTCAAGACATTGTTTACAGGACATGGCAGTGTGTACCCGTCACAGTGTCGTCAACTCATTGGAAAACATATAATTTTATTACCAGACTTTATCAATTGACGACTCGTTGCACATTTAGCACAATATGCAGATGTTTTTAGACCACACAGGCAACGCACTTCATGTGCAGATGTCTTTAGGTCAGACAAGTTATGCACTTAGTGTGCATATATCTTTAGGTCAGACAAGTTATGCAGATATCTTTAGGTCATACAAGTCATGCACTTAGTGTGCATATATCTTTAGGTCAGACAAGTTATGCACTTAGTGTGCATATATCTTTAGGTCAGACAAGTCATGCACTTAGTGTGCAGATATCTTAGGTCAGACAAGTTATGCAGATATCTTTAGGTCAGACAAGTTATGCACTTAGTGTGCATATATCTTTAGGTCAGACAAGTTATGCAGATATCTTTAGGTCATACAAGTCATGCACTTAGTGTGCAGATGTCGCAGTGTGTGCAGGTTAGACCTACTGTACTTAGCCAGCCCGCGCCATCTTGCCCCAATTCTTTCTGAACCAGTTAGTTGACCCGTGTGTTACCTCGCCTGAGTTGAATGACAAAATTTCTTTGTTACCGACACTAAGTTGTATTGATTGTGTTTTAGTGTGTTGTTTAACCACCAACTGCCTGCCTGGATGCCTGGGTACCGTGGCCAGAAACATCTAGCATCACATTCCAACAGCACGCATGTGCAGCAGGTCTTGGCTGTGATGCAGGATCGTATAGCTTATATCGTGTTCATGTATCTTCGCATGCTCTCTCTAATAAATAACACAACTAAATGATCTTGTTCATGTATCTTCGCATGCTCTCTCTAATAAATAACACAACTAAATGATCTTGTTCATGTATCTTCGCATGCTCTCTCTAATAAATAACACAACTAAATGATCTTGTTCATGTATCTTCGCATGCTCTCTCTAATAAACACAACTAAATGATCTTGTTCATGTATCTTCGCATGCTCTCTCTAATAAATAACACAACTAAATGATCTTGTTCATTTATCTTCGCATTTGTTCATTTATCTTCGCACGCTCTCTCTAATAAATAACACAACTAAATGATCTTGTTCATGTATCTTCGCATGCTCTCTCTAATAAATAACACAACTAAATGATCTTGTTCATGTATCTTCGCATGCTCTCTCTAATAAATAACACAACTAAATGATCTTGTTCATGTATCTTCGCATGCTCTCTCTAATAAATAACACAACTAAATGATCTTGTTCATTTATCTTCGCATTTGTTCATTTATCTTCGCACGCTCTCTCTAATAAATAACACAACTAAATGATCTTGTTCATGTATCTTCGCATGCTCTCTCTAATAAATAACACAACTAAATGATCTTGTTCATTTATCTTCGCATGCTCTTGTCACGTGATGTTTGGGGCATAACGAACTTGTCACGTGATGTTTGGGGCATAACGAACTTGTCACGTGATGTTTGGGGCATAACGGACTTGTCACGTGATGTTTGGGGCATAACGAACTTGTCACGTGATGTTTGGGGCATAACGGACTTGTCACGTGATGTTTGGGGCATAACGAACTTGTCACGTGATGTTTGGACATAACGAACTTGTCACGTGATGTTTGGGCATAACAAAGTTAAACGAACTGACCACTTGATGTGTGGGGCACAACAAACTGACCACAGTATTCAGTATACTGTAATATATCGGCCTATCGTGTTTGGGTGTTATCTTTGACACAGATGTTCCTATCATTAATTACGCCGGGCACATGTGGGTATGTGGTGTGTTCACATATATGTGTATTTTCTATTGTTAATTCTCTGTGTGTTCCCATATATGTGGTTGTGTTGTTCATTCTCTGTGTGTTGTGTTCGTACTACTTATTGCGTCTGCTCACATGTCGAGATTCAGTTTAAAAAGTTGTAAGTCTCTAATAACGTGTGCGACTTTTGATAATGTGTCTCCGTTGAATGTGTCTCCCTAGAATGTGTCGCCTTGAATGTGTGTCGCCCCAAAGTTTAGCCTAAGGTCAGCTAAAGCAGTGATTGTTTTTGACGTTAGGTAAATATCACGACCAGCTCTTGAAAACTTTAAGAAACAATGCGATCTCGGAGAAGATCTGACTGACTTATTTTAATTGTTGCATAGGTGGACAGTCTAGTCTAGATTGGGCAGTCTAGTTCAGATTGGACCTGCTTTGTTGCTGAGTTCAGCAGTCTAGTCTAGATTGGGTAGTCTAGTCTAGATTGGGCAGTCTAGTTCAGCTTGGGCAGTCTAGTCTATATTGGGCAGTCTAGTCCACATTGGGCAGTCTAGTCCACATTGGGCAGTCTAGTCTAGATTGGGTAGTCTAGTCTATATTGGGCAATCCAGTCTAGATTAGGCAGTCTAGTCCAGATTGGGTAGTCTAGTCCAGATTGGGCAATCCAGTCTAGATTGGGCAGTCTAGTTCAGCTTGGGCAGGCTAGTCTAGATTGGGCAGTCTAGTCCAGATTGGGCAGTCTAGTCTAGATAGGGCAGTCTAGTCCACATTGGGCAGTCTAGTCCACATTGGGCAGTCTAGTCTAGATTGGGTAGTCTAGTCCAGATTGGGCAGTCTAGTCCACATTGGGCAGTCTAGTCCACATTGGGCAGTCTAGTCCACATTGGGCAGTCTAGTCCACATTGGGCAGTCTAGTCCACATTGGGCAGTCTAGTCCACATTGGGCAGTCTAGTCTAGATTGGGCAGTCTAGTCCAGATTGGGCAGTCTAGTCTAGATTGGGCAGTCTAGTCCACATTGGGCAGTCTAGTCCACATTGGGCAGTCTAGTCTAGATTGGGTAGTCTAGTCCAGATTGGGCAGTCTAGTCTAGATTGGGTAGTCTAGTCCAGATTGGGTAGTCTAGTCCAGATTGGGTAGTCTAGTCCAGATTGAGTAGTCTAGTCCAGATTGGACCTGCGTTGACCCCCCCCCCCCCCATCTTTGTAGATTTTTAGTTAATGAAATTCTCCGCTGCTGCCCGACAAAGGATCTGAATGGAGATGGGGTGTGTGTGTGTGTGGGGGAGGGGTGTGGCTGATAGGCCATCTTGATAGGGTGTCGATCAGTGTGTGTGTGGGGGGGGGGGGCGATCATCTATCTTTGATTCTCTCGGCGTCTCCCTGTTAGATGGCACTGTGCCCGAACTCATGACGTCGCTAACCTTTCCTGTTTTTCGGCCTTGAAACTGAATAGTCTTTCACAAGTATCTCTGGGGTGGGGACATGGGGTGGGTCGGCTTGCCCTCGCAGATAACATGTACAGCTGGTCGGGATATGCCGAGCCAGCACGTTTTTTCTTTGTCTTTTTTATCAGCCATGGTTTGGTACGGTGTTTGTCATTGGTTGGGTGTTGGTTTGTGGGTCTCAGTCAGTTTGTGACAGGACTGACATGCCTCTGTATGTTGATGTTTGTGACAGGCTCCTGTATGTTGATGTTTGTGACATGCCTCTGTATGTTGATGTTTGTGACAGGCTCCTGTATGTTGATGTTTGTGACATGCCTCTGTATATTGATGTTTGTGACATGCCTCTGTATGTTGATGTTTGTGACATGCCTCTGTATGTTGATGTTTGTGATATGCCTCTGTATGTTGATGTTTGTGACGTGCCTCTGTATGTTGATGTTTGTGACATGCCTCTGTATGTTGATGCTTGTGACAGGCTCCTGTATGTTGATCTTTGTGACATGCCTCTGTATGTTGATGTTTGTGACATGCCTCTGTATGTTGATGCTTGTGACAGGCTCCTGTATGTTGATCTTTGTGACATGCCTCTGTATGTTGATCTTTTTGACATGCCTCTGTATGTTGTGTGTGACAGGCTCCTGTATGTTGATGCTTGTGACAAGCCCCTGCATGTTGATATTTATGATTAGCCAGTGTATGTTGATACCTTAGTATTGTCTGTAACAATGCTGCACCTCTCATAATTTCTAATTTAAAAACATGCATTAGACACAACGGATCAGTTCCACGCATAAAATATGGTTTCATTTGGTCTACAGCTGCCTAATACATTCTGGTTTCATATGGTTGTACATCTGCCTAATACATTCTGCCGTCTGGTTTCATATGGTCTACATCTGCCTAATACATTCTGCCGTCTGGTTTCATATGGTCTACATCTGCCTAATACATTCTGCCGTCTGGTTTCATATGGTCTACATCTGCCTAATACATTCTGCCGTCTGGTTTCATATGGTCTACATCTGCCTAATACATTCTGCCGTCTGGTTTCATATGGTCTACATCTGCCTAATACATTCTGCCGTCTGGTTTCATATGGTCTACATCTGCCTAATACATTCTGCCGTCTGGTTTCATATGGTCTACATCTGCCTAATACATTCTGCCGTCTGGTTTCATATGGTCTACATCTGCCTAATACATTCTGCCGTCTGGTTTCATATGGTCTACATCTGCCTAATACATTCTGCCGTCTGGTTTCATATGGTCTACATCTGCCTAATACATTCTGCCGTCTGGTTTCATATGGTCTACATCTGCCTAATACATTCTGCCGTCTGGTTTCATATGGTCTACATCTGCCTAATACATTCTGCCGTCTGGTTTCATATGGTCTACATCTGCCTAATACATTCTGCCGTCTGGTTTCATATGGTCTACATCTGCCTAATACATTCTGCCGTCTGGTTACCATGGGCTGATCTGGCAGGTCAAAAATTGTCCTGGCCATGCAGACCAAATATCCAAATGTGGTGACACTCATGCTGGTACAAGAATTATAGCTCTCTGTTGTTAGAATAATTTTAAATGCTGTAGGATTACTGACACATGTCATCTGGCACATGTCACTCGAGAAATGTCAACTGACCCATGTCCCTGACAAACAACATACACCAGACGTATCAAATGCCATTTAAAACAGCTAGAAAAAAAATTCGGCTGCCACATCATTAGACCTAAATAGCACAACATGCTCAGATGATATTTCTTTTAGAAAGATGAGTGAAATGACATTCCATTAAAAGAAAAGCTTCACTCGGCATCTTATTTAGAAAGATGAGTTGTGAAATGACATCCCATTTAAAAAGAAAAGCCCCAAATGACATCCCGTTTAAAAAGAAAAGCCTCAAATGACATCCCATTTAAAAAGAAAACCCCCAAATGACATCTCATTTAAGAAGAAAAGCCCCAAAATGATGTCCCATTGAAAAAGAAAAGCCCCAAATGACATCTCATTTAAAAAGAAAAGCCCCAAAATGATGTCCCATTGAAAAAGAAAAGCCCCAAATGACTTCTCATTTAGAAAGATGAGCTGCGGCCTCCCTAGAGAAGCTCTCGCCTTTAGGAGATGATTTTATTTTATCAATAGAATTAAAAGTAATTGGTTGCCATGGTAACACCTATTTATAGCCGGTGATCGATGCGGTTATTTGTGTGTGATTATGTCTTGAAATGCTGGCCATCTTGGTCTAACAGATGTCGCTAACGACTTGGTTAAGGGGGGGGGGGCAAGATTTTAGGTTTGTTAAGTGAAGACTAGAGCTCTGTATTCAAGATGGCAGCCAGTTCTTGAACTTCCGTTTGGCCAACTCGTTAGCAGCTCCTATTCGGTGATTCGCAGCTGGCGTTGGTTCGAATCCAAATAATCCTCCCGTTTCTCGGTCGCCTTAAATTGTTTTCTTCACCAGTGCAATAGAAGTTGAACTCTAGATCTGCTAACGTAACCTTTGGCACCAAGTGCTTGTATTGTCTCCACCGGCTTAAGATAGAAGAAGATTTATTTAGTGCAGGTCGAGTCCCCGCCTGTTGGCAGGTTTTCAGGTGCGATAGACAGGTCCCCACAAACTGATTGAGAAAATCAATTTCCCGTAATGATAAAACGATGTTGATTCTCTTGGAAAGCAGCGAGTGTGCGAGTAGTTTACACGCCCTAAGATTAGCTGAGATTTTAAAACGTGAGCCGTTCGGTCAATACATATGTTGGAGGGGGTGCAATAGTCAGCTGTTAACGTAAGGTTTAGCCATTCAATCCCGAGCTTCTGGTCAAGGGGCGAAACACTGTATATTTCAAGGTGAGGGGTTGACTCTACCCCCCCCCCCCCTGTCCCAGGGTCGCCTATGACGTCAGGCGATTCTGACCCCAATCTAAGAGAACTAGGCCAGGTAAATGAGCCAGAAACTCCAGGCAAATTTATTCCATCGATCGTCTGCTCTGATTGGTCAGCCGCTGGTCACGTGTAGCTGAGGTATGTCCTCAGAGACGGGCCACTTTTGTTTGAGAAAGGAGCGTCAAAGAGATCGATAATTGTAAGCTATTGATCTGTCAACTTTTCCCCCACTGGCGACGTCAAATGCTGGATCAACCAGTCAGCTAAAGCTGTGATTGGCCACGGCCGGGCATGTGACCTGTTCGTTGTATGACGTCACTTCCAGTTTCAGGACAAAGACAATGTTGTGGTGGTGCGTTCAGGCGCGACGCAAAGCCATGAAGGTGATTTAAGCTTTTCTGTTACCCTCACGCTAATCCAGATCGCAACCCTTGTCGCCCCACACAAGATCTCAACCCTCGCCCCACACCAGACCTAAACCTAGTGACGCCCCACACCAGATCTCACCCCCCTGTGACGCCCCACACCAGATCTCACCCCCCCATGTGACGCCCCACACCAGATCTCACCCCCATGTGTCGCCCCACACCAGATCTCACCCCCAATTGACGCCCCACACCAGATCTCACCCCCAATTGACGCCCCACACCAGATCTCACCCCCAATTGACGCCCCACACCAGATCTCACCCCCCTGTGACGCCCCACACCAGATCTCACCCCCCATGTGACGCCCCACACCAGATCTCACCCCCCCTGTGACGCCCCACACCAGATCTCACCCCCATGTGACGCCCCACACCAGATCTCACCCCCCTGTGACGCCCCACACCAGATCTCACCCCCATTTGACGCCCCACTCCAGATCTCACCCCCCATGTGACGCCCCACACCATATCTCACCCCCATGTGTCGCCCCACACAAGATCTCACCCCCATGTGACGCCCCACACCAGATCTCAACCCCATGTGACGCCCCACACAAGATCTCACCCCCAATTGACGCCCCACACCAGATCTCAACCCCATGTGTCGCCCCACACAAGATCTCACCCCCAATTGACGCCCCACACCAGATCTCAACCCCATTTGACGCCCCACTCCAGATCTCACCCCCCATGTGACGCCCCACACCAGATCTCACCCCCATGTGTCGCCCCACACCAGATCTCACCCTCATGTGTCGCCCCACACCAGATCTCACCCCCATGTGACGCCCCACACCAGATCTCACCCCCATTTGACGCCCCACTCCAGATCTCACCCCCCATGTGACGCCCCACACCAGATCTCACCCCCATGTGACGCCCCACACCAGATCTCACCCCCAATTGACGCCCCACACCAGATCTCACCCCCATGTGACGCCCCACACCAGATCTCACCCCCATTTGACGCCCCACTCCAGATCTCACCCCCCATGTGACGCCCCACACCATATCTCACCCCCATGTGACGCCCCACACCAGATCTCACCCCCATGTGACGCCCCACACAAGATCTCACCCCCAATTGACGCCCCACACCAGATCTCAACCCCATGTGTCGCCCCACACAAGATCTCAACCCCATGTGACGCCCCACACCAGATCTCACCCCCCATGTGACGCCCCACTCCAGATCTCACCCCCATGTGACGCCCCACACCAGATCTCACCCCCTATGTGACGCCCCAGTCATGTTAGTTCCTCGCCTACATCAGCCTAATTGCCCTTTATTAGTCCTTCAATTTTTGTCAAAGTTTAGTTAAAAATAGATATGTTGCGTCATAATTCAATTAGGTGGGGACAGATAAGCTGATTTAGTGGCGGCACTATGGTAATTAGATGGGGTGGGGGGGGGGGGGGGGGTGACACAGTGTTCATGAGGCCCTAGCTGCGGTTACTTAAAGGGGGGGGGGTGGAAACAGTTGATAGTAGATATTTGTTACAAGTCTGTTTCAATTAGATCTCTATCTGGATACAGCAAGTTTAAATACATTTCTCTTTGTCCACTTGTCCTTGCCTCCATGAACTCAGTCGATTGCTTATGGAACTACTTACCGTTTGGTCATTATATAACGAATGGACACAGCTATAACCAGTGGTGTTTGGGTGCACTTTATTATTGTAATTAACGGATAGAGTGGTCATTTTGTGGGGTTCGAATCGTTGAAGGTGGTCTGTTGATTAAGTAAGATGCTCTACGTTAGCTTGAGCTCAGCGCTACAACTACTCTTAGCGTAGGACCAACATTTAGCGTCGGACGCATAGTGTAGGACCAACGCTTAGCTTAGGACCAACACTTAGCACAGCGCTTCATGTACACTTAGAATAGGACCTACACACTTCCAACTCGAGTCCTTATCAAGTGGAATAGCCATTGTAAACAAACCCATCACAGTTAATTGCCCATGAAATGAAGTGCCGTATCATTGTATGACTAAGTGTATCAAAGAATAAGCTACGGTCGGTACTGTTGAAGTGTATAGCCACCACCGCTTCTTGTGTGTTGGTACTCCGTGTTTGCCGTATAATTAGTGTACATTGCTGGGGGAGTGTGTGTGTGTGTGTGTGTGGGAGTGTAGGTGTGTGTGTGTGGGGGGGGTCTATTGCTCGACCAACTTGTGTTCCGAACAAGATGATCTGGTCAGCGGGGAGAGTCAATCGTGTCACAGTAGCTGACCGTGTCATTGGTTCGACACGGCTCCGCTACGTCATCGCAGCCGCTGGCTAGTAGTTAGACTGTACTACTTGAACTACCGCTCTACCACTGGCCAGCTAGACTGTACTACTTGAACTACCGCTCTACCACTGGCCAGCTAGACTGTACTACTTGAACTACCGCTCTACCACTGGCCAGCTAGACTGTACTACTTGAACTACCGCTCTACCACTGGCCAGCTAGACTGTACTCCTTGAACTACCGCTCTACCACTGGCCAGCTAGACTGTACTACTTGAACTACCGCTCTACCACTGGCCAGCTAGACTGTACTACTTGAACTACCGCTCTACCACTGGCCAGCTAGACTGTACTACTTGAACTACCGCTCTACCACTGGCCAGCTAGACTGTACTACTTGAACTACCGCTCTACCACTGGCCAGCTAGACTGTACTACTTGAACTACCGCTCTACCACTGGCCAGCTAGACTGTACTACTTGAACTACCGCTCTACCACTGGCCAGCTAGACTGTACTACTTGAACTACCGCTCTACCACTGGCCAGCTAGACTGTACTACTTGAACTACCGCTCTACCACTGGCCAGCTAGACTGTACTACTTGAACTACCGCTCTACCACTGGCCAGCTAGACTGTACTACTTGAACTACCGCTCTACCACTGGCCAGCTAGACTGTACTCCTTGAACTACCGCTCTACCACTGGCCAGCTAGACTGTACTACTTGAACTACCGCTCTACCACTGGCCAGCTAGACTGTACTACTTGAACTACCGCTCTACCACTGGCCAGCTAGACTGTACTACTTGAACTACCGTCCTACCACTAGTCAGCTAGACTAGACCAGTGGCCAGCTAGACTGGACCACTGGCCAGCTAGACTAGACTACTGGCCAGCTAGACTGGACCACTTGAACTACCGTCCATGTACCTGCACACAGCCTGAAGACGTGTTCCAACTTGCTTCGGTGGTGTGTGTGTGGGGGGGGGGGGGAAGTTGGAGGTGAGAGCCGGTGTATCTAGGTCAAACGTGTAAGTTACCAAATGTCTTGACCTAGAAACGAACAGGCCAGTCGAGGAAAGAGACAGGTCTGACCTACAGCTCCAACTTGAGGTATGAAAAAGGGAAAATCTTGAGGTACGGGGTGTATGAAGATTGTCTCATAGAAAATCTTGAGGTACGGGTGTATGAAGATAGTCTCATAGAAAATCTTGAGGTACGGGTTGTATGAAGATTGTCTCAGAAAATCTTGAGGTACGGGTGTATGAAGATAGTCTCATAGAAAATCTTGAGGTACGGGTTGTAAGAAGATTGTCTCAGAAAATCTTGAGGTACGGGTGTATGAAGATTGTCTCATAGAAAATCTTGAGGTACGGGTTGTAAGAAGATTGTCGCAGGAAAAAAACGAGGTAAAGTTTGGGACTTGTCTGAAGCTTATACATTTTTGTGTGGTTGTTTTTCTGTGACGTTTTCCATGCGATTTAAAAAAAAATCTTCCGCAGATTTTTTTCCGTTATTTATTTTCTCGAACCTGTTAGCATTTCATCTAATGCTTGTGTGCATGCATTTCGTGAGCACGGTGTTCTGAAACCACTCACTTCAGGCTATCTGTGTTTGATGACCTTACGTCAGGTTTACGACTCCGCGCCATGGTCACGAGGCGGCCTCGCAAAATAGAAGCAACAAGCACCTGCACCCTTCTATGAGAAACAACAAGCACCTGCACCCTTCTATGAGAAACAACAAGCACCTGCACTCATCTACGAGAAGCAACAAGCACCTGCACCCATCTATAAAGAAACAACAAGCACCTGCACCCATCTGTTGGCACGCCCGATGGTAGTCCGTCCCTCGGGCTTGTGCTCAAGTTTTTATTAAAGGAACCAGTTTTACATTTCGCCGTCCATTCAAAGAGAACGAACATTTGCCTTGTAATGTATCCTTGTCACGTGATAAGTATGGCACGGGGTGAATGAGAGCACACCTGAGCCGTCAGACCCGGGGGCAGGTCCACCAGACTTACTGGCATGCCAAGGTACCACCGCTTAGCCCATACGCGCCATCAGTGTAGGAGATAGCCGGAACAACAGCAAAACTTGGGGGGGGGGGGGGGGGGGGGAGTAAACTAAACCTTAAATTAGTGATGGGTCAGAAATAACGCTAGTCGGCGTGTTTTTTTTTTTCGGGTGTAGGAGGGGGGTGGGGGCGCTTTGGAGAAACTGAGCTTGCAGGTGGGGTAAGTTTGGGGGTGGGGATGCGTCGTATATCACCATTTAACGGCGACACGTAGTACGTGTGACAGAGGACAATTATAGTGTCACTATTGTGGTGAGCCATTAGCGCTGTGTCACCATTGTGGTGAGCCATTAGCGCTGTCACCATTGTGGTGAGCCATTAGCACTGTGTCACCATTGTGGTGAGCCATTAGCACTGTGCCACCATTGTGGTGAGCCATTAGCGCTGTGTCACCATTGTGGTGAGCCATTAGCACTGTGTCACCATTGTGGTGAGCCATTAGCACCGTGTCACCATTGTGGTGAGCCATTAGCACCGTGTCACCATTGTGGTGAGCCATTAGCGCTGTGTCACCATTGTGGTGAGCCATTAGCGCTGTCACCATTGTGGTGAGCCATTAGCACTGTGTCACCATTGTGGTGAGCCATTAGCGCTGTGTCACCATTGTGGTGAGCCATTAGCGCTGTGTCACCATTGTGGTGAGCCATTAGCGCTGTGTCACCATTGTGGTGAGCCATTAGCACTGTGTCACCATTGTGATGCCATTAGCACTGTGTCACCATTGTGGTGAGCCATTAGCACTGTGTCGTTAGTCTCGGGGCCTAGCAGTGTGAGGACGTGCAGGTCTCCGTGGGGGTGGGGGGTAGGTCTACCGACTGCCCCAGGTAGGTTACCTGATCCCACCTTTTGTTGTCAGATAATTGCCGTATCCCACACGAACTTTATTGCCGCTGTCCCGGAGGACCGATGGAGATTTTTTGTGTATGGTGTGCCATTGGGAGGAGGGTGGAAGGTGGTTGTGGCCTGGTTGGGGGGTGGTTGTGGCCATGGGAGGAGGTTGTGGCCATGGGAGGAGGGTGGTTGTGGCCTGGTTGGGGGGTGGTTGTGGCCATGGGAGGAGGTTGTGGCCATGGGAGGAGGGTGGTTGTGGCCTGGTTGGGGGTGGTTGTGGCCATGGGAGGAGGGTGGAAGGTGGTTGTGGTCATGGGAGGAGGGTGGTTGTGGCCTGGTTGGGGGGTGGTTGTGGCCATGGGAGGAGGTTGTGGCCATGGGAGGAGGGTGGTTGTGGCCTGGTTGGGGGTGGTTGTGGCCATGGGAGGAGGGTGGAAGGTGGTTGTGGTCATGGGAGGAGGGTGGTTGTGGCCATGGGAGGAGGGTGGTTGTGGCCATGGGAGGAGGGTGGTTGTGGCCATGGGAGGAGGGTGGCGAAAGCTAGAGCTAGATGTCAAGTTTACATTCCAATGATCGATCATCTGTTGGGCGTGTTACACTCTTGTACAGAGGGGCGGGGCGAGTAAGTGGCGCGTGCAGTTTAAAGTACACGATCAATGTATGCCAACAAACTTAAAAGTGCATGTTGGTTCTTCCAGAGTCACACTTAGAACCAGGTCAATCAAACCTTATCTAGCCATTGTGGGCTTTTACTGAACACAGTGTACACTGAACACCTGAACACAATGTCCACTGATTACTATGTCCACTGAACACAATGTCCACTGAACACAATGTCCACTGAACACAGTTCACTGAACACAGTGTCAATGGAACACCTGAACACAATGTCCACTGAACACAATGTCAACTGAACACAATGTCCACTGAACACAATGTCCACTGAACACAGTTCACTGAACACAGTGTCAATTGAACACCTGAACACAATGTCCACTGAACACAATGTCAACTGAACACAATGTCCACTGAACACAATGTCCACTGAACACAATGTCCACTGAACACAATGTCCATTGAACACAGTGTACCCAGTGTCCAGTAATCAGACTATCAACTGAAGTGAAACAATGTATGAGATAAACATACCTACCTATCGTGTGACTCACCAAAGTTTGGTCTAGCCAGGAATCTCACCCAGTCCTTTGTTCTGTAATAATCTGGTGATAAACCCTCAGTTTGCGCTACAGGTCGTTGACCCCATCAGATGTTCCCTTATAGCTGGGTCAATAGTAATGATGATGTACAGGGCGTGATGGACGGCCACAGCTGGATAGAATGGACGGCCATAACAAAATGTGGGACGGTCACATAATGACATGATGGACGGCCACACCAGGATATGTCATTCCGTGTAAAACATACAACCAGCCTCAATATTTTTTATCGCTGATCAAAAGATCGAGGTGGCCATGACGTCATGTGACCGACAGTACATTGGGGTCACGTGGTACAGGTTGGGAGTGACCTGGTCGTCTGCTCGTTTACTGCACCTTGTAGCCTGTACATGGTATTGTACACGATGTTGTACACGATGTTGGATGTTTGTACACGATGTTGTACACGATGTTGTACTAATGTACACGGTGTTGTACACGGTGTTGTACAAGATGTTGTACTAATGTTACAATGTACACAGTGTTGTACACGGTGTTGTACAAGATGTTGTACACAATGTTGGATGTTGTACACGATGTTGGATGTTGTACACGATGTTGTACACGATGTTGGATGTTGTACACGATGTTGGATGTTGTACACGATGTTGTACACGATGTTGTACATGATGTTGTACACAATGTTGTACACGGTGTTGTACACGATTTTGTACACAATGTTGGATGTTGTACACGGTGTTGTACACGATGTTGTAATAATGTACACAATGTTTTACACAATGTTGTACACAATGTTTTACACGATGTTGGATGTTGTACACAATGTTGGATGTTGTACACAATGTTTTACACAATGTTGGACACAATGTTGGACACGATGTTGGATGTTGTACACGATGTTGGATGTTGTACACAATGTTTTACACAATGTTGGACACAATGTTGGACACGATGTTGTACACGATGTTGGATGTTGTACACCTTGTTGTACACGATGTTGGATGTTGTACACAATGTTGTACACGATGTTGTACACGGTGTTGTACACGATGTTGTACACGGTGTTGGATGTTGTACACGATGTTGTACACGATGTTGTACACGGTGTTGGATGTTGTACACGATGTTGGATGTTGTACACCTTGTTGTACACGATGTTGGATGTTGTACACAATGTTGTACACGATGTTGTACACGGTGTTGTACACGATGTTGTACACGGTGTTGGATGTTGTACACGATGTTGTACACGGTGTTGTACACGATGTTGTACACGATGTTGTACACGATGTTGTACACGATGTTGTACACGATGTTGTACACGGTGTTGTACACGATGTTGTACACGATGTTGTACACGATGTTGTACACGGTGTTGTACACGATGTTGTACACGATGTTGTACACGATGTTGTACACGATGTTGTACACGATGTTGTACACGATGTTGTACACGATGTTGTACACGGTGTTGTACACGATGTTGTACACGATGTTGTACACGATGTTGTACACGGTGTTGTACACGATGTTGTACACGATGTTGTACACGATGTTGTACACGATGTTGTACACGATGTTGTACACGATGTTGGATGTTGTACATGATGTTGTTCACGATGTTGTACACGATGTTGTAATAATTTACACGATGTTGTACACGATGTTGTACACGATGTTGGATGTTGTACATGATGTTGTTCACGATGTTGTACACGATGTTGTAATAATTTACACGATGTTGTACACGATGTTGTACACGATGTTGGATGTTGTACATGATGTTGTTCACGATGTTGTACACGATGTTGTAATAATTTACACGATGTTGTACACGATGTTGTACACGATGTTGGATGTTGTACATGATGTTGTTCACGATGTTGTACACGATGTTGGACACGATGTTGGACACGATGTTGTAATAATTTACACGGTGTTGTACACGATGTTGTACACGGTGTTGTACACGATGTTGGATGTTGTACACGATGTTGTACACGATGTTGTAATAATTTACACGATGTTGTACACGATGTTGGATGTTGTACACAGTGTATTGTACACATGTACATAAGATCACTCTCTGATCAATTGAATTGGCTAATTTATTGATGGTTTAACGCTTACATTATCTTAACTTCAGGAGGGGGGGGGGGGGGAGATTTCCTACTGAACTCCTTTGGGAGATCTATTGTAACAATGTGACTTTCTTCTGTCAGGTTTTGTCTAGGTTCTGTGGTCAGTTAAAATCTCTCTATTTAAATTATCACTTCAGAAAGGAGATAGTGTAGCCTAACTGGCCTATATGGTATTTAATGATCTCCGCCATATTGAAGGTTACATAAGTTTAGTAGCTCCGCCATATTGAAGGTTACATAAGTTTAGTAGCTCCGCCATATTGAAGGTTACATAAGTTTAGTAGCTCCGCCATATTGAAGGTTACATAAGTTTAGTAGCTCCGCCATATTGAAGGTTACATAAGTTTAGTAGCTCCGCCATATTGAAGGTTACATAAGTGTGGGCTATCTCTTGTCCACCATTGATAGATGACGTCACTGTATTGACACAACCGTGTCAGCAGGTGAACATTGACCAGTCTGTTGACTTACATACTTAGCACTGACCTTTATCTTACTGACCGGTGTCTAATTACCAGGCCAAACACACACACACAACTTTTAAGCCCTATATTGTACATACATGTACACATTGTGGATTCAGTTAGTTAGGGGAGTGGGTGTCATGTGACGTATTATAACTGTTGTGTAAAATCTCTAATAATCAGATGTACGTAAATGAGGATAAGTAAAATCTCTAACATAGTTTGGTATACGTAAATTCTCTAACAATCAGATGTACATAGTTTAGGATGATAGAATCTGAAAAAAATAATCTATACTTTAAGTACCGTGGCTAAACCTCAGTGATGGCTAGTGTCAATGGTGTTGGTGTTGACAATATCGTGAGTGGATTTTGTAAATGGACAACTTAGATCTTGTGTCAGCATCATTTCGTTAGAGAATGTCACCTTGTCAGCATCATTTCGTTAGAGAATGTCACCTAGTCAGCATCATTTCGTTAGAGAATGTCACCTAGTCAGCATCATTTCGTTAGAGAATGTCACCTTGTCAGCATCATTTCGTTAGAGAATGTCAATTAGTCAGTATCATTTCGTTAGATAATGTCACATAGTCAGTATCATTTCGTTAGAGAATGTCACCTAGTCAGTATCATTTCGTTAGAGAATGTCACCTAGTCAGTATCATTTCGTTAGAGAATGTCAATTAGTCAGTATCATTTCGTTAGAGAATGTCACATAGTCAGTATCATTTCGTTAGAGAATGTCACCTAGTCAGTATCATTTCGTTAGATAATGTCACCTAGTCAGCATCATTTCGTTAGAGAATGTCACCTAGCCAGCATCATTTCGTTAGAGAATGTCACCTAGTCAGCATCATTTCGTTAGAGAATGTCACCTAGTCAGCATCATTTCGTTAGAGAATGTCACCTAGTCAGCATCATTTCGTTAGAGAATGTCACCTAGTCAGCATCATTTCGTTAGAGAATGTCACCTAGTCAGCATCATTTCGTTAGAGAATGTCACCTAGTCAGTATCATTTCGTTAGATAATGTCACCTAGTCAGCATCATTTCGTTAGAGAATGTCACCTAGTCAGTATCATTTCGTTAGAGAATGTCACCTAGTCAGTATCATTTCGTTAGAGAATGTCACCTAGTCAGTATCATTTCGTTAGAGAATGTCACCTTGTCAGCATCATTTCGTTAGAGAATGTCACCTAGTCAGCATCGTTTCGTTAGAGAATGTCACCTAGTCAGTATCATTTCGTTAGAGAATGTCACCTAGTCAGCATCATTTCGTTAGAGAATGTCACCTAGTCAGCATAATTTCGTTAGAGAATGTCACCTAGTCAGCATCATTTCGTTAGAAAATGTCACCTAGTCAGCATCATTTCGTTAGAGAATGTCACCTAGTCAGCATCATTTCGTTAGAGAATGTCACCTAGTCAGCATCATTTCGTTAGAGAATGTCACCTAGTCAGCATCATTTCGTTAGAGAATGTCACCTAGTCAGCATCATTTCGTTAGAGAATGTCACATAGTCAGCATCATTTCGTTAGATAATGTCACCTAGTCAGCATCATTTCGTTAGAGAATGTCACCTAGTCAGCATCGTTTCGTTAGAGAATGTCACCTAGTCAGCATCATTTCGTTAGAAAATGTCACCTAGTCAGCATCATTTCGTTAGAGAATGTCACCTAGTCAGCATCATTTCGTTAGAGAATGTCACCTTGTCAGCATCATTTCGTTAGAGAATGTCACCTAGTCAGCATCATTCCGTTAGAGAATGTCACCTAGTCAGCATCATTTCGTTAGAGAATGTCACCTATTCAGCATCATTTCGTTAGAGAATGTCACCTAGTCAGCATCATTTCGTTAGAGAATGTCACCTAGTCAGCATTGCCCTACCCTCGCTTAGCGTACTCCCCCCCCCCCCCCCCCCCGTGGTGTCAATACATTGTTAGCCTGCCACAACTTTGTGTTGTAGCAGCCAATATCTCCTGTCAATCCCAGACTGGTAGACTTGGCCCGTTTTATCACACAGCTGTTAGATTTGCCGTTGTTCTGCTTCAAACAATGTGTACTTTAACTCCCCCCCCCCCCTTAAAAAGTTGTCAATAAAAAAAGTCTAACCAGCCCCACCCAGGTGAAAAGAGCTCGGATATGTCGTCACTTCCGGCATGATAAGACCGCCATTTGCCTGAAGTTGTCAGGAGTACCAAGACAACAGAGATATTCCTGCTCTTTTGACAGATGTTCACAGATCTCATGGTGGGGTGGGGGGAGAGGTGACAAAAAAGGTTAGCTGTTGAAAGTGCTTACCCCAATAAATAAAATGACATTATTTAAAAAAAGGTAAATTGTTGAAAGTGCTTACCCCAATAAATAAGATGACTTTATTATGAATAAAGTTTGATGTTGTAATGGAAAAAATACTCAGGGTTGTCGATCACCCCCCCCCCCCCCCCATGCACTGGAAGTTAGATACGTAGTATCTAACAGCCTATAACTGGCAATGCGATATTACTAAACTCAACGTATCGCTCTAAGAATCCATTAGGGTTGGTTTCACGTGTGTTCAGTTACTAATGTTTTGAAACATTCCTTGTCGTCTTCATGTAATTGAACTATCAGGAAAGTATCTCAGTGTTTAGTTTCCCTATCGTCCTACCGTACATTTCAGTCTCAGAATACGGTCTTCCCCATCTAGCTTTCTGTTGAACATCTAAGTTAAAGGAAGAAGTTGTTTCAGCAGAATGCCCAGACTTTTGGGATTGTAGGAAAAAAAGTCACAGGAAAAAAAAACACAGGAAAAAAAAACACAGAAAAAAAGTCACAGGAAAAAAAGTCACAGGAAAAAAAGTCACAGGAAAAAAAGTCACAAATATATATTTGCATGATATTTGTTAATACTTTTATGTATTAAATATTTAGAGAGTGCAAATTAACTTAGGATTAACTAAAATAATGTAATGTGTGTAGGCTGTATTTTTTTTAAGTATTTTATTTTCTACTTTTTAGTCCACAAGAAAAACGTGGTTTTTTAAAAAGTTTTTTTTAAAGTATTTTATTTTCTACTTTTTAGTCCACAAGAAAAACGTGGTTTTTTAAAAAGTTTTTTTTAAGTATTTTATTTTTCCTGGTTTGTTTGTCACCATTAAACAACATGTACGAACCCCTTTGAATTATCTTACGTGAACACTTGTAATAAATTTTTGCCCCCCCCCCCCCCCCAAAAAAAAATCTCCACTGTGACCCGCCCCCATCTAAGCACGCGACTTGAACACACCAATACCACCCGCCCCAGCTCGACCGCAGACATTAAAATTTTTGTTTACTTACACAGGCTATAATCCATAACAAACAGCCCCACCCCTTTTCTTCCTTTTGTTTTTGGTCTGTTTACACAGGCTATAGCTCATGACCAGAGAATAGCCTATGGCAAAATTTGCCTAAATTTCTTTTATAATTAACTTTTCTACCGCGTATTTAACTAAATACGTAACAAGTTGAGATTGTTGTGTAAATTATCTTAGAGTATTTTTACTTACAATTGTTATAAATCATAATGCTTTCAACGTCTATAAATAATTTATGCTATCAAAAAATACAACCCACAACAATAAACATACAAAATTTTACAATTCTTAACAAATTAATAAAAATATTTCTAAAAAGATTTTTGTGACTTTTTTTCTGTGACTTTTTTTCTGTGACTTTTTTTCCGATAAAATTTTTCCACTGTGACTTTTTTTCTGTGACTTTTTTTCCTAGCAAAAACTGTGACTTTTTTTCTGTGTTTTTTTTTTCCTGTGACTTTTTTTCCGTTTACCACTTTTGGCACCCTGGGTTCATTGGTTAAGGAACTTAAAGTTTTGTTCATTGTGAACTGGGCGTTGTGTTTGAATTGGAGCCTGGAGGTTGTGGTGTATTAGAGTGTGGGGTCGATTGTGGTGTATTAGAGTGTGGGGTCGGTTGTGGTGTATTAGAGTGGGGGTCGGTTGTGGTGTGTTAGAGTGGGGGTCGGTTGTGGTGTATTAGAGTGTGGAGTCGATTGTGGTGTGTTAGAGTGGGGGTCGATTGTGGTGTAATAGTGTGGGGTCGATTGTGGTGTATTAGAGTGGGGGTCGATTGTGGTGTGGCTGAAAATTATTGATGAAAGTGTGGATCAGTGAGTAAAGATGTTGTAGACCGGAGAGTTACGGTGTGGTGACTTATTGTGTGGAGTTGAAATACGGTGTTGTAGAGTTGAGCAGTTGACGCGATTGCCGAGTCTATAGTAGACGCACTCTGCGTATGATCAAAATACAATCGATCATGTTGATCTAGTTTGAGACGCATCCCTTCACCCCTACAAATCAAAGAACAGGCGCCATGTTTGGTTATCTGGAAGCACTCCGATGATTGGTCACGGCCATACCACGTGATGCCGAATGTTTGCATTGGCTGGTCTAAGATCTCGAGATTACTGCGGCTCTGGTGAGATGGAATGGGATCACCACTCTCTAGGCCCTTCCTTCTCTTTACATTTTGATGGCCCTAACGTCACCAATTTCTTGACTCTTTGATGGCCCTAACGTCACCAATTTCTTGACTCTTTGATGGCCCTAACGTCACCAATTTCTTGACTCTTTGATGGCCCTAACGTCACCAATTTCTTGACTTTTTGATAGCCCTAACGTCACCAATTTCTTGACTTTTTGATGGCCCTAACGTCACCAATTTCTTGACTTTTTGGTGGCCCTAACGTCACCAATTTCTTGACCCCTTGATGGCCCTAACGTCACCAATTTCTTGACTCAACGTTTGATGGCCCTAACGTCACCAATTTCTTGACTCTTTGATGGCCCTAACGTCACCAATTTCTTGACTCAACGTTTGATGGCCCTAACGTCACCAATTTCTTGACTCAACGTTTGATGGCCCTAACGTCACCAATTTTTTGACTCTTTGATGGCCCTAACGTCACCAATTTCTTGACTTTTTGATGGATCTAACGTCACCAATTTCTTGACTCTAGACTTGATGGCCCTAAAATCACCTTTTTCATTTTCCACTTTTGTACTTCAACATTTCCTTATCAACATTGAAAGGACAAGTGCTGGTTAATCCCGGCAACAACACAAACACGACACGTTTTTTACTTCTCAGTTTTGGGAATTAAATTTTATTTAGACTTCCGCTTATTATCGTTTAATACCGCACTGCTTGTAGCTAAAGATTGCGAAACAAATCCTGACTCGGGGAAAAAAAGTAGCCTACACATTTTCCCCTTATACTGGGATTTGTCGGGTTGTGGCCTGTCTTGTGTAGGGTTGTGGCCTGTCTTGTGTAGGGTTGTGGCCTGTCTTGTGTAGGGTTGTGGCCTGTCTTGTGTAGGGTTGTGGCTTGTCTTGTGTAGGGTTGTCTTGTGTAGGGTTGTGGCTTGTGTAGGGTTGTTGCCTGTCTTGATTAGGGTTGTGTCATGTTTATAGCTAAATGGTCCATTTGGCCAACATGCGAAACTTTGTTGGGCCTGCACAGTTTCTCCAGACCTTTGTAACTGCTCTCTTGTCCAGCTTGACAGCTGAACTTTCAGCCTGATGGGATAGTCAGCTCTTGTTTCGCTGAGTTTGGTGCTCAGCTCTTGATGACGTCAGACAAACCTGGAAGTCGGCCAAAAATATGCCTCCCTAGCCCGGCCAAAAATATGCCTCCCTAGCCCGGCCAAAAATATGCCTCCCTAGCCCGGCCAAAAATATGCCTCCCTAGCCCGGCCAAAAATATGCCTCCCTAGCCCGGCCAAAAATATGCCTCCCTAGCCCGGCCAAAAATATGCCTCCCTAGCCCGGCCAAAAATATGCCTCCCTAGCTCCGCCAAACAAATACAATTCAAGGTCTCTTTACAACAAAGCGTTTGTCAGCTGCGTCAGACGGTGACTCTCTGCGAACTGCTGCGTCAAATGGTGACTCTCTGATATGTTGCGTCACACGGTGACCTATGACTCTCGATTCACGACTGCAGCTTCCCAAGGCTCCCATTAAAAGTAAATAGCAGACGGAGTCTTTTTATTGGCTGCGGCGGTCCACGCTATTTAAATAGTTTGAAAATGGCAGAAAGAGAAACCGCTTAAAAGTAATTTGCTTGTTTTTGTGTGTGGTTGTTTGGAATGTTAGATGAATGGCATGGGAACCTAGAACACCATGAGAGTAACACTGGTGTAGGGGGAAGGGAGTTGGAGCAGACAAATAGTCCACATCATGCGCTTTTTTAACACTTGGCCAAAGATCGGCTTCAAACTGTGGTTTGGGAAGGTGTGTACAAGAGAAGTGTGTAGCAGCAAGGTGTGTAGAAGTAAAGTGTGTAAAAGCAAAGCGTAGAAGAAAAACGTTAAAAAAAGTAGTTTGAATGGCGTGCTAGCCTGTGGAAACGTGTGTCGGACGGCGAATTGAAAGTCTTTTTGGAATAATGTGGCTACTAAAAACTGCAGTTGGGAGACTGGGGTTGTTTTGTGCAGGTCCACTTCCGCTTGACCACTAGACGACCCACTTCCGCTTGACCACCAGACGGCCCACTTCCGCCTGACCACAAGACGGCCCACAAGGCGCCCACTTCCGACCGGCCAACAATTGTCTCGTCACTCGCCGTAATGAGCCTTTGTCCGGCCTTTACCGGTCCTCTGCCGGCAGATTTAGCAGTTGTTCGTGTGGCGTGTGGACATAAAGGACAATTATAAACAGGTCCTTAAAGCAACCATTGTCTGTGTGGGGAGGGAGACGGAAAGAATTGGACTCATTCAATGTAATCGTCTCAACGTCTGAGTGGACCTTTGGTTGGGGATGAGGATAAATGTGACCTTCAGTTGTGGGCATTAGTGACCTTCAGTTGTGGGCATCAGTGACCTTCAGTTGTGGGCATCAGTGACCTTCAGTTGTGGGCATTAGTGACCTTCAGTTGTGGGCATCAGTGACCTTCAGTTGTGGGCATCAGTGACCTTCAGTTGTGGGCATCAGTGACCTTCAGTTGTGGGCATAGTTGACCTTCAGTTGTGGGCATCAGTGACCTTCAGTTGTAGGCATCAGTGACCTTCAGTTGTGGGCATCAGTGACCTTCAGTTGTGGGCATAGTTGACCTTCAGTTGTGGGCATCAGTGACCTTCAGTTGTGGGCATCAGTGACCTCCAGTTGTGGGCATCAGTGACCTTCAGTTGTGGGCATCAGTGACCTTCAGTTGTGGGCATCAGTGACCTTCAGTTGTGGGCATCAGTGACCTTCAGTTGTGGGCATAGTTGACCTTCAGTTGTGGGCATCAGTGACCTTCAGTTGTGGGCATCAGTGACCTTCAGTTGTGGGCATCAGTGACCTTCAGTTGTGGGCATCAGTGACCTTCAGTTGTGGGCATAGTTGACCTTCAGTTGTGGGCATCAGTGACCTTCAGTTGTGGGCATCAGTGACCTCCAGTTGTGGGCATCAGTGACCTTCAGTTGTGGGCATAGTTGACCTTCAGTTGTGGGCATAGTTGACCTTCAGTTGTGGGCATCAGTGACCTTCAGTTGTGGGCATCAGTGACCTTCAGTTGTGGGCATAGTTGACCTTCAGTTGTGGGCATAGTTGACCTTCAGTTTTGGGCATTAGTGACCTTCAGTTGTGGGCGTCAGTGACCTTCAGTTGTCCAGTTATGCTGTGGAAAAACGTAATGAATCTGTAATGGACCTGCTGGCGATGTGAAAAGTCTGCAGAAAATCACAGATGTAGGTTCACGTCATGGGGGCGATGCGCGCGCACATTTCGACCGCCGCCCCCAATTTCATCGATCATCATGCGCCTGAGGGTTACCAAGGGCGTTAATTCAGGAATAGCCGCAGCACTGTAGTCGTTACAACGACACCTATGGGACCCGATATATTCCCCCCCCCCCCCCCGTAATGATTATTTCTGATATCGCCTCAGCTTTTGTGCAGGGTGTAACATTTCTGATGATCTCAGCTTTTGTGGAGCATAATGTACGCGCAGTATTAATGCTTGGTGCGCTACCTGAAACTAAATCTGCGCAAAATAGTGCCAAAAAGAGCAAGAAAACAAACGTAAAAATAAAAACAACAAAACAACGACGCACATCATTGTGAGCTGACGCCGATAGTTATCGCCGGTATGGCTGTCATCAGTATGATGACGTACCACTGTTGTTGTTACGCCACTTTTGTTATGGGTTGTGAAACAACAACAAAGCCCCCCCCCCCCTCTTAAGCTATAGTGTGCTTTTCTGAAGGCCAGAAGTATGGTGAGGCCTGATTAGTCAACTTGTGGGCGGATTTTTAAAACATTTTATGGACGTCATCAATAGGTAAACCCCTGGGTAAGGTAACACTGATCGAAACGACACATCTGATTGTCGCACACCCCCCCCCCCTCTCCAAAATATCCTTTCCTCCTGTTGACACCTGAGCGTAGCAGGTGAACATTAAGATGGCGATCTCATCTGTCACGTGATTTCCTTCCTCCCCAGGCAGTTTAACACTGTCGTCAACTTCTTACACCCCCCTCCCTTCCCACTTGAGCCCCACCCCAACACAATCAGGCAGGATCTACCTTACAGTGACCTGTAAACGATTGGTTTGTTGGCACAGGTTGGTTACCGGCTGCTGAACTTTTATTTGTTTCAAGCATAAACAAGTCGCACTCCTACTAGCCCCACAATCTAAACAAGCCCCAATATGCCAGTTCAACAAGCCCCAATATGCCAGTTAAACAAGCCCAATATGCCAGTTAAACAAGCCCCAATATGCCAGTTAAACAAGCCCCAATATGCCAGTTAAACAAGCCCCCAATATGCCGGTTAAACAGGCCCCAATATGCTAGTTCAACAAGCCCCAATATGCCAGTTAAACAAGCCCCAATATGCAAGTTAAACAAGCCCAATATGCCAGTTAAACAAGCCCCAATATGCCAGTTAAACAAGCCCCAATATGCCAGTTAAACAAGCCCTACTGTAGCCACTAAATCTGTTGTCTAAAACCAACCGGCGCCACCTCTAAGGTTTCATCTTGGTGTCTGTCGCCAGCGGGTTTCACTCTTACCCTCCCAATCCTCCCCAGCGAGCTGGGCACTAAAAACCTCCCTCCCTCCCCTCCCCCATTTTCTGGTCTTTCTGTGAGTTGGTCCACCCCCGCCCCGCCTCTCCCCTCCCCCCCGGCCCTCTGCTGACTCGAGAAATTTCTGCTGATGTCGCATCTCCTGTCACCTCTCCTTGTCTGCACACCTTTACGTTTTTTCTTTGTCGCCCCGTGGCTTGGTCGCACAAAAACTTTTCAGGGGGTGGGGACGGCCCGGGGGTGGGGACCTATGGACAAAGGCTAAATTTGTCCTGCACTTTAGGACCATGACTGCAGTATTGAGAGCTGCCAGGTTTGGTGTGTGGTTCTGTGGTTGGTGTGTGGGTCTGTGGTTGGTGTGTGGGTCTGTGGTTGGTGTGTGGGTCTGTGGTTGGTGTGTGGGTCTGTGGTTGGTGTGTGGGTCTATGGTTGGTGTGTGGGTTTGTGGTTGGTGTGTGGGTTTATGGTTGGTGTGTGGGTTTATGGTTGGTGTGTGGGTCTGTGGTTGGTGTGTGGGTTTGTGGTTGGTGTGTGGGTTTGTGGTTGGTGTGTGGGTCTGTGGTTGGTGTGTGGGTCTGTGGTTGGTGTGTGGGTTTGTGGTTGGTGTGTGGGTTTATGGTTGGTGTGTGGGTTTATGGTTGGTGTGTGGGTCTGTGGTTGGTGTGTGGGTTTATGGTTGGTGTGTGGGTCTGTGGTTGGTGTGTGGGTTTGTGGTTGGTGTGTGGGTTTGTGGTTGGTGTGTGGGTCTGTGGTTGGTGTCTGGGTTTGTGGTTGGTGTGTGGGTTTGTGGTTGGTGTGTGGGTCTGTGGTTGGTGTGTGGGTTTGTGGTCTGTGTGTGGTCTGCTGCTGGTATGGAGAGAGCAGATGGGGTATGCTACATATGTGGATCTCTGTAATCTAACTTCACAGCGAACGCGATGACCCACTTCCATTATTTAAAAGTATCACACGATAACCCAATTAGAAATGAAGCCAAAAGCCTTGAACTTTGACCTCCCCCTGGTGTAATTATCACTCAGCCATTGGTTTTTAACGAACGTGTCATAGCTATTTATAGCTGCCCCTCTATTTGACCGCTCCATGTCATGACTTGTCAACTTAGGTTAACCGTTAACCTCTCGATTGTTGAGTTAACCACTTAATCGCCTCAATTCATACACTATGTGGTGATTTTAACTGAACACTACACGCCCGTGCCCCATACTCTGCTGTTGGGTAATTCAAATTTTGTATTAAGACATTAAAGTTTATTGTTTTAAAAATGACAGACTGTATTTAGACGTTGGTCTTAAGTTGATGTTTTCTGATCTATCCTTGATCTGATGTATTGTTCCCTTGGTCTAAAGTTGATGTTTTCTGATCTATCCTTGATCTGATGTATTGTTCCGTTGGTCTAAAGTTGATATTTTCTGATCCAGCCTTGATTTGATGTATTGTTCCGTTGGTCTAAAGTTGATGTTTTCTGATCCAGCCTTGATCTGATGTATTGTTCCGTTGGTCTAAAGTTGATGTTTTCTGATCTATCCTTGATCTGATGTATTGTTCCGTTGGTCTAAAGTTGATGTTTTCTGATCCAGCCTTGATCTGATGTATTGTTGCGTTGGTCTAAAGTTGTTTTCGGCTGCCAAGGGAAACAATCAAATGCTAGTTATTTATAGCCCTCTACAGCTGACTACCAAGAACATGAAATTGATATATCACTTCCCTCCCCTCCACGATCTTAAAACAAATGAACTTCGAATATCGATTTCAATTTTTGTTTGCATGTGGTTTGAACTCTTGACTTGAATACGGTTGGCATGTTGCAGGAGGGGGAGGGGGTTATTGTAACTAGGACCGATCCTTAAGTGACTAGGGCCGATTTCTTAAGTGACTAGGACCCATTCCTTAAATGACCAGGACCTTAAGTGACTAGGACCTTAAGTGACTAGGACCCATTCCTTAAATGACCAGGACCTTAAGTGACTAGGACCTTAAGTAACTAGGACCCATTCCTTAAGTGACTAGGACCCATTCCTTAAGTGACTAGGACCCATTCCTTAAGTGACTAGGACCCATTCCTTAAGTGACTAGGACCTTAAGTGACTAGGACCTTAAGTGACTAGGACCTTAAGTGACTAGGACCCATTCCTTAAGTGACTAGGACCTTAAGTGACTAGGACCTTAAGTGACTAGGACCTTAAGTGACTAGGACCCATTCCTTAAGTGACTAGGACCTTAAGTGACTAGGACCTTAAGTGACTAGGACCTTAAGTGACTAGGACCCATTCCTTAAGTGACTAGGACCCATTCCTTAAGTGACTAGGACCCATTCCTTAAGTGACTAGGACCCATTCCTTAAGTGACTAGGACCTTAAGTGACTAGGACCTTAAGTGACTAGGACCTTAAGTGACTAGGACCTTAAGTGACTAGGACCCATTCCTTAAGTGACTAGGACCCATTCCTTAAGTGACTAGGACCCATTCCTTAAGTGACTATACCCATCGCCCAGTAACGGGGGATCAAACGTTTGGGACGTGAAAATCGAATTTCTAGTACTCACGGCCAGTGTTGAGATGGGATTTGGGGATCTCTTAGGGTCATGGTCAGCACGAAAAGGTCAAGGTTTATCCGATTCGGTTCTATTTTAAGAAATATTGAACTTGAATCGGATGCCTGGCATACAGACCTGAAGGTTTAGGAGGAAGAGACTGGTGAAGGGCTGTTGTATGTTGGGGTTGTTTCAATGAGGGTTTAGTAGGAAGGGACTGGTGATGGGCTGTTGTATGTTGGGAAGGGACTGGTGATGGGCTGTTGTATGTTGGGGTTGTTTCAATGAGGGTTTAGTAGGAAGGGACTGGTGATGGGCTGTTGTATGTTGGGGTTGTTTCAATGAGGGTTTAGTAGGAAGGGACTGGTGATGGGCTGTTGTATGTTGGGGTTGTTTCAATGAGGGTTTAGTAGGAAGGGACTGGTGATGGGCTGTTGTATGTTGGGAAGGGACTGGTGATGGGCTGTTGTATGTTGGGGTTGTACAAATCGGGTGGGTGGTTATGTGTGTTATAGCGAGAGAGGGCGTTGGTTAAGTGGATAGAATCTAAAGTATGAGTGCGCCCAGTGCATGGATTTCTGCAGTTTCAACGCTCGATTTTTTTGGGTCTGATTAAGATATATTTATAAAGTTGTCTAGCCAAAGACACGAGACTTGTATAAAAGTTGTCTAGCTAAAGATCTGAGACTTGTTTTAACGTCTAACCAAAGAGCCGTGAGAGACTTGTATAAAAGTTGTCTTGATTAAACCCAGCTGTAAAAAGAATATTTGATGAATCAGTTGAACCAGACCACCTCATCAATTATGTGCCAGGCTTGTGGCGGCTCAAGTAGTTTCCATCTGGCAAGTCTGATGTGGCTAGTCGGATGTGGCTAGTCTGGTGTGGCTAGCCTGATGTGGCTAGTCTGATGTGGCTAGTCGGATGTGGCTAGCCTGATGTGGCTAGTCTGGTGTGGCTAGTCTGGTGTGGCTAGTCTGATGTGGCTAGTCTGATGTGGCTAGTCTGGTGTATCCCCATTTGAAACCATTTTTATTAGATACAATTGAACATGTGTCCGTTAAGATGTCACCGTTCAATATATCTACTGAGTGTATGGAGGCCTAATGTGTCTGACCCAATATTCCTGTGTTGTGTCTGACCCAATCTTCCTGTGTTGTGTCTGACCCAATCTTCCTGTGTTGGTATGTGTCTGACCCAATCTTCCTGTGTTGGTATGTGTCTGGCCCAATCTTCCTGTGTTGGTATGTGTCTGACCCAATCTTCCTGTGTTGGTATGTGTGTGACCCAATCTTCCTGTGTTGGTATGTGTGTGACCCAATCTTCCTGTGTTGTGTCTGACCCAATCTTCCTGTGTTGTGTCTGACCCAATCTTCCTGTGTTGGTATGTGTCTGACCCAATCTTCCTGTGTTGTGTCTGACCCAATCTTCCTGTGTTGTGTCTGACCCAATCTTCCTGTGTTGGTATGTGTCTGACCCAATCTTCCTGTGTTGTGTCTGACACGATCTTCCTGTGTTTTGTCTGACCCAATCTTCCTGTGTTGGTATGTGTCTGGTCCGTTTTGATATGTTGGCCAAATGTTGCCCACATCTTTTACATAACTCTGTTGTTAATCATCGCTAGTCAGGTCCTTTGTTCGTAGCGTAGGGGAAGGTCCGGATTTATCAGTTCATGACATTAGTCAATGTTGAGTTGTATGTTCATGACATTAGTCAATGTTGAGGTGTCTGTTCATGACATTAGTCAATGTTGAGTTGTATGTTCATGTCTGTAGTCAATGTCAAGGTTTTTTTGTTCATGTCATTATAGTTGCTTTTTTCCATGCTAGTAAAATTATATTACAACACTCAGATATATTCATTTTTTTTGCTCCTCGTGAATTCATGCCGTTATTTTTACATGTAAAATGTGGCTTTGTAGGAAACTTCCCTAATGAATAATTAGTGCCATTAGTGGCTGGCATGATTAAGTGTGCAAGTGTCACCGTGTGTCCACAAGTAGCACGTGTGTTAGGTCAGGGGGTGATGTATGACTTACCTGGTACACACCTGTAGAACTGATGACTCGGCAGGTATTCTACACTGTGCTGGCTAGCTGCATGAGATCACAGGGATAGCCGTGTTTCACGTGTTGCACTGTGTATACCCTGACATTGTCACAGTGGCAGATATAATATTGTCACATATCAGTGTAAGTCGTAAACATTTTTTTTTCAGTATTTCAATATATGTAGAACTTTTTTTCTCCTAAACCACATTGGTTTTGTTTAAACATTGCGTGTAAGCTTTTATTTGACACAGTGGTATGTGTATCTAATAACTACACAACAAACTCGTGTATGTTGCTGAAGCTGATTTACTGTCCTCTTTGAGGCTGAGGCTTGGGTAAACGGAAAAAAAGTCACAGGAAAAAAAAAACACAGAAAAAAGTCACAGTTTTTGCTAGGAAAAAAAGTCACAGAAAAAAAGTCACAATGGAAAAATTTTATCGGAAAAAAAGTCACAGAAATAAAGGCACAGAAAAAAAGTCACAAAATCTTTTCAGAAATATTTTGATTTATTTGTTGAAAAGTGTTAAATTGTGTATGTTTATTGTTATGGGTTGTATTTTTTATAGCATATATTAACCATAGACGTTAAAAGCTTTATGGTTTATAACAATTGTAAGTAAAAAAAAAACACTTTAAGATAATTTACACAACAATCTCAACTTTTGATACGTATTTAGTTGAATACGCGGTAGAAAAGTTGATTATAAAAGAAATTTAGGCACATTATTGTGTTTTGCATATGTTTTGCCGTAGGCTAATCTCTGGTCGGCCTCTCCTCAGTCTGCCTTGACCGAACATATTGTGTGTTGTTTGACGTTTTGTGTCTATGACAGCCTTTGAAATTTGTCGGCTTTCTGTTTTGATCCTATGCTTTGTAATGTAATGAGCGTGATAAATATGGACAGTAAAGGTGGTTGAACTTATCGTAACTATTGTTGCGATGAGTTGAGACCAGCAAGTCAGATTAACTTCCATTTCACGGTAATTAATGTTAGTATTTAAAAAAAAAACACAATGAAAACCGAGGACGTTGGAACATTCTATAAAATGCTATTAGTATTATGTTTAACATAATTACAATCTACATACTTCATACTAATTATTTTTAGATGAATTATAAAAATGACCATGCATATACAACCTACACACATTACTCATTGCATTGCATTTTATTAATCATAAGCTAATTTGCACTCTCTGAATATATCATTTATAAAAGTATTAACCAATTCCATGCAAATATATATTTGTGACTTTTTTTCCTGTGACTTTTTTTCCTGTGACTTTTTTTCCTGTGACTTTTTTTCCTGTGACTTTTTTTCCTGTGACTTTTTTTCTGTTTTTTTTTTCGTTTTTTTTTCCTGTGACTTTTTTTCCTATAATCGAGGCTTGATTAGTGCGGACCTTCGTCAGTTCTATCCTTGGTCAGTTCTATCCTTGGTCAGTTCTATCCTTGGTCAGTTCTGTCCTTGGTCAGTTCTGTCCTTGGTCAGTTCTGTCCGTGGTCAGTTTGGTCATTGGTCAGTTCTGTCCTTGGTCAGTTTGGTCCGTGGTCAGTTTGGTCATTGGTCAGTTCTGTCCTTGGTCAGTTTGGTCCGTGGTCAGTTTGGTCCTTGGTCAGTTCTGTTCTTGGTCAGTTCTGTCCTTGGTCAGTTCTATCCTTGGTCAGTTCTGTCCTTGGCCAGTTCTAGCCTTGGTCAGTTCTGTCCTTGGTCAGTTCTGTCCTTGGCCAGTTCTAGCCTTGGTCAGTTCTGTCCTTGGTCAGTTCTGTCCTTGGCCAGTTCTAGCCTTGGTCAGTTCTGTCCTTGGTCAGTTCTGTCCTTGGTCAGTTCTGTACTTGGTCAGTTCTGTACTTGGTCAGTTGTGTCCTTCGTACACCTTCAGAATGGGCAGCTAGGTGGAGATGTGAAGTCCCCTTGGTTGCGACAGCTCCTCTAGTGTGGGTAATTAAAAGCTTGGTTGTAGGGGCGAACAGGTAGATTAATTAAACACAACCATTTGATAATTAGTTCTTTTGCAGTTAAATAAACACCCCATCTGCTAATTAGTGTTGATGTCATTATTAGACTTGACACCGTCATTAGCTAATTAGTTAGTGTCGACATCTCCTGTCGTTTACCCCTGTACAAAATTAAAATGAAACTCGAATGTGTGTGATCAACGCCTCATGTGAAGGCTAGAGTATCTGCTTCAAATCTATAGCACCTGCTTTGTTACGTTATATGTTGATGGCCCACTTTATAACCCCATTATATGTTGATGGCCCACTTTATAACCCCACTATATGTTCATGGCCCACTTTATAACCTCACTATATGTTGATGGCCCACTTTATAACCTCACTATATGTTGATGGCCCACTTTATAACCCCATTATATGTTGATGGCCCACTTTATAACCCCACTATATGTTCATGGCCCGCTTTATAACCTCACTATATGTTGATGGCCCACTTTATAACCTCACTATATGTTGATGGCCCACTTTATAACCTCACTATATGTTCATGGCCCACTTTATAACCCCACTATATGTTGATGGCCCACTTTATAACCCCACTATATGTTGATGGCCCACTTTATAACCCCACTATATGTTGATGGCCCACTTTATAACCCCACTTATTATGTTGATGGCCCACTTTATAACCCCACTATATGTTGCTGGCCCACTTTATAACTCCACTATGTTGATGGCCCACTTTATAACCCCACTATATGTTGATGGCCCACTTTATAACCCCTCTATATGTTGATGGCCCACTTTATAACCCCACTATATGTTGATGGCCCACTTTATAACCCCTCTATATGTTGATGGCCCACTTTATAACCCCACTATATGTTGATGGCCCACTTCATAACCCCTCTATATTGATGGCCAAATTTATAACCCCTGTATGAGGATGTTATGTTGATGCTGTTGTTCTCTTTACCCGTTTCTGTTGATACTGTTGTGTGCTCATATAAAACATGAAATTGTATTGCTAATGGCATTATTTGTCCCGTGCAAGTCTACAATTCTTTGGTTTTCCCCCCGTGCTTCATACAGGTACCCAGCGACATGAGGAGGGGGGTTTGAAATATTGATGATCTTTGCTGATTAAATGGGCGATTGACAAACGAATTTTCAAGGCGACCGGACAGAGTTGATAGCCCAGCATAGGCCGCAAGCAAAGTATTCTCATTCAAACGTTTTAGATCGCTCAAACAAATTGTGTGTTGGGTAAGGGACCCCCCCCCCTGCGTTAAGTGAAGTTTCCTGTCACGTGATGTTGGGACATTAGTAATATCTGGTCACATGATGTAAATCTAATGGTGTAGATTTGTCGCCTGGATGTGATCACGTGATGTTGCCTGGGAGGTTAACGACCCCGTTGTAAAGCCGGTACTTAGTCTAATGGGTGGTTGTACCTCAGGGTTGTCATCAAGCCAGTCTATAAACTTTATTTCTGTGACGGTTGCACCCCAGGGTTATAAAGCCAACCACATGAACTTATTTCTCTGATGGTTGTACCTCAGGGTTGTGGCCCCAACAGTCACCCATACCAACCCATAACCTGAGTTGTATGACTGTATTCGCTGAGCGGCAAGTTAGATCGTCGTGATACCAACCCATAACCTGAGTTGTATGACTGTGTTCACTTGATATTTTCTGGGGGGGGGGGGGGCGGACACTGTTAAAAGTATGTTTTCTATATAAATTCCATTTCGTTCAGGGGTGGGGGGGGGGGGGGGGGGGGGGCGGTAGAGATGGGAAGCGATGCCTGGAAGAAACTGCTGATGCCATTCTCGCTGAGGTCCTTCTTACTGAAGTTTTTTTTTTCTTCTATTGAGGCTGATGCCTTTATAGTTTCGTTTTAATTGTCTTGTTTTGAGTAAACTGCGACTATCTTGACGTTGATCTGATGTAGTAGTGATGACGGTGATGTTTAAATGACGAAACTGTGTCCACTGTTATGATGACATGGTGTAATTTTATGAATCTCATGTTGACATTGTGTAATTTTGTTGAATGTCATGTTGATTTGATATAATTGTTACGACTGTGATGTTGACAGGATGTAATTGTTACGACTGTGATGTTGACAGGATGTAATTGTTACGACTGTGATGTTGACAGGATGTAATTGTTACGACTGTGATGTTGACATTGTGGATTGGTCGACTTACCAGATCAATATCTGAGACCCCTGGCCTTGATTAGTTCTGTACTTTTCCCAGTAGATTTCCCTTGACCTCACCTTGCTTCTTCCCGAGCCACCCCTGAACGCCCCACCCCTCCACCTGTTGTCGCCCCCCCCCCCCACCTGTTGTCGCCATTACGTCTCGACACACCCCTTTAGCTTTAAACTTGTAAACAAACTTGTCATCAATAGCTCTCTGAAGATTTCCACTCACCAACACAATTTTTTCCACAAATACGTCAGATGTGTATATTACATAACAGCACGCCAGCCGTGTATTTGATGCATCATAGAACACGACAGCCGTGTATATGATGTAACATGATGTAACACAGCACGCCAGCCGTGTGTATGATGTAACACACTACACAGCCGTGTATATGATGTAACATGATGTAACACAGCACGCCAGCCGTGTGTATGATGTAACACACTACACAGCCGTGTGTATGATGTAACATATGATGTAACATTTAGCACGCCCAGCCGTGTATATGATGTAACACACTACACAGCCGTGTATATGACGCAACATATGATGTAACACAGCACGCCAGCCGTGTGTATGATGTAACACAGCGCGCCAGCCGTGTATATGATGTAACACACTACACAGCCGTGTATATGATGTAACATATGATGTAACACAGCACGCCAGCCGTGTGTATGATGTAACATGATGTAACACAGCACGCCAGCCGTGTATACGATGTAACATTGTGCACGCCCAGCAGTGTATATGATGTAACACACTACACAGCCGTGTATATGATGTAACACACTACACAGCCGTGTATATGATGTAACATATGATGTAACACAGCACGCCAGCCGTGTGTATGATGTAACACACTACACAGCCGTGTATATGATGTAACATATGATGTAACACAGCACGCCAGCCGTGTGTATGATGTAACATATGATGTAACACAGCACGCCAGCCGTGTGTATGATGTAACAAATGATGTAACACAGCGCGCCAGCCGTGTATATGATGTAACATATGATGTAACACAGCACACCAACATCATGAGCCTACACGCCGTGACCTATAAAAAGCTACACACGCCGACACCGAGTGAGTTATCCCGTGGCTTTAACCTGCACATAGACAGCTAATTATCTCTAACCTTTTGTCATTTCTAGGTCACGTGGCTTCTCTCGCATGTTTCCTGCGTGGTTTCGTTCCTGATATGTGAGTGGCGGGCTGAACTAGGCTTAGATAACTGGTTTGGTGAGGGATGACTTAGATAACTCGCGTTTAATAACAGTGTAACAGCGAGGCTGTAGGTTGTGTTTGTCTAGACTAGACTACAACATTGATCATATGACCTGCGTTTCTTAGCGAAACTGTCGCAGATATCAATACACAGAAACAATAGCACAAATTGACATTAAACCTCACGGGTCTAAAATTACTAGAACTTTATTTATTTAAAATTAGCCCATAAGATTTTTTTTTCTTGAAGCAAAAATCGTAAAATTAAAAGATACTAACATACAATTAAGTTCATTGTATAATTATGTTTTCATTTGTGTTGAAAAATTAAGTTACCGACAGATCAAATAATGTACCTTATGTAAATCATGCACTTGAACCGTGCTTAGTGATGTGATGGTGTTTGCTAGTTAGATGGTGTTTGCAAGTTAGAACTTTTTATACTTTACAACACTCAACAAGTAGGTTACTTTGACTTTCAGTGTTTTTTTGGGTAAAATTTTGAGCTTGTCCCCCCCTCCCATTATCTGTGGCTGGTAATTTGATGCTTTGAGAGTTGAAATGCGAACAATTGTTTTAAGTAGGTCAGTAGATTCCCGCCATTATCTGCTGCTGGTTTACTGGGTCAGTGGAGCGTATAGTGCTCACCTACACGTGAGATACGACACTCACCTAGAGGTTTGTTGTACCTATCAGATACGACACTAGTGACTGTAGCCACATGGCTAGTGACTTTAGCCACAATACTAGTGACTGTAGCCACAATACTAGTGACTGTAGCCACAAGACTAGTGACTGTAGCCACAAGACTAGTGACTGTAGCCACAATACTAGTGACTGTAGCCACAAGACTAGTGACTTTAGCCACAATACTAGTGACTGTAGCCACAAGACTAGTGACTGTAGCCACAAGACTAGTGACTTTAGCCACAATACTAGTGACTGTAGCCACAAGACTAGTGACTGTAGCCACAAGACTAGTGACTTTAGCCACAATACTAGTGACTGTAGCCACAAGACTAGTGACTTTAGCCACAATACTAGTGACTGTAGCCACAAGACTAGTGACTGTAGCCACAAGACTAGTGACTGTAGCCACAAGACTAGTGACTTTAGCCACAATACTAGTGACTGTAGCCACAAGACTAGTGACTGTAGCCACAAGACTAGTGACTGTAGCCACAAGACTAGTGACTGTAGCCACAATACTACCTGTAGCCACAATACTAGTGACTGTAGCCACAATACTAGTGACTGTAGCCACAATACTAGTGACTATAGCCACAATACTAGTGACTGTAGCCACAAGACTAGTGACTATAGCCACAATGCTAGTGACTGTAGCCACAATACTACCTGTAGCCACAATACTAGTGACTGTAGCCACATGGCTAGTGACTGTAGCCACAATACTACCTGTAGCCACAATACTAAATATTACCTGTAGCCACAATACTAGTGACTGTAGCCACAATACTAGTGACTATAGCCACAATACTAGTGACTGTAGCCACAAGACTAGTGACTATAGCCACAATACTAGTGACTGTAGCCACAAGACTAGTGACTGTAGCCACAATACTAGTGACTATAGCCACAATACTAGTGACTGTAGCCACAAGACTAGTGACTATAGCCACAATGCTAGTGACTGTAGCCACAATACTACCTGTAGCCACAATACTAGTGACTGTAGCCACATGGCTAGTGACTGTAGCCACAATACTACCTGTAGCCACAATACTAAATATTACCTGTAGCCACAATACTAGTGACTGTAGCCACAATACTAGTGACTATAGCCACAATACTAGTGACTGTAGCCACAAGACTAGTGACTATAGCCACAATACTAGTGACTGTAGCCACAAGACTAGTGACTGTAGCCACAATACTAGTGACTATAGCCACAATACTAGTGACTGTAGCCACAAGACTAGTGACTATAGCCACAATACTAGTGACTGTAGCCACAAGACTAGTGACTATAGCCACAATGCTAGTGACTGTAGCCACAAGACTAGCATTGACCCTTGGCGTGACTGCATAAGTCCAGCATTGACCCTTGGGTCTAGCCAGTGCCAACACTGCCTCACTAGAGAGTGTAAAATGCTGACATAGAACCTAGTCTCCAGCACCAAGTCAGCTAAGTGTGACGGCCGTTGTAGTGGAGAAACGAAGTTTGGAACTGTAGCCACTCGCTTGTGACGCCCTAGATCTTTGATCTAGCGGAGAGACCAGTCGATTAAATGACTTCACACCAAGTCTTTAACCGCTGTGTCGTGTACTGAAGCACTAAAACTTGTCATTGTACTTTAAAATACTTTACCACAATTGTTGTGGAGGAAATAGTACATTGGTGTCTTTGTAGTTACCGACACGCCTGATTGAACTTGTTGGGTGGCAAATTATTGTGTTGTCATTTGATAGCACAGTGTTGTCATGTCATCAGTGTTGTCATTTGATAGCACAGTGTTGTCATGTCATCAGTGTTGTCATTTGATAGCACAGTGTTGTCATGTCATCAGTGTTGTCATTTGATAGCACAGTGTTGTCATGTCATCACACAGAGTTGTCATTTGATGTCACGTGCTTGTCAGATCGTCATCAACTTGAGCTCATGGTGTCTGACGCTCATATGGTCATTGTTGACGTCACTGACATTATCACTTGACGTCACTGACATTATCACTTGATGTCACTGACATTATCACTTGATGTCACTGACATTATCACTTGATGTCACTGTCATTATCACTTGATATCGTCTTTTGTCACCATTGACATGGAACGGACGTCACCCATGACATTGCAATAGATTCCACTTCAACACAAACAGTGTTACAATTGTATAGATCTAACTAGCCTAGAGGACCTAACTCTAACTAGCCTAGAGGACCTAACTAGCCTAGAGCACTTAACCCTAACAAACTTGGATAGTGCTAAAATGTTAAGATTTTTAAAACTTGGTTTCTTGTCGCTATGATGGTTTAGGATAGATATGTTGTGCAATATTTATCATGTGTGTCAAATATAGCGTGTAGTTGTATAAGGCATGGAATAAGTAGTGGGTAGTGTATTTCATGTTTATGATCTTGAGTATGTGTGTGACGTATAGTATGTGTATTGTGTAGTTGCTCATGGCGTGTAGTATGTATCGTGTGTATCATCTGTAGTATGTGTGGCGTGTAGTAAGCGTATGTGCTGTGCATGGTTGTGTGTGTAGTGTATGGTGTGTGTGTGTAGTGTATGGTGTGTGTGTAGTGTATGGTGTGTGTGTAGTGTATGGTGTGTGTGTATGGTGTGTGTGTAGTGTATGGTGTGTGTGTAGTGTATGGTATGTGTGTGTAGTGTATGGTGTGTGTGTAGTGTATGGTGTGTGTGTAGTGTATGGTGTGTGTGTATGGTGTGTGTGTAGTGTATGGTGTGTGTGTAGTGTATGGTGTGTGTGTAGTGTATGGTGTGTGTGTAGTGTATGGTGTGTGTGTATGGTGTGTGTTTAGTGTATGGTGTGTGTGTAGTGTATGGTGTGTGTGTAGTGTATGGTGTGTGTGTAGTGTATGGTGTATGTGTAGTGTATGGTGTGTGTGTAGTGTATGGTGTGTGTGTGTGTGTGTGTAGTGTATGGTGTGTGTGTGGGTACCAGCTTCTCTTTGGTGACGTTCCAAATGACCGTACCACGTGACCTAATCTAATTACGGTGTGGCAGTCCTTTGTCGTCTGTAACATGAATTTTCGTGTCTATGAGAACAAAGCCCCTCTGTTCTAAATATTTAGTTCACAACATGCTACTAAACACTGTACCCCCCGTCCCCCACCCATAAGGTACACAGACCTGTCGGGTAACGGTGACTCGACGGGCAAGATTGCCAAATGTGATATCAGGTGGGACCTTATTTTCTAATGAATGTTCGACATAGAATTTAAATAAATAGCTTTTGATCGTTAGGAAATGCAATGTCATGTTTTCTTCTAAAAATAAAAATGTTGATAGTAGGTCATACAATGTCAGGCTTGTTTACTGTTGTCCATAGTGTCATTTAATTATTTGATTAGCGATGTAAGCGTTGACAGTTTTCCAATGTGTCTTGTGTATATTGTCTTGTATACTGTCTTATATACAGAGGGTATCTTGTATAGAGTCTTGTGTCTGTGCCACACGTGTAGTGTGTCATATATACTGTGTCTTGAATAATGTGTCTTGTATAGTGTGTCTTGAATATTATCTCTTCTATAGTATGTCTTTTATAGTTTGACTACTGTCCAGCCATCTTTAACATAGTGTCCGACCAGCCTTATGTTTAACCACTGTCCAACTGACCACTGCCATGTTTAGCCACTGTCCAACTGACAACTGCCATTTTCATCCACTGTCCAACTGACCGCTGCCATGTTTAACCACTGTCTAACTGACCACTGCCATGTTTAACCACTGTCCAACTGACCACTGCCATGTTTAACCACTGTCCGACTGACCACTGCCATGTTTAACCACTGTCCAACTGACCGCTGCCATGTTTAACCACTGTCCAACTGACCACTGCCATGTTTAACCACTGTCCAACTGACCACTGTCCACCCATGTCAATAAGTTGATTCTCCTAAGGCAAATGTAGGCCTACGTGTTTGTGTTGAGGTCTTATGGTCCAGCTAGCCGTAAGCCTAAGCGTGTAATGTTTTATTTACTCATCTAAATTTAGATATTGTAAGACCTGGGCTATTTAAAGGACACGACGATTACATTTCTTTAGCGTGTACTTTTCTGGACTTTACCTTCAAGGTCATGTTCACCATGTAAACACTAGACTCCCCCCCCCGCCCCCTCAGACCCCTCCTCGCACACACCATTAGGGTCTTATTGACTCTAGTCCCGCCTCCCACGACCTCCCCTTCACGCCTCCATTCAAATGTCGGTACGGTCAGTTTATTCCATCAGCTGACCACCACTGACCACCTCCCTCATAATTACCCTCCCCCTTTCGACCAAGTCTTTGTCTTTATTTCCACCTCCCCCTCCCCTTCTTTCACTGTGCCCTCTTTCCTGCACTCTAACCCCTGCCCCCTCACCCCTGCCCCCTCACCCCTGCCCTCTCCAGCCACCGGGCAACCCAGTTTACCTGCCCAGCTGAGCGCTGCTGACTCTGCGTTTAATGCCTAAGTAGCCAATAGTCAGGGCGATGGCCACCATCCGTTTGATATCAGTGGCCTGTAACATTACGCCACAAGTGGGTAGAAATCGCTCGACACTCGGACCGTCCACTCATTAGTCCACTGGTCCTCTGGAGTCGAAGGTTGCCTATTATCAGTTGTACTGACCCAGTCGAAAGTTTCTCTCGTCCGTTCACCACTCCATTAGAACACCATAGCAAGGATGGATCCTATACCGTGTGTGCTGAAAAATATCAAACTGACCATAGCTCTGGCCACTGACCACGGCCGACACCTTACAGTAAGTACATGTGAGCAGCTGCTCGTGTTTCTTCCCTTGTTACCACCTAATCGCTGGATCTTGGCATACGGTTTGTCTTGTTATTCAGTGTAATTATATTTTAACTCACCGCATTCTGTCCAGTCATTCAGCACAATTATTGTCTAGCCATTTAGTCCTGAAGATATTCCCAGATTTATTGACCAGCTAGGTCTATTTAGTCTTAAAGATATTCCGTTTCTTAGGTCTATAGCTAGTTAGTCCTGATATAGGCATTATACTTAGGCCCTATAGGTCTATTCCTACATTTAGGCTATGGTCCATCTATTTTGTCTTTAAAAATATAGTCTAGACCTATTGGTTCTTATAAGAGTCTTAACATTGTTTATACAGTTGTTTAATCTTGGTTGAGCCTTACCAACGTTATTTTACTTTAAGGCAAACTGATGTCATATGTCTAAAAAAAACTTGGTTTAATGTACGCTTATATTAAAATGAAATTAAAAAAAAAAAACCCAACTCAGTAGGGCCTACAGTACTGTACCATCGTGAAAAAACCCAACTCACTAGGGCCTATAGTACTGTACCATCGTTTGATCCGTCAATTAATGATCTACTTCGCGCGGCCTTTGATTGTTGACCAGTGAATCAGCTGACATGCCCAACAGATTTATGACCTGACCGAGACCATCGTTTGCCTAACTGATGAGATAAACTATGCATCTAGGCCATTCTAGGCCATGGATTCCTTAAGCGAGTTGAACTTTATCAAGTCTATTGGAATACAGGTTAAATGAGGACCACCATTCGCTCTAAAATTAAATAAACTTAAACGAAGATACGTTGAAGTGACTCATCTGTCTTGTTGCCGTGGTCTGTGGCAGTCATCACCAGAAAACTGATGTCAGCTTATAACAAAACATGGGCCATCATGGTCAAAATGACAGACCCTTATATTTAGGGCAACGCTTGGGCCAAGTACTGATATTTTCAAATGTAACTTGACCCACCTACATAATTAAACACCAATTTAAATTTTAAATGCATAGTTTAAAGGACGAGGGGACACAATCACGTGACCAACATTAGGTTCCTCTGTTGATCTTGGACGGTTTCACTTCTCAAGTGGGTGATGTCTTTCTCCTCCAGTAGTGGGTGTTGTAAACACATGTTAATATTCAGTCTTGCCAGTCTGTAGTAATTTTAGCTCCCTAATGTCAACGCTATACCTATTCCGACCCCAAGTTCTACTTTAGCCGCAATCCAAATTTCTTACCCTAACATTAAAACCCCAACATAATAACATCACAATACTTAAATAAAGGTTTCGCCTCGTTACCATTGAATGAGTTCGTTACCAGTGTGCTATAAAATGGACGCGTCCATTACCAGCGTGCTATAAAAATGGACGAATCCATTACCAGCGTGCTATAAAAAGCACAGTGTTGCTGTAAACATTGCTTACACTCACCACACAAGACACGAGAGTAAGTCACGTGTCGTCACGTGCAAGTCACAGCCGATGGCTGGTCAATATCTGCATATAGGTCACAGATTAACCAACAACAAAGACGCGTGTCAACCTGTGTCCAACAAACTTCAGTGTGTCCTTGATAACCGCATCACAGGTGGGACGTCATTTCGATGTCTCCTTCCTGGTCCTTAACTGTCCTCTTTGTGTCCTATTTATTTTCATGTCTCTTAAGGTCATATACATCTTGATGTCCCATCTTTCTTCATGTCCCATCTTTCTTCATGTCCCATCTTTCTTCATGTCCCATCTTTCTTCATGTCCCATCTTTCTTGATGTCCCATCTTTCTTGATGTCCCATCTTTCTTGATGTCCCATCTTTCTTGATGTCCCATCTTTCTTGATGTCCCATCTTTCTTGATGTCCCATCTTTCTTCATGTCCCATCTTTCTTCATGTCCCATCTTTCTTCATGTCCCATCTTTCTTCATGTCCCATCTTTCTTCATGTCCCATCTTTCTTCATGTCCCATCTTTCTTCATGTCCCATCTTTCTTCATGTCCCATCTTTCTTCATGTCCCATCTTTCTTCATGTCCCATCTTTCTTCATGTCCCATCTTTCTTCATGTCCCATCTTTCTTCATGTCCCATCTTTCTTCATGTCCCATCTTTCTTCATGTCCCATCTTTCTTCATGTCCCATCTTTCTTCATGTCCCATCTTTCTTCATGTCCCATTTTTCTTCATGTCCCATCTTTCTTCATGTCCCATCTTTCTTCATGTCCCATCTTTCTTCATGTCCCATCTTTCTTCATGTCCCATCTTTCTTCATGTCCCATCTTTCTTCATGTCCCATCTTTCTTCATGTCCCATCTTTCTTCATGTCCCATCTTTCTTCATGTCCCATCTTTCTTCATGTCCCATCTTTCTTCATGTCCTATCCCAGTTGATAACCTTAGCTTCGCCCCCCCCCCCCTCCAACTTCAAAATTTCCCCTCCTTACCTTAGTATACTTCGTATGAGTCACAACTTGACATCATGTTTATTTTTACATATCACCTGGCTCTGCTTTCTTATCGATCTCTATCTCAGCACAATTTCAACCATTTCAACAATTTCCTCTGTCAAATCTGGGTTAGTTTTCTTTGTTTAATGAATGCAGCACTTGGATGTGACTAATAGATCACCAGCTGGTAGAGGCCAGTTCACCGTTTTAAACTGCTGGTAAATAATGATAATATTGTTGATACATTGAATCTTACCCCCGGTACACGTTCATATTTCTGTAGAACTCAATACCGTCCATAGCTTATATTATAGACCCAAGTATAATGTACCTACTGTAACGTGATATAACACGATATAACGAAGCTCTGACTAGCTGTAGTGTTACAGAACTTGGTACAATAAACGGCCTAAATATAGGACTTGTTATTGGACTAGTTATTACAACTCTCGACCGACTTGCCAAGATCACAATGTTTATTTACCAGTACTAGAGCACTGCTTGACTAGGATTCGATGCTAGCACCGTGACCACTGGTAGAGCTCGATTCTACTGACAACAAATACAAACTTCCTCTATGTTGTCCCAGTAAGTTGACAATGCTTTACTTAGCCTGTGTCTTGGTCAAGGTCTTCTCTCTATCTGCGCATCTCACGACCGTGTGACGTTTCACCTATACTTGCATACAGTACATAATGCATGATTTATTTTTGTGCCGGTGTACTTTATCTATAGTGCAGTACGTAATGATTGTTTTCTTAGGTAATTCCGATGTCACCAACCCTTTGCTGTGTATAAGCGCTTACTCACACTGTTCTATTTCGATTACGATTCCGTTTTAGTGGGATTAAAAAACCACCTTTTATTTTTAAATTTGAGTTTTTCTAGGCCAAGTATTTATTTAATCTACCCCCTGTTTTCCTGTGACAATGACCACTTGATAACGCAGGGTATTCGATGTTAACGAGGCTGCTCTTCTCTTAGTGTTTTAAAAATAAATCGGTCACCTCGCGCGATATCTGTAAAAAGAAAATAGCTTGGTGACTGCTGCTGTAATGCTTTTGTCGGCGCGAGCCAAGGTCGACCAATGAAAAAAAAGCTGTGCGCACACACCCCACATTTTAGCCAATGAGAACGCGTGTTAAAGGTCGAAGGGCTCCAGAGTGCTATAATAATGCATTTGCTTATGCACGTAGGAAAAACATCGGAAACTTTTTGCCATTGATAGCCGGTGTATTTTTGTTTGAGCAGTGAAACTTGTTGTGATTTAAGGTTTCTTTCCGTTGTTGTTGATGGAATATTTATTTCACCTTTGTGATATTTAACCACCTCGACACTGGAGTCGATACATTACCAAAGTTCATTTATGCAAAATTCAAGTCAAACGAATTGTACCTCTACACAACTTCGGTGTTCTATTCACAAAGCTAACAGTGTTGTGCACAAATACAGGACCGGTGTTGAGGAAATAACGAACGGTGTTGTGCAGTTACAGACGCCATCGTCTGCTCGCTTGACGTCCCATTCTAACTCGGTATCATCTCGCGATTCAGAAATGCGTGTGTTGAAAGACGTGCATTTAGACAATAGCGTTTTTCACTGCCCCAAAGCCGTGGCCCTGCCACACTACGAATACTCGCATTGCTTCTATGAGCTTGAAGACAGCGATAACGATGTATTTGATGATGAATTTGGATTTAACGATGACGAAGAAATGCACGTAGATAGCGGTCATTTACATTGTATGTCACATAAATATGAGGTAACCATACTTTTATATAGCCCACATGTCTGTTTACCCATTGTTACATCTTAAAATTCAGGGACACATCGAGTTCCGAATATTGTTTAGGTTAACTTACACTCTTCGCTTCATTATAATAAAGTTAGATCTACCACTATTAGCTGTATTAGGCTCAAACTTATCGTACCAAAACTCTAAATACAAAATGTACTTAAAAATAGAACAAACATCAGCCTAACGTACTGATGCCTTCTCTTGCTTAATAACTAATTTATACGAACTGTTGATGTTGTACCAGAGGCGTAGCGGGGGGGGGGGGGGACATATGTCCCCGGGCGCCGACCTTAGGGGGGGCGCCAAATTGAAAGTTTGAGGGGGGGGGGGTGCAAATGAAAAGTTCGAGGGGGGGGGGGTGCAAATGAAAAGTTCGGGGGGGGGGGGGGGGGGGGTGCAAATCGAAAATTTGCTCCCGAGGGGGGCGCCAAATTGAAAGTATGTCCCCGGGCGCCGGGAAGGGTCGCTACGCCTCTGTGTTGTACATGATTTAATCAAGCCAAGATGCATGAAGTGAACGATGATGTCAGCAGTTACTTTCTGTATATATATATATATATATATATATATATATATATATATATATATATATATATATATATATATATATATATATATATATATATATATATAATGCATTTTCTTCTTCTTAATGTTCATAATATTGATTGACATCGATCTTCAAAATTACATTATAGCATGGTGGACGAGTATGTCGTTTAAAAAAAGCCCGATACCTTCTTAACTGCTAGAAATACACATTCATCAACAGTTTTTAAATAACATAAATAACGACGTTCTGTTTATCATTCTGCTAAAGTCTTAAAACCTTGATGATACCGAAGCAGAAAAGTTTCCTACAAAATCGCTCGATTTATCCACCCCCCCCCCCCCAACAGCCCTCGCCGTTTTTCTTTCAGGTTTTTTAAAAGCGTTAGTAGTGTCACTGGAAAATTCCTTCCCTTTCCTCTCTGTTTTCTGTTTTAATAACTGTACCGTTATACATGAAATACAATTAACGCATAAGAATGCTTATGACCTACATTTAGCATTACATACAACTTGTTAATTTTATTTTTGTCTACGAATAAAGGTCATAACTTTAAAAAATCTCCAATGGATTTTTTTTCAATTCCGTCAGCTGGTGACGGCATAGGTCAAGGTTATTTTCTTTCTCAGCTGTGCTGATAGGCTAGAGCGGAAATAGGCTGCGCACGCATTGCTCATTAGTATTCATGGGCCGGAGGTCAATCCCTAGTCAGCTGTTTGCAACAAAGATTCGTTCCGCGATCGTTATTTCAACTTTCATTCGCCTACCGGATAGCAAACGATAGAAACCTGCATTTTAAACTTCTTAAAGTTAATGTCGAATTATGAGTATATTGTAAACATGGTGATTACTTTAGACATCTTACATAACAGTGAACAATTTTTTGTAAGTAGACTATTTTAAAAACAGATTTTTAATAATAATATAATCTAAATTCTAAAGTCTAACTAAAGTATTCTAAAAGTAAAGACTAGGCCAGGCGTAAGCCTAGAGTCTAGAGTCTAGACAGTAGACACGTTTAAAAAAAAAATTATAAAAAGGTCAGAAGACATTAGACTACTTCCTACTGAGTACCTCCTAAACCAAAAGTGTCATAAATCACTGTTGAAAATTTAGATATAGATTATAGATAGCCTACATTATTTAATAGTTAGTAGAACCTGCTAGATTCATATCTTAATTTATTAATTATTCTAAATCTATACCAATTATAGAATCTAAGGAAATTTCTACATACTTTATAGTATACTTTATGGTTTTCTCTAGGCTAATTAATAATTATAAAAGTTATCAAACACGGGTAGGATCTAGATCTATATCTAGCAATTTATAAGAAATCCACCCAAAGATGCAAGTATTTAGAATCTAGAATAAAATGCATTGAATGGCAGCAGATCTGGTCAAATTTCCAAACCTACCAAATGTTAATAAAATGCATTGCAATTTTGGTTATAATATTTTTCTTTCATTTACTTAAATATAGATTATTTAGTAGTCGTTAAATATAGATATTTAGTAGCTGTAGCTTACCAAGTCAATAAATTAACAAAAGATCTTTGTTTTTATCTCTACAGATTACCCCTGCTGATACCACAGAAGAACAGGTTCGTACAGTTTATTTTTGTTTGTCTAAATCTAGTCTATCTGGTACCTCTCTTCAGACAGCTATCTACATACACTTGTTTTATGTTAGACTTAAGGTTTGGGCAGGCAGATTCGGTTATCATCAGTTAAATGATGCATACTTTTTAATAATTTTATTTTCAACTAGCAAAAAATGAGAAACCAGACAAGCTTCTGTAGTTAGAGGGTGAGGGATGTAAACATCCATATCTACAAGTGGAGTGCCATTAGTAATATCCTAGGCTCAAATCCACATTGGAGAGCCATTAGTAATATCCTAGGCTCAAATCCACATTGGAGTGCCATTAGTAATATCCTAGGCTCAAATCCACATTGGAGTGCCATTATAGCAGTATCTTAGGCTCACATCCACATGTGTAATGCCATTATAGCAATATTCTAGACTCACATCCACATTTGGAGTGCCATTATAGCAATATCCTAGGCTCACATCCGCATTTGGAGTGCCATTATAGCAATATCCTAGGCTCACATCCACATTTGGAGTGCCATTATAGCAATATCCTAGGCTCACATCCACATTTGGAGTGCCATTATAGCAATATCCTAGGCTCACATCCACATTTGAAGTGCCATTATAGCAATATCCTAGGCTCACATCCACATTTTGAGTGCCATTATAGCAATATCCTAGGCTCACATCCACATTTGGAGTGCCATTATAGCAATAGCCTAGACACATCCACATTTGGAGTGCCATTATACTATATAGCAATATCCTAGGCTCACCCAATCCTCATCCTAAATTAAAATAATTTATAAATAAAATAAAATACAAACATAAATATAAAAATATATTACTGTCCTTACTATTACCTCTTAATGTTAGTGCACTGTACATTTCACCCAACCACTGTTTTAATTTTACATTTCATGATAAAATTTTTGATGGGCCAATTATAGATATGGGTATTGCCATAAGCACTTTTTTTTTACTTGATCTAGATATATATCTAGATAGACTAGAGATCTAGATTAGATCTAGTTTGAGATTATAGTTTTGCCAACCTAGCCCGGCCTAATTATTAGTAATTAACTAATCTGCAACACCATACCCAGCCCAAAGTTTATGGGCCCTAGACAATACAAATACATCATCTAGATTCTAGTAAAAAAAATCTAGTAGAGGTGATGTTTTATTACAGCTTATAATTTAAAAAAATAAAGCTGCTTATAATACATTATTGCAAAAGTTAAGTAGATCTAGATCTAGATTCTAGATTAGATGTAGGATGTCTCTACTGTCTAGATCTAGATTCCTAGATCTACGATCTTTTTGTCAGTAACTAGATCTAACCTAGATTCTAGATCAAGCTAGATCTAGATCTAGAATCTAGATCTAGATTTCTAGATCTCGATCTATTCTAGACGTCTAGGATTTTTTTTTTTTTTTTTTTTTGAGTTGGCTTATTTCATTAACACGGTTCAAATTAAACTTTAACAAACGTTTACACGGTGTAGAGATATTAGATCTAGTCTAGTTTGTTTTGCCATACCCAGTGTGGGTCTATGTGTTGAAGGGGATATAGTTTATTTAAAAAAAAAACATCAGCTGATGCAATCTTGTTTACAAGTAACCAATCGGATTCATAACCGGGTTGGGTCGCACGCCTTGACTGTGTGTAGACCCACATTCCGCTAGACTAGCCTATGAATGACGAGCACACATTCAATAACACGTCGTTAGAGAGACGGCTGATGCAAGCTCGTGGTAACTGTAGTGGTATAAATGTGACCGGGCCGGGCATAACCCCGCCATTCCACTCTCAACAAAGTCAAAATAACAGTTTCAATTTCTCTGTCATCATAATGATGAAAATCGCCACTAATTTCTTCAAGTCAGCGGTCAGTGTTTCTCAGGAGATTGTTGGTGCTAGTGAGGGCTTGCTCGACATACAACTTTTACCGCCGTCACGGATACGAGAAAAGTCGTGAAGCACAACAATGGAGTTGTAGCCGGGCTACCGTTTAGCCATTTTATAAAAAATTTAGTATGGGTGATTCTTAGCGCAGAACACCAGTAGTTTTCTTCAAGTAGAATCTATTATTTGCATCTTAATTTGCTTCACTTTTCTCAAGTACCATTTTGCACTACTTGCATTACTTTCTGCTGTTTAACAAAGACGCCTGTCTGTTTTTTTTATATCATCGCAAAAATTTGGCACTGAAGAAAAATCACATTCACAGTCGATCTAGTACATCTAGATCTAGAATATCTATATTGCTTGAATATTAAGGATACTGTTGGATTTGGCGATCTATTTACGATTTGGCAAGTTACGTTTTGGAAAATGGGAAAATTGATGAATACAAGCTACTTTAATAAGCTTTGGGACAGCTTTCCTCCTGAGGTATGTTACATCTAGAGATCTAGATCTAGATCTGGATGTTGATATAGAAAATTTAGAGATCTAGGCTAAGAAAAAGAAAATTTTAGAATGTAGATCTAGATCTTCATTGTATACTGGCTTTTGAGTTAGAAAAAAACTCTTGGTCTAGTGTCCAGTAGAATCGTGGAAATGAAATAAGCCATCACTTCTAAGTAAAGTGCTTACTTTAATAAATCTCATTTTATAAACATAACTAACAGTGAATTGTATGTAGATCTATGTATACAGTATACATGTATTATAATTATTTTTCTTTTGTTTAGGCCCACAGTGTCTTTATGGATGCCTTCATACAGAATAATCGCCTTGATCATGTTAGCCAAGTGATGGGCTATCACCCAGATTATTTACGAAACTTTCTCACCACACAGAATTATTTACTAAGAGAGGATGGGCCCCTACCATATGATTACCGACATTACATAGCCATCATTGTAAGTGTTCAGGGATGTTGTAATATGTCTAATTTTTTGACTTTCTCATGTCTTAGCAATTTCAATCACAACCTTCTAAACTTTTCATTAATGACATGGCAGTTTTATAAATAGCATTTACTAGCCCAAGTACAAAAAATTGGCCATCAGTTTACTATCACAGGTTAAGATAAGATAGGGCAACTTGAGTGTAAATGTCATCAGAGGGACAGTCTCATGAAATGCTAACAATAACAGAAGAGATGGCTTAAGTACTAATTCACTTTTAATTTCAACAGGCAGCAGCACGCCACCATTGTACATATCTAGTAAAATTACATGAACAAGATTTTCTGCTTCATAATGGAAACCCTGAGTGGTTAAAAGGTATACAACATGCCCCACGCAAGATCCAAGACTTGTATGAGATCAACAAAATTCTTGCACACAGACCATGGCTGATAACTAAAGAACATTTAGTGGTAGGACTTCAAATATTATTGTTGTCTTAGTCATTTTAGTTTCTTTTTCTTGGATTTAAGCTGAAGTATTTTACACAGCAAATTAAAAAAAAATGTTAAACTGAGATAATTTTCAACAGAAACTGTTGAAAAGTTCGGAGCCCTGGTCCCTGTCAGAGCTGATGCATGCCATCATCCTACTCACCCACTTCCACTCCCTGTGTTCATTTGTCTACGGCTGTGGGATCAGTGCTGAGCTGGACATCGATGGCTTCACCTACAGCAGGTCTGGCAGCTCTGGGAGTGACTCAGATTCCAACAGTGACACCAACAGCGAGACAGGGGAGACCACTATCAACCACGTCCTGGTGAGAAACTTTTATATTTGTTGTTGTCTGTGTTTCCTGAAATATTAATTTAAATAATTTGATTTTAAAGTTTTTTACTTCTTGAGTTGAATGTTTTGTTTTCTGTATCAGCAGCTGTTGCAGGACGATGCCAGTGTGGGTCTGGAAGCTCTGATGGAGAAGATGAGGAAATTAAATGAAAACAACTCAGAAGAGACGAGTCCAGAAGAACTTCTCAAGAGATTCCAGTCAGTTGAGCACCAGAGTGCTGAAAGTAAGGCATCTAAATTCTTCTAATGATGTTAACAGCATTCCATGTAATTTTAAGTTTAAAAGACATTTGAATAGACCATTTCTGAATGACAGCAGCAATAAAAATATGAACCTTGCTTTACAGTTGCAGTACCATCCACAAAGAAATCCCCACCCAAATCAGAAATCTTGAGGTATGTGATAGATGAAGAGTACACGTACACAGACTTTGTCACCCAAGACAAGGTCAGTGAGGTCCCCACCTTCAGGGCCTGCGACTACTCATGGGATGACCACGGTTTCCCACTGGCCAACAGGCTGTACACAGATATTGGCAATCTGCTGGATGACAAATACTCAATGGCTGCTAACCTAACTTACTACACGTGAGTTGCACATTTTTATCCTGTTCATCGGGCTACTATTAGAGAATTATTAGTAGGCAGAGTAGTTGTACTACTAGATCCAATATTTTTATTTCTGTACCTGCACTGCTTATCCAGTTGATCCAACATTTTCAACATTTATTTCTACAGAATGGGTGACAACCGTGAAGTGGATACAACTTCATTTCGCCGGGCCATCTGGAACTACATCCACTGCATGTATGGAATCCGTCATGATGATTATGATTATTCAGAAGTAAGTTTGGTTAAAACATTGACTGTAGAAATAAATGTACATTGTTTTGTCTGTCATTGTTTTAACTTTGTTTTCTCTGTTGAAATTTTCTGTTTAAACTCTGTTTCTGTTTGTTAAAACTTTGTTTAAACTTTCTCTGTTTCTGTTTGTTAAAACTTTGTTTATACTTTCTGTGTTTCTGTTTGTAAAAACTTGTCTGTTTTCTTGGTTAAATTTGATTTTGTTTTGCTTGAAAAGGTGAACCAGCTCCTGGAGAGAAACCTGAAGGCCTACATCAAAACTCTGACCTGCTACCCTGAGAGGCTACAAAAGAAGGATTATGATGGTGTGATGAGAGAATTCAAGCACTCAGAAAAGGTAGGTTAAACAAGCAAATGATCCAACCCAAACTTTAAACACAAACATGTTTCTCTGGTTAATAGTAGTGTTTAGACACATTTACGGTGGCTTCTTATTCTGTTAGGTCCATCTGTCTGTTATTCTGTTAGGTCTATGTCCATCTGTCTGTTTCATCTGATGTTATTCTGTTAGGTCTATGTCAGTCTGATGTTGATGTTACTCTTGTATTTCCATGTCAGTCTGATGTTGAGGTTACTCTTGTATTTCCATGTCAGTCTGATATTGATGTTATTCTTTTAGGTCCATGTCAATCTGATGTTGATGGAGGCTCGCCAACAAGCAGAATTACTGTACGCATTGCGAGCTTTGAACAGATACATGACATAGTTAATCTGACTGCCAGGAAGTCTCCCCATCATCTGCTTCACCCCATGGGCTTGCAGTGGTTGTCAGTCTTCAGGACGGAGCTTGGAACAAAACATCAATTCCTTTCAAGGGGGCCGCATTGTCTTTAAACTGTTGCAAGTATTGAAAGACTGGTTCAAAGCCACTGATTGGGTTTTACAAAATGGCATATATATCTCAGCATTTGTTCTACATGACAACAGAATACTGAATGTTGTCGTTATAAATCTACAAGTATGTGATTTCTCATCTTGAACCATTTTTGGGTGATGTAAAATATAACTTGGAGTTGCTCTAAGCAACATTGTATTAATATTGTCAATTTTCTTTCCTATTTTAAATATGATTGTAGGTTTAATTAAGGAAGTCTTACTTTCAGTGTTCAGACTATTTTTCATGAATGCTAGGCTTTTTTTTTATCAGGCTTGTTTATTTGTAAGTTCATTTTTTTAAAGTTTACAATTTTACTACAGTTTTTGTTAAGGTTATTCAAAAGGTATTCTACCAATAAACAAGTAACTATTCTATGAATTGTTGTATATATTGCCTTCCTATATGTTGCTTGAAGCCAGTACTCAGTTCCTGTATGGTTGTAGAAATCATAGTCACATGACTAGTCACATGACCAGCTGCAGGATGATACATAAACAAAGCTGTCCTGTGTCCAGTACTTAACAACCAGACTGAGATGTATAGCTGTACAACTTCTTTGTATTGAAGATCTCCCTGCTGTTTAATGGCATTATTTTTGGTGAATTTAACATGTAACAACTTGAAACTACTGTCCAGAATTTTTTCATAACACTGGGTCATAGTGGACGATACTAAATGTGTAAATAGAACTAAAAGGTTATAAACTGGTTTCCTGCAATCAATGTGTAACCAATCTGACCCAATATCGTCAGATGTGACTAAATACTCAAAACATTTATGGCTAAATCTGTTTGCAACAAATCTTACAAACAGTAAACCAGTTAACTTCTAATTATCTTTTATGTGTAACGCAAACTTTCAAAACAAAAATCTGTGATAAACACATGATTGATTCAATGTACAAAAACATGACTAAAACAATATGAACACATTTTGTATCGCGGGCTACTTAAAATTTTTAAATTCCTGCTACCAGGGCTAATGGTGCCAAGAAAAGCAATAAATTTTTTTGCCACTCTAAATCTACTGCTAATATAAAGTTGTCTGCCTGTTGTTATATTCAAATTAACTTCCAGATAAGTTTCCACTGCTTCCAGGTCTTGCTCCCATTTTAAAACAAATCTGCATTCTATTTGAATAATTAAGTTTTTTTGTTTAGATCAGTCTACTTCTAAAGTTAAAAATTGTCGTAATGGGGTTAAAAAAAAAATTATCTAGTGATGGCTAGTTTTTATTTTCCCTGTACATGATGTAAATTAAAAAGCGAAATATTTCAATGTAAATGCTTGGCTCTAAATGATGAATATTTTTGATACAGCAGTTTGATACTATTGCAGCTAAAAATAGTAAAGAATGGGATTTCCCAGAATTTATTGGGTTTTCCCTAAGGTTGTAGCTAATGATGGCAGAGTTAGGCTTGCACCCAAAGTCTTTCAAGTGATGCAGTGGTGCTTACAAACCATCTGATATTCTATATTGATTGTACTATTGAATGTTAGAATCTGTGTGAATGGGCAGTCTTTTTCTACACAAAACCTGATATAACAATTTAAAACTTAAGAAAAATTAATTTAGAATTGTAGGGCATTATTACTGTACACTATTAGGATTGTGTTGTTTCCTAGGGTTATAAAGTTGTGTGGGTTATAAAGTTGTGTAGAAGTAAGTAAATTGTGTGAAATTTTCTGCTAAAAGTTCACTGTATTGTTTGTCAGCCTGATGTGTTTTTGGTCGTCTTAATATACTGCACTTGTTGCTAGATCTTGCACAATCTTTGCATTGCTTGCACGCTGCAACTGCTCTCAGGGGTACGAGCTGTTTTCTACCCTAGCAGGGTATATGATGCCCACTCTTACATCAAATGTAAGTGTAGGCCCAACAATTGTTGCTGCATCAAGTGTTGTGTAACCTAGCTTTCTGCAGGCAGGCCAATGACATAGGATAAATTAGCTGGCATTTACTCACTAACCAGGTTTTCTTTACAATATTTTGAAAGAAATATGGCACCATAGAAATGTAATAAAGCTGTATGTACAGTACATGTTGTTTCTTATACAACTTTTGACATAATTTATATTTTTTTTTGAAAATGAGATATATATTACACAGAATTAAATTTTTAAAGTATCTCATGGTGTACAATAGGTAACTAGGTACACAAAGTGAATTGTAACTTCGACAGTGGATAATCGGTAGATACAAATTAATAAAGTCATCTGGAGCAATTGTTCCATGACTTGGCTGCTGTGTAAGGTCATGGTCAGTCTTGACCAGCAGCTGTGGGGTCATGGGCTAATTCAGATTGTCTTGTAGCTAGAGTCTTTGTGTTACTAGTCAGAAAACTTTGACTGCATTTAGTTTCTTGAGTTTTTTATGTCAATATTTTCTTTTCTGTATTTAACACTGAATGTGTGGTTTGAAATGGTCAACTTGGAACAGGGGGAGAGAGCGCAGTATTACAGTTCCATGTTGGGTGTGATTGTCTACCTTGCTCTAATACAAATATTGTCATAATGACTGGAGAATTGTTGTTTCATTATTGTCTTTTTAATTATTTTTGTAAAATTTTCTATGACAAAGGTCAAGGTTGCTTTAAAATGTTTTTAAAACAATAAAAAAAAATTGTATAATACAATTTAGTGTTTCTATTTTTGGTACTTGTGTTGCTTTGATCAGTTTTGTCAATATCTAGATCTATATAATGTATTGTTTTGTCAGTGTCCATATTGTATTTTGTGGCTGTGTCCGTGCTACTATTGTCTAGTCACAATTTCTTCCGTCAATCATTATGAACACACATACAATTTTAGCAGTGAATGACAAAGCTGAATTGTCATTTACATGTCATTACCAACATACATACCCTTTTAGCAGTGAATCAAGTCATCAGGTCATTAAAGCTGAATTGTCATGTTTCTACCCAGCTGTTAAAAATTCTCCCAACTGATCAGAATGAGACCTACTTTAAAGATACCTTCCAATTAAGGTTTTTTAGATTAGCCAATCTTATCTGGTGACAAAATTATCTGGGTCAGGGTGACCCAATGGAAACAGATTAGCCTTTGCTATGTGCCTAACATCACATGGTACAGTAGTCTTAGCTATGTGCCTAACATCACATGGTACAGTAGCCTTAGCTATGTGCCTAACATCACATGGTACAGTAGTCTTAGCTATGTGCCTGATATCACATGGTACAGTAGCCTTAGCTATGTGCCTAATATCACATGGTACAGTAGTCTTAGCTATGTGCCTGATATCACATGGTACAGTAGCCTTAGCTATGTGCCTGATATCACATGGTACAGTAGCCTTAGCTATGTGCCTGATATCACATGGTACAGTAGCCTTAGCTATGTGCCTGATATCACATGGTACAGTAGCCTTAGCTATGTGCCTAATATCACATGGTACAGTAGTCTTAGCTATGTGCCTGATATCACATGGTACAGTAGCCTTAGCTATGTGCCTGATATCACATGGTACAGTAGCCTTAGATATGTGCCTGATATCACATGGTACAGTAGCCTTAGCTATGTGCCTGATATCACATGGTACAGTAGCCTTAGCTATGTGCCTGATATCACATGGTACAGTAGCCTTAGCTATGTGCCTGATATCACATGGTACAGTAGTCTAGTCTTAGCTATGTGCCTGATATCACATGGTACAGTAGTCTAGTCTTAGCTATGTGCCTGATATCACATGGTACAGTAGCCTTAGCTATGTGCCTGATATCACATGGTACAGTAGCCTTAGATATGTGCCTGATATCACATGGTACAGTAGCCTTAGCTATGTGCCTGATATCACATGGTACAGTAGCCTTAGCTATGTGCCTGGCATCACATGGTACAGTAGCCTTAGCTATGTGCCTAATATCACATGGTACAGTAGTCTTAGCTATGTGCCTGATATCACATGGTACAGTAGCCTTAGCTATGTGCCTGATATCACATGGTACAGTAGTCTTAGCTATGTGCCTGATATCACATGGTACAGTAGCCTTAGCTATGTGCCTGATATCACATGGTACAGTAGCCTTAGCTATGTGCCTGATAGCACATGGTCCAGTAGGTGCTACATTATTTATATGCTGACTGGCAAAGTACTAATTTCTTTATATCATGTACTGACTGATAAGCTACATAATTATTTATAAACAGTGATATGGTACTGCATTACTAATATCAGTCACATAGTCATAGTGTTATTTATAATATATTTTGCCTGTCTAAATTTATATAGGCCTACTGATTGTGTAGGTGCTAATCTATATAGGCCAACTGAGTGTGTAGGTATTAAATTCATATACCGACTGTATTTTGGTGCTGAGCTATTTATTTACTAAGTTAAATTATGCCATACTCTGACCTAATGTACTACACTCAAATATTTAAATAATATTGACTGATAGGTGAAATATTTGCTGACTCCTATACTAGGTTTGGACTGAGTGGGAATATCCCACCAAACACTGATATTTCTACCCACTGTCAATTCCATGCACTAAAACATTAAACTAAAGCAATTATGTTGTGACAATGGGTTTGGTTGTCAACTAATGCAAGTCTTTAGTGTGAACTCATTCATGCAGCTTGGCAAATTAGGACATACTAATTTAAAACAAACAGCATTTAAAACATTGGATTTGGTGCTTCATATAATACAATATAGGCTAAAAAAAGAAACGTTCTTGATGTGGATTAATATGCTCATGTTCATAGGAACTGCGGTATTAATCAGGATTCACAACGATATTCAATGAACACATTTTAAAATCAAAGTATTTGCGTTCCAAGGGACATAACTCGCTTAAATTAAATGCTTTTTTTTCCGATGCGCATCTTTCTTGTCACCAAATTAAATGTATTAAAAACTATTTAGAAACTGTTTATAATTTATTAAATTGAGCATTGATTTTTTTTAGTGACATCGAAAACAACCCATGTAACATTTCGTCTCTTCTCCTATTCCAATCAGAACTGTTAAAAAAAAACAACAAGAAAAAAACAAGTCAGTGTTAATAATATAGCAAAACCTATTGTGATTTCATCACTTGTTCAATACCTATTTTCAGCTAAAATCGTCTCATTCATATAAAAAAAAAAATCACCGACAAAAAAACCTAAATAACATTATCACCCAGATTCTACATCCATTAGTAAATACATGTTTGCCTACATGTACTTCAATCTTGAGTAAGAATATTAAGTGTTTAACACTAATCGTTAATGCAAGGGATTTAACAATGTTAATTATCGTCCGTATTATTTTTTGAGTTGTCTTTTCTTTAAAATGTCCGGATTGTGCCGACTATGGGCTTGTTTGCAGGCATTTTCAGGGGGAAGAGGAGGAAGAAAGTCGCAGGGGATGGGGATGGGGCGGGGTTGGATGGGTTCGGGCATATGTCATTTGATTCTTACGGAGTGGGCGTAGGGCGGACCCCGATAAAGGATATATTTTCTATATAAATTATTCACTAGCAAAATGTATTCCCCACTCCACCCACAGCATATATCCCATCCCCGCTTACTTCCCCTCACTTCCCCCCCCCCACCAACATATACCCTTCACCCCCCCATCAGCATATACACAACTTACCCCCACCAACATATACCCATCACTCCCCCACCCCCACCAACATTTCCCCCCCCCCCCCCACTCCCACCAACATATACCCCTCACCCCCACCTGAATATATCCCGTCACACTCACCTGCAAATATCCCCCCCCCCCACCAGCCTATACCCCCGTCATCCCCAGCCATATTGCAGATCACGATCCGTTCAGCCAAACCACACAGCTCCCAAATCCCTCATTCCTTCAACAATCACACAAACCCTCGCTAATCCCTCAAGGGCCGTAACCGTTTGGCGAGCTGATGACTTGCAAACAAAAGCACACGACCCACATTTTTTATTTGGCTAAAAAACTAAATCAGAAACACTGGATATGGTGCTTTTTTTTCTGGCCATCAGGCGCCCAGTTTTTCTGGTCATCGGGCGTCCAGTTTTTCTTTTTCTGACCACAGAAAGAATTTCTCATCCCCCCCCCGACACCCCCCCCCCACTGTAGCTCACTTCCTAGCTAGAGTAAAATTATAAATAGAGTAAAATTATAAAACATAAAAGGTTCTACGTCATCAAGTCATCAATCATCAAGTCGTCAAGTCAAGTCATCAAGTCAAGTCATCAAGTCATCGTCATCAAGTCAAGTCATCAAGTCATCGTCATCAAGTCATCAAGTCATCAAGTCGTCAAGTCATCAAGTCATCAAGTCATCAAGTCATCAAGTCATCAAGTCATCAAGTCATCAAGTCATCAAGTCATCAAGTCATCAAGTCATCAAGTCATCAAATCATCAAGTCATCAAGTCATCAAGTCATCAAGTCATCAAGTCATCAAGTCATCAAGTCATCAAGTCATCAAGTCATGTGCATAGCAATCAGGTCAAGTTAATCACAACCAACCTGATTAAATGACATAGCATTAGCAGCCAACCCGGTCAAGTGACGTAGCCAACCCGGTCAAATGACGTAGCCAACCCGGTCAATTGACTGGACAACTAAGTCCGGCATGATAAGCCAGCATCAACCAGATTTAGTGACGTCACCTTGGTAGAACGTGTGCAGATCATTCCACTGATATATGATACAAGCAAATATCGGCAGGACATTTGATATAAGCAAACATTTGGCAGGACATTTGATATAAGCAAACATTTGGCTGGACATTTTATGTTAGCAAATATATGATGCGATTACAATTGAACAGCGGCTTGAAATACATCAAACTATCAACAGTCAACAGTAAAAACATCAAACTATCAACAGTCAACTGTAAAAACATCAAACTATCAACAGTCAACTGTAAAAACATCAAACTATCAACAGTCAACTGTAAAAACATCAAACTATCAACAGTCAACTGTAAAAACATCAAACTATCAACAGTCAACTGTAAAAACATCAAACTATCAACAGTCAACTGTAAAAACATCAAACTATCAAGAGTCAACAGTAAAAACATCAAACTATCAACAGTCAACTGTAAAAACATCAAACTATCAACAGTCAACTGTAAAAACATCAAATGATTAACAGTCGACTGTAAAAACATCAAACTATCAACAGTCAACTGTAGAAACATCAAACTATCAACAGTCAACTGTAAAAACATCAAACTATCAACAGTCAACAGTAAAACATCAAACTATCAACAGTCAACTGTAAAAACATCAAACTATCAACAGTCAACTGTAAAAACATCAAACTATCAACAGTCAACTGTAAAAACATCAAACTATCAACAGTCAACTGTAAAAACATAAAACTATCAACAGTCAACTGTAAAAACATAAAACTATCAACAGTCAACTGTAAAAACATCAAACTATCAACAGTCAACTGTAAAAACATCAAACTATCAACAGTCAACTGTAAAAACATCAAACTATCAACAGTCAAATGTAAAAACATCAAACTATCAACAGTCAACTGTAAAAACATCAAACTATCAACAGTCAACAGTAAAAACATCAAACTATCAACAGTCAACTGTAAAAACATCAAACTATCAACAGTCAACTGTAAAAACATCAAACTATCAACAGTCAACTGTAAAAACATCAAACTATCAACAGTCAAATGTAAAAACATCAAACTATCAACAGTCAACTGTAAAAACATCAAACTATCAACAGTCAACTGTAAAAACATCAAACTATCAACAGTCAAATGTAAAAACATCAAACTATCAACAGTCAACTGTAAAAACATCAAACTATCAACAGTCAACTGTAAAAACATCAAACTATCAACAGTCAAATGTAAAAACATCAAACTATCAACAGTCAACTGTAAAAACATCAAACTATCAACAGTCAACTGTAAAAACATCAAACTATCAACAGTCAACTGTAAAAACATCAAACTATCAACAGTCAACTGTAAAAACATCAAACTATCAAGAGTCAACAGTAAAAACATCAAACTATCAACAGTCAACTGTAAAAACATCAAACTATCAACAGTCAAATGTAAAAACATCAAACTATCAACAGTCAACTGTAAAAACATCAAACTATCAACAGTCAACTGTAAAAACATCAAACTATCAACAGTCAACTGTAAAAACATCAAACTATCAACAGTCAACTGTAAAAACATCAAACTATCAACAGTCAAATGTAAAAACATCAAACTATCAACAGTCAAATGTAAAAACATCAAACTATCAACAGTCAACTGTAAAAACATCAAACTATCAACAGTCAACTGTAAAAACATAAAACTATCAACAGTCAACTGTAAAAACATAAAACTATCAACAGTCAACTGTAAAAACATCAAACTATCAACAGTCAACTGTAAAAACATCAAACTATCAACAGTCAACTGTAAAAACATCAAACTATCAACAGTCAACTGTAAAAACATCAAACTATCAACAGTCAACTGTAAAAACATCAAACTATCAACAGTCAACTGTAAAAACATCAAACTATCAACAGTCAACTGTAAAAACATCAAACTATCAACAGTCAACTGTAAAAACATCAAACTATCAACAGTCAAATGTAAAAACATCAAACTATCAACAGTCAAATGTAAAAACATCAAACTATCAACAGAGTTAAGAGTTGTATACTGTTTGAGTTACCTCTCTTGAGCTCCATAACTTGCAGTTACTAAACTTTTGAAATCGGGGCTTCAAGAAAAGCAATGTTGACCATGCCGGACTTTCTGACAACAGAATTCTGTTGACACTATTGATGTTAATTTACAAGATCTGCTGACATTATTGATGTTAACTTACAGTGTTGACACTATTGATGTTAACTTACAAGACCGGCTGACATTATTGATGTTAACTTACAATGTTGACACTATTGATGTTAACTTACAAGATCTGTTGACACTATTGATCTTAACTTATAAAATCTTTTGACACTATTGATGTTAATTTACAAGATCTGCTGACATTATTGATGTTAACTTACAGTGTTGACACTATTGATGTTAACTTACAAGACCGGCTGACATTATTGATGTTAACTTACAATGTTGACACTATTGATATTAACTTACAAGATCTGTTGACACTATTGATCTTAACTTATAAAATCTTTTGACACTATTGATGTTAACTTACAAGATCTGTTGCCCCTATTGATGTTAATTTACAAGATCTGTTGCCCCTATTGATGTTAACTTACAAGATCTGCTGACACTATTGATGTTAACTTACAAGATCTGTTGACACTATTGATGTTAACTTACAAGATCTGCTGACACTATTGATGTTAACTTACAAGATCTGCTGACACTATTGATGTTAACTTACAAGATCTGTTGACACTATTGATGTTAACTTACAAGATCTGTTGACACTATTGATGTTAACTTACAAGATCTGTTGCCCCTATTGATGTTAACTTACAAGATCTGTTGCCCCTATTGATGTTAACTTACAAGATCTGCTGACACTATTGATGTTAACTTACAAGATCTGTTGACACTATTGATGTTAACTTACAAGATCTGTTGCCCCTATTGATGTTAACTTACAAGATCTGTTGCCCCTATTGATGTTAATTTACAAGATCTGTTGCCCCTATTGATGTTAACTTACAAGATCTGTTGAGACTATTGATGTTAACTTACAAGATCTGCTGACACTATTGATGTTAACTTACAAGATCTGTTGCCCCTATTGATGTTAACTTACAAGATCTGTTGCCCCTATTGATGTTAACTTACAAGATCTGCTGACACTATTGATGTTAACTTACAAGATCTGCTGACACTATTGATGTTAACTTACAAGATCTGTTGCCCCTATTGATGTTAACTTACAAGATCTGTTGACACTATTGATGTTAACTTACAATGTTGACACTATTGATGTTAACTTACAATGTTGACACTATTGATGTTAACTTACAATGTTGACACTATTGATGTTAACTTACAATGTTGACACTATTGATGTTAACTTACAATGTTGACACTATTGATGTTAACTTACAAGATCTGCTGACACTATTGATGTTAACTTACAAGATCTGTTGCCCCTATTGATGTTAACTTACAAGATCTGCTGACACTATTGATGTTAACTTACAATGTTGACACTATTGATGTTAACTTACAAGATCTGCTGACACTATTGATGTTAACTTACAAGATCTGTTGACACTATTGATGTTAACTTACAAGATCTGCTGACACTATTGATGTTAACTTACAAGATCTGCTGACACTATTGATGTTAACTTACAAGATCTGTTGACACTATTGATGTTAACTTACAAGATCTGCTGACACTATTGATGTTAACTTACAAGATCTGTTGACACTATTGATGTTAACTTACAAGATCTGCTGACACTATTGATGTTAACTTACAAGATCTGCTGACACTATTGATGTTAACTTACAAGATCTGCTGACACTATTGATGTTAACTTACAAGATCTGCTGACACTATTGATGTTAACTTACAAGATCTGTTGACACTATTGATGTTAAACTTACAGCAGGTATTCTTGTTTACCGTTTAACTCAAATGTTGCTCTCATGTCTCCATTCTCTAAGCCAGAGTACCATTTAGAAATGTGCTAGGATGGGTGATGGGTGATGGGTGATGGGTGATGGGTGATGGGTGATGGGTGATGGGTGATGGGTGATGGGCGATGGGTGAGGATTTTAAAAATGAATCTTTACTAATAATCCTGAGCCTATCCTAAAACCTAATCCCCTGTTCCCAAGTCTAGCTAGTCGATACCAATATTTTAATAAAATTAACAGCTTACTGTTGTAAAGTTTGAACACTTGTTTTATATTGTAACATCAATTGACAAAAGTGATTATTGTTTATTTGGTCAAGGCGTTTCCTAAAAAGCTACTGTTGTAAGTAAATAAAAAAAAAATTCTAGATGTGTCTGAATTATTTTGGGAACCACGGGATTGAGAGGAGGTGGAAAAAAAAAGAAAGTAGAGGAGATAGCCCATACAGTGGCCGGAAGTTGCACAAATGGGTTGCCTCCTCTTAGGATTTTCTCCCTTTAAAAGTTCCTGAAAACCTCAGCTTTCGTTAGATTCACTTGAGATTTTTCCTGACTTGTTCTAAATATGTATGGCGAGGACTGTATGTGTGTGCCCATCAGGCAGTATGTATGTATATTTGGGTCAGACAGCATGTATGTATGCATGTATGAATGTTTGGGTCAGGCAGTATGTATATTTGTATGTATGTATGCATGTATGTATGTTTGGATCAGGCAGTATGTTAAATATGTGTGTACGGTTTTAACGGTATATATGTATGGGTTTGATAGCACCATGCAATAGGGGTGGGGAGAAATATGGAAAAAAGAATAGCTTTAATGGACAACTAAATGTGTATTATCCCCAATGACATTCAATTTGTGTACAAAGCAGACACACTCATATATATATATATATATATATATATATATATATATATATATATATATATATATATATATATATATATATATATATATATATATATATATATACATATGAATAGATTTTCCATTTTCCCACCACCAAAAATAAACGATGCATTAAAAAAAATTTCCATTGTTCTATCTAAACACTATTTCGTGTCGGTTCATTCAACACAATCGCTGCTATAAGATCGACAAAATGCATTTTCCCAAGCCATTCTTGTTCGTGAGACTAAACAAAAGAATCGATCAGCAATGATCGAACGGGTCGATCATAAACAACGGCCATCTTTGTTCCACCACCACTTACCGTGCTGGGTAGCCTTAAGTAGCCACACCCTATCGGAATATTCTAGAAAAGCCCACAACAACCATGCTGAATGCGGATCGTACAGTCGTGAGTGGTGGGGTGGGCTGTGGGGAGGCTGTGGGGTGGACTGTGGGCTGGGCTGTGGGGAGGCTGTGGGGTGAGTGGTCAGTGTCACCCTTGTCGGCAAGTATTAAAGTTGGGCGTCAACCACGAGAAGGCTTGACGTCACACAGACCAGATGCTTTAGTAACTCTAATGGGTACCTGACTCGAGGCATGGAGAGTATAGGTGGAGTAGAGCTGACCACACTGTTCTTCTCACACGCATAGGTCACAAAAATATCTGACCTTTACCCTTTTTGTCACGGTGACTTTTGTCCAACAAAGTATATCTTTTTATTTTACAAAGCATCACGTCCATTAAATATATGACGAGATGGTCGAGGTGCTAATAGAATTACTGAGTGAGAAGGTTGAATGAGGTATGGGATTAGTTGATAATGGGGGTGAGGTGGGTGGAGTGCGGTTGGGGGTGGGGGTAGGGTCGTGAGTTAAAGTAGACGAAAGCTGTTGCCAGGTGAAGGAATGTGGGTCTTTGGGCTAAGCTCTGGCGGGTGTAACACAAAAAGCCGACATCCAAATGGCCGACAGGACAAAAGACCGACATAAACAAAAGATCCGGCATAAAAAAAGGCCGACGACATAAGACCGACAAACTATAAGACCGACAGATAAATTCTCGCATTCTAAGTCTAAAATATCGCTATAATATTTCGTTCTCAAATATTTCTATAAAATTTCTCTCCCAAACTTCTGCGTATATATTGCTTATTTGCCCTATAACAGGGCTGTCAACCTTACGAATGTTTTAATTATTTCACGAAATCAATGTCGGAGCTCGTTCAAGGAAAGATAAAAACATATAACAACCAAACTCTCTACTCTCAAAAATGTAAGAACAAACTCTCAACTCTCAAAAATGTAAGAACAAACTCTCAACTCTCAAAAATGTAACAACAAACTCTCAACTCTCAAAAATGTAACAACAAACTCTCAACTCTCAAAAATGTAAGAACAAACTCTCAACTCTCAAAAATGTAACAACAAACTCTCAACTCTCAAAAATGTAACAAAAAACTCTCAACTCTCAAAAATGTAACAACAAACTCTCAACTCTCAAAAATGTAAGAACAAACTCTCAACTCTCAAAAATGTAACAACAAACTCTCAACTCTCAAAAATGTAACAACAAACTCTCAACTCTCAAAAATGTAACAACAAACTCTCAACTCTCAAAAATGTAACAACAAACTCTCAACTCTCAAAAATGTAACAACAAACTCTCAACTCTCAAAAATGTAACAACAAACTCTCAACTCTCAAAAATGTAACAACAAACTCTCAACTCTCAAAAATGTAACAACAAACTCTCAACTCTCAAAAATGTAACAACAAACTCTCAACTCTCAAAAATGTAACAACAAACTCTCAACTCTCAAAAATGTAACAACCGACTCTCAACTGAACTTCTCTGCGAGCCATCGTTGTTTTTGTTACAGTTTGCAGCCTGTCACGGGCCCACGCAGCAACAGTAGGACCCTAGGTCATCACCGTCATTGAACATTCATTGACTATTGTAATATTGTCCGAGCCGACTGGTTTAAAAAAAAAAAGTAAACTTCAAAGTTTTGAGCACTTCACCAAGTCGGCAGAGATTAACGAAGCTTGCTAATTTCTCAATGGTTGGCTATTCCACACATACGACCGTCTGTTTTTTTTCCCATTCATAACTCGAGTTGGGGGACCGCTCGATACGTTCACTATTTGGAGTTGGACTAAATTAAAGCCGGCTGCCATCGCCACAAACGAAGCCGGAAACCGGAAGCGGGATGAATAGCAAATGCGCATGCTCGCCTAATGGCGCTATTGACGAGGCGGTGACTAGAGTTATTCACGGCGACAGCGATTGGACAGAAAAATTGAATTTTCTATGAGCGGGGAGTGAGGGGAAATACGAGTGGTCAAATGGGGGATGGTAGAGGGTTAAATAACGAGGGTTGGTAGAGGGTTAAATAATGGGGGCTGGTAGAGGGTTAAATAATGGGGTTGGTAGAGGGTTAAATAATGGGGTTGGTAGAGGGTTAAATAATGGGGGCTAGTAGAGGGTTAAATGACGAGGGTTGGTAGAGGGTTAAATAATGGGGGTTGGTAGAGGGTTAAATAATGGGGGTTGGTAGAGGGTTAAATAATGGGGTTGGTAGAGGGTTAAATAATGGGGGTTGGTAGAGGGTTAAATAATGGGGGCTGGTAGAGGGTTAAATAATGGGGGTTGGTAGAGGGTTAAATAATGGGGTTGGTAGCGGGTTAAATGACGAGGGTTCGTAGAGGGTTAAATAATGATGGTTGGTAGAGGGTTAAATAATGGGGGCTGGTAGAGGGTTAAATAACGAGGGTTCGTAGAGGTAAAAATAATGGGGGTTGGTAGAGGGTTAAATGACGAGGGTTGGTAGAGGGTTAAATAATGGGGGTTGGTAGAGGGTTAAATGACGAGGGTTGGTAGAGGGTTAAATAATGGGGGCTGGTAGAGGGTTAAATGACGAGGGTTGGTAGAGGGTTAAATAATGGGGGTTGGTAGAGGGTTAAATAATGGGGGCTGGTAGAGGATTAAATAATGGGGGCTGGTAGAGGGTTAAATAACGAGGGTTCGTAGAGGTAAAAATAATGGGGGTTGGTAGAGGGTTAAATGACGAGGGTTGGTAGAGGGTTAAATAATGGGGGTTGGTAGAGGGTTAAATAATGGGGGTTGGTAGAGGGCTAAATAACGGGGGTTGGTAGAGGGTTAAATAATGGGGGTTGGTAGAGGGTTAAATGACGAGGGTTGGTAGAGGGTTAAATAATGGGGGTTGGTAGAGGGCTAAATAATTGGGGCTTGTAGAGGGTTAAATAATGGGGGTTGGTAGAGGGTTAAATGACGAGGGTTGGTAGAGGGTTAAATAATGGGGGTTGGTAGCGGGTTAAATGACGAGGGTTCGTAGAGGGTTAAATAATGATGGTTGGTAGAGGGTTAAATAATGGGGGCTGGTAGAGGGTTAAATAACGAGGTTTCGTAGAGGTAAAAATAATGGGGGTTGGTAGAGGGTTAAATGACGAGGGTTGGTAGAGGGTTAAATAATGGGGGCTAGTAGAGGGTTAAATGACGAGGGTTGGTAGAGGGTTAAATAATGATGGTTGGTAGAGGGTTAAATAATGGGGGCTGGTAGAGGGTTAAATAACGAGGGTTCGTAGAGGTAAAAATAATGGGGGTTGGTAGAGGGTTAAATGACGAGGGTTGGTAGAGGGTTAAATAATGGGGGTTGGTAGAGGGTTAAATAATGGGGGTTGGTAGAGGGCTAAATAACGGGGGTTGGTAGAGGGTTAAATAATGGGGGTTGGTAGAGGGTTAAATGACGAGGGTTGGTAGAGGGTTAAATAATGGGGGTTGGTAGAGGGCTAAATAATTGGGGCTGGTAGAGGGTTAAATAATGGGGGTTGGTAGAGGGTTAAATAATGGGGGCTGGTAGAGGGTTAAATAATGGGGGTTGGTAGAGGGTTAAATAACGGGGGTTAGTAGAGGGTTAAATAACGGGGGTTGGTAGAGGGCTAAATAACGGGGGTTGGTAGAGGGTTAAATAATGGGGGTTGGTAGAGGGTTAAATAACGGGGGTTAGTAGAGGGTTAAATAATGGGGGCTGGTAGAGGGTTAAATGACGAGGGTTAGTAGAGGGTTAAATAATGGGGGCTGGTAGAGGGTTAAATAATGGGGGTTGGTAGAGGGTTAAATAACGGGGGTTAGTAGAGGGTTAAATAACGGGGGTTAGTAGAGGGTTAAATAATGGGGGTTGGTAGAGGGTTAAATAATGGGGGTTGGTAGAGGGTTAAATAATGGGGGTTGGTAGAGGGTTAAATAATGGGGGTTGGTAGAGGGTTAAATAATGGGGGCTGGTAGAAGGTTAAATGATGGGGGCTGGTAAAGGGTTAAATAATGGGGTTGGTAGAGGGTTAAATAACGAGGGTTGGTAGAGCGTTAAATGATGGGGTTGGTAGAGGGTTAAATAATGGGGGCTGGTAGAGGGTTAAATAATGGGGGCTGGTAGAGGGTTAAATAATGGGGGCTGGTAGAGGGTTAAATAATGGGGGCTGGTAGAGGGTTAAATAATGGGGTTGGTAGCGGGTTAAATGACGAGGGTTCGTAGAGGGTTAAATAATGATGGTTGGTAGAGGGTTAAATAATGGGGGCTGGTAGAGGGTTAAATAACGAGGGTTCGTAGAGGTAAAAATAATGGGGGTTGGTAGAGGGTTAAATGACGAGGGTTGGTAGAGGGTTAAATAATGGGGGTTGGTAGAGGGTTAAATAATGGGGGTTGGTAGAGGGCTAAATAACGGGGGTTGGTAGAGGGTTAAATAATGGGGGTTGGTAGAGGGTTAAATGACGAGGGTTGGTAGCGGGTTAAATAATGGGGGTTGGTAGAGGGCTAAATAATTGGGGCTGGTAGAGGGTTAAATAATGGGGGTTGGTAGAGGGTTAAATAATGGGGGCTGGTAGAGGGTTAAATAATGGGGGCTGGTAGAGGGTTAAATAATGGGGGTTGGTAGAGGGTTAAATAACGGGGGTTAGTAGAGGGTTAAATAATGGGGGTTAGTAGAGGGTTAAATAATGGGGGTTGGTAGAGGGTTAAATAATGGGGGTTGGTAGAGGGTTAAATAATGGGGGTTGGTAGAGGGTTAAATAATGGGGGTTGGTAGAGGGTTAAATAATGGGGGCTGGTAGAAGGTTAAATAATGGGGTTGGTAGAGGGTTAAATAACGAGGGTTGGTAGAGCGTTAAATGATGTGGTTGGTAGAGGGTTAAATAATGGGGGCTGGTAGAGGGTTAAATAATGGCGGCTGGTAGAGGGTTAAATAATGGGGTTGGTAGAGGGTTAAATAACGAGGATTGGTAGAGGATTAAATAATGGGGGTTAATAGAGTGACTTCTTTCTCCGGGGAGGGGGGGGGAAAGATGCCTCAAACAAACTCTGGCGTCCACAAAAGTCGTTTTTTTCGGACCCCCCCCCCCTCCCGGGTCGGCGTGGTCGAGTCGGTAAAGCTCATGGTTGCTAAACCGAAAAGTCTCGAGTTCGAACCCTCGGGCAGATGAGACAACTCCAAAATTAAACAACTGCTGCCTTGTAGTTTGTTCTTGATTGGACAAAGGCTATGGAAGCAAATCCAAAAAGAAAAGCAGGCTGAAATCGGAGTCAATGGCCTCAATGGCTCATAACCAGTTGACACGTAACGCTTGTGTTGGAGGCGTGGTCGAGTCGTCAAAAAGCTCATCATTGATAAATTCGAACAAAGTCTCGAGTTCAAACGCACTGGCAGATAAATCTCGATCCCCTTCAACACTAATAATTAAGAACGAAGAAGAAGAAGAAAAGAATGACCCCCCCTCCACGTGTTGACGTCATAAATGGATGAGCATTAACTGTGATCAGCTGGTTATACCCTTAGGTTCAATTAGAAAACACCGTGTCGAAGATTTGATCATGACCCAAACCTGTCCTTTTGATGATAAGCTAATATTTTAGCGTCCTGTGTGTCACTTTTTTCCTGTGCTGTGTATGTGTATGGCCTGCCTATGTGTTTACTGAAACACAATTCGTTTGGTAATACTTTTTAGCGCAATTTCCATACTGGCAATTGCGTTTAATAATTCGTCATTTCTGGATGGATGGATGGATGGATGTATGGATGTGTGTCCGCAGCTTTAAGTCGTATCTCCTCCTCAACGAAGCAATATCGAGGACTAGTTACAAAAGAAAATATGTTAAGCAAGTTCTGAGGATGATTGTGGGCCAAAAAAATTCCCGGAATTCTTTCCTGGATTTCCCGGAAAAGCCAAAAAACCTCGAAAATTGCAGTTTTTGGCCCATATCTCGGCAACCAGACCACTTAGCGACTTAAAACATTTACCAATCGATTCCTGCCATAATTTAGAACAATATTGCCAAAGAAAGTTTTCAAAAATATCCTTTCGTTCGGTCACAAATTGTTTTTAAAAATTACATAAACACCTACAAACCGATCGTTCTCCTAGCTTGAACGCACCCCAGCATTATACGTCTTGTGTTTTGTCCCCGTGTGTGCTTTACGCTACGACAGAGCTGCGGGTTATGAACATAATACACTACAGTACTATATAGCAATATATAGATATAGATCTATGGGGAAAGGGATGTGTCAAAATAATCTATTTTTCGCTGTCTTTTAGATCTTGCTATAAGTTTATTTTTTACTTATTAATTCAAACGTTATTTTTGTACCCTATTAATTAATTTATAATTTATATGAGAGTGATAGGGAGTTACAATTACAAGGTTTTGTTTCGCTAGGCCTAATCATTTTTTTCACATTTAAAAAAAACAAACTTGATCACTATCTATTTTTAGATAACATAAGGAAATTGCGCTTAAATTGTCACTAGACTTTTTATTAACTTGTTTAATTCGCGTGGTCGATTCACGGGTTATTAACAAAGACTATCCTCCTAGAATCACACAACATGTTGCCGCTCTTTTTTAATCCTGAATTATACTCGAAGTCCTCTTTTTGCAGTATCACCGATGTGTAAATTAATTTAGTTATTCGCGTTACGAACCGGGATAGTTCTAAATCCCGAACATAATTTTCTTCAATGCAAGATACGCATGCGATACGCATGCGCAATGGAGAGAAACTACGACTTGCCTTAGCGGCGATGTTTTCGATGGTACTGCGCATGCGTGTGTTTACAACCGCAGAACCCTAACAGCAACCCTAATCCTATCCTTAACCCTATCCCTAATCCTAACCCTAACCCTAGCCCTAATCCTATCCCTAATCCTATCCCTAACCCTAGCCCTAATCCTATCCCTAACCCTATCCCTAATCCTACCCCTAACCCTCATTCTAGCCCTAACCCTAGCCATAGGTCACTGCGCATGCGTAGAGCTATCTATTGCCGACTAAGTGGAAACGTTGGGGAGAAAAATCTTCTTCCGAGTAGACACTTCGTTTTTATTATTACCAAGATTGTTAATATTAAAATTGTTCCTTTTGATAAGTAAAATAAATCTGTTTAGTAGGTTTGTGTAAATTTGGCTGCTAATTATTCACGTGATGTTTGCGACCAATCCCTGAGCGCCGAGTTCCTAACCTCCGTATACCTCAAAGTCGGTGTAAATCTAGCTAGGTTCTATACGGGGGGGGGGGGGGGGGGGGGGGGGGGGAGGGGGGGGGGGAAGTTGCTGGGGTCCCGGTAAAAAGCTGACAGATCATGGACCAGTTGAGATAGTCCATCTATTGCTGTGACCTTCCTGTGAAGGGTTTCTTTCAGATTTTTTCCCCGCGATTGCTGACGGACGCTGGTAAAAAGTCTTTCGTATAATATCCTATAAAACTATGTTTTCATTTCGGAGGGGGGGGGGGGAGAATCGGGAAACACTACCACTCGAGACCTCGAGACCCACGGGCTAGCAGGCACCACCCCACCCCACCCCCTCCAAGAGATGTTCGAAGGTAATTCTTTGCGGTGCGGTTAGCACCATGTCCAGCTATGCCCAGCTATGTCCAGCTATGTCCAGCCGCCTTCACGTGCGTCATGTGAGCCATCAGAACATTCTGGACGCAAGGGCGTGCTACAGACTCAAGCCAGGGATCCGAACCCGTGTCATCTGGGTTAGCAGTTTACTAACCACGCCGTCCCACTCCAGGTATGGTGGGATGAAACACAGATCCGAACCCGTGTCATCTGGGTTAGCAGTTTGCTAACCACGCCGTCCCACTCCAGGTATGGCGTGATGAGACACAGGACTGTAATATGGTGTATCTCATAACACATAAGCCATACACATCTATGAGCTTTGTTATGGGGAAACTGCTGGGAACGGAAATTTTTAAATATTTATTTGGGAACACAAAGGTTATTGCTTTTTAATTAATTCATTTAGTTAGTTGAATGTTTTTGTTAAGGCTCTGTTTTGGGGTAGTAATAAGTTTGATTCAAATTAATTTTGGAAGATTTATGTAAAGTGTAATGTTTATGTAGGGTTAGGCTGGTTCATTAGGTGCTCTAGCAATCACTTTCACTCATCGAATGATTGGACGCTTTGCTCAAATGTGGTGTCACCCCAATATTTAATTCTTATCAGTAAAAAATACATTGTTTACATGTCGCGATTAGTTCCAACCCCCTCTTTTTGTGAAGGCGTATATTTGTAAATATTTTTATATTAATCCACCTGGATGAGGCATCGTCTTCTTAGACCGTTTATACTTAAAAGAGCACTTAAATCTTATTAATCATTACATAAAAAAAAAAAGAAAAAGCGTTTTTCTTTATATTTTGCAATTTTTTCGCCTTGGCGTCGCCCCTTAAAATGGTGTCAACCGGTGCGATTCGCACCCCTCGCACCCCTCTAGTGACGCCACCACCCACCCCCTTCCCACGCTTGTGCAATGACGTCGTACTGATGTGTATGTGGGTATGTATGGGCAGCTCACGAGGCGCACAAATCAGCAGAGGCTATCGCTTGTGTCGGCGATTCCATATAGACCCCCGAGTAGACGGGAGCGATTCCATACAGACGACTATTAATTACTTCATGAAAAACATTTTTAACACCAAGTGTAAGGTTGCTGTTGTTATGGATTTTATGTACGTTGTGTGCACGTGAGGTTTCGGTGCAAGAAGTATCAGCGGCGTTTTCTGAGTGAGCACATTCAAAAATCTATCAATATTAAGTGTTCGTTGAGGTTTGAACTGTGATTAAAATCTAACGAGTCAAACCGCAGACGACAAAATGAATGCGAGAACTGACGTCAACGAGACCGCGAAAAGGCGGTTCGCCTTCCAGAAAGCTTTCAGTCAAGAGGTAGGTTTAAAATTTGTTCAAAAATTTGTTTTATTCAAGAAGTAAGTTCAAACTTTCTTTTAAAGTTATTGCATTTTTATCGAACTTAATACCGAAATAATAAAATAAAAGGTGTTACGTTTCTAACTTGTTTTGTTCCTCGTGAATTTTAACATTTTAAGTTTATGTTTACATTGTACTGTTGGATTCAAATTTTCTATGAAACATTTGAAATATTCGCCGACATGTTTCCACTGATAGTTCGAGCAGTATAATTCAGATGTCATGGATCATAAAACCTGGGACACCACAACACAGTTGGATCACAAATTCTTTCTAGTATCTTCCCTTAATATATTACCGATTCAATAAGTTTAAGCTTTATTGTCTAAAACCACATCTGTGTATTATTACAAGTGAGGATTAAACCTGTCAATAATTAAAAGTTTATTGTTTAATTTAGATTTAAAAAATACCCACACTCCACCAAAAAAAATAAAAAAAAAGTAATATGATTCCATAAACAATTTTAAAAAATCAAAATATTTAGTTAATATTAAATATCGATTGAAAATACGTCAAACATGAAAATAAATAAGAATGCATTAAAAAAGGGATATTTTTCTGACTTTGGTGTGTGTATAACCATTATAAGTAACAGTTAATAAAAAATAAATAAATTACATGTCTATACCTTTGTAAATTAAATCAGAGACGTATTAAATTAGAATGGGGCCCCTTGCCAAAAAAATTCAGGGACGCTGCTACTGTTACGACACTTGAACAGTTGTAGCAGCTAGTCAGTTATGGGCAGTGACGTCACAAGGTCGGGTGTCGATCGGCGCGGTAACTCAGAGTGTCATCCCCCCCCCCCCCCCCCCCCCTCCTCGAAAAAGTTTACATTTTCGATATGTTTTTTCCTCCCTTCAATATCTATTCAATTATTTTACACGATAAACCATTATTTTGAAGGTAAATATTCAGATTTTACAGAATAAACCATTGATTTGTAGGTAAATATTCAATTGTTTTTACAGGATAAATCATTATTTTGTAGGCAAATGTTCACATATTGCTTTTTCTATTACATAAAAACATTCAACAATAAATATTACTTACGCTTTCCAGATAGCCTATTTACATACATCTATACAGTCAATGTGGAATCAAGCAGATATTTGGTCAATTCTGTCACACGCAAATATTTGGTCCAATTTGATTACAATAACACTTTTTATGCTTGTATTAATCTACCACATTGTGAGGCTGGTGTTTTTTACAAACTGTCCCGTTTCTGTTTGACTCTAGCAGATGGCGCTAGCTGCAGTTTATTACAAAATGTCCTGTTTATGTTTGACTCTAGCATATAGCGCTAGATATTGTTTGTTACAAAATGACCTGTTTATGTTTGACTCTAGCAGATGTTGCTAGATAGTGTTTGTTACAAACTGTCCTGTTTATGTTTGACTCTAGCATATAGCGCTAGATATTGTTTGTTACAAAATGACCTGTTTATGTTTGACTCTAGCAGATGTTGCTAGATAGTGTTTGTTACAAACTGACCTGTTTATGTTTGACTCTAGCACGGCGGGTGGCGAAAGAAAAGTCTGATCGCTGACGCCAAGTTTGAGACCGCGGCCAACAAGGAGTTCAAGAAACAGGAGCGGCGCCTGAGCAAAACAGACTCCATCGGGGACGAGGAAGGTTTCGCCCCTGGACTTCTACCTGACGCGTTCCCAGACGACTTCGCGGCCTTCAACTTGCTGGTGACGTTACGGGAGGGGACGGTCAGCCTAGCCAAGGTCATCCGGTGTTTTGAGGTAGATTTTTTTTTTAAAGTCCAATGTTAATGTGTGACAGGCGAGAGAAGAACTTTTCAATCCCTTTTGCCACAGTCATTTCCTGTGGGGCATTGAGGGGTGGGGGTGGGGATTAAGGGACGGGCTGGCCAGGCAGCAGTCGGGGGCCCTAAAACGTCAAGTCATTTGAGCTGATTTTCTGCTGTATATTAATTTTGATTATATATTATATCATACAGATTGACATAAATTGTACTCACACCTACACTACCTAACGTTATTAACTAATATCCACAAAGACCACACCACAAGTTATACAAGATTTCCATGTATACATATATTTAAATATATAAGGATGGCGAAGTCGTAAGCTGGTATTATATTTGCATAAAGTACTTAGATTACTCCAAGGTAAGGTAGAAACCTAAACTAGGTTAAGAAAAATACTTTTACCCACACATCATTTATACTGTGAAATTTTGTTGAGCCTTATTGCGAGGAGCCCAAATGTCGGATCTCTACCATCCGATGTAAAGAGCCTCTGTGTTGTTTCAGTGTTACACCATGTGCCTGTGAAAACGATTAAATATTAACTTTGAACATCGTTGTCAGCAGCAGTGGAGGCTATGACAAACACATTGTGTGTAGATCATCAACTTTGTGTGAAAAGGTGTGTTCGTCTGTGGTTCTGTAGAGTTCTAGAACAATAATGTGTGTGTGTGTGTGTGTGGGGGGGGGGGTGATGGAATCAGAGTGGGAAGGGGGAGGGTGGGGTAATCCAGAATCTCCGTTAAAATGCAGGTTGACATGACACCATTAGTCAGCTATGTTGGAACCGTTTCATCCCATGGCGTAGGAATTCCAATAATTACAGCCGAAAATAGAACTCATCCGACCAGTAAAATAGTGCGGTTAATTGTTTTATTCATTAGAAACAATCGTTAATCAACGTGGTCAATAAGGCCAAGTATTTAATTAGAGTTTAGGTATGCTTGGGTGATGGAGGTTCGGTGTCTGTTGAAATGAGGTAATCTCTTGCGTCATTAGCATAAGCACAGCAGGGGTTAACAGGGTCTGTTTGCGCTGCTATAGAGGTGGGTAGTAAGGGGTTAATAGCAGCACAGAGGTGCCCGGGGGAGGGGTGTCTCATGGGGTGTGTATATAAGGGGGGATTGGAGTTGGCGGGATGCATTGCATGATTGTGGTGAGGTTATGGTATTCGTGTGCTTATGTTAAAGTTATTGAAGTTTAATGATTGTGATCATTGCGTTATTGTGGTTGTGGATTTTTGTCAAAGTGATTGGGGTCGTATGGTTGTGATTGGATTGTTATGCTTGTGAAGTAAGCGGTCCTGGAAATTTTCCAGAGGAAGGGCGTGGGATCGGAAAGTTGCAAGGTGAAATTGAATTAAAAATGAAATCAACGAAACAATCGCTTGAGTTGAAGCATTGCCCCTGCAATCAGCGAGAGTTAAATATATAGGGACTTGTTCGACAGACAACTGGCTGGATTATTGAAACAAAAATATATTTACAAAGGCGTCAAACTTTTGTTGGATTGGGCCAACACACTCATAGATTTGATGAATGAATGGATGACTGAATGAATGATTTACTCGTGGTATCAGTAATCGAACTTCTACCCTGTCGCAGAGGATCGATACTTCTCCCGTCAAGCGCGCCAGTATTGATACAGGCTGTAAGCGTTAAAATATTGAAATATTTTATAAAATCAAGGTAAACACATGACGATCGATGAGAAATCGATTACATGGATCGCTCTGTTCAAAAACATCAATCGACGTTTAAGTACAATATTTAGTTTGGAAGAGAGACATGATTGATCAGTGTTTTAATCACAAGTCATAGTGACTGATATAATCACAAGTCACAGTGACTGATATAATCACAAGTCATAGTGACTGATATAATCTCAAGTCATAGTGACTGATATAATCACAAGTCACAGTGACTGATATAATCACAAGTCATAGTGACTGATATAATAACAAGTCATAGTGACTGATATAATAACAAGTCATAGTGACTGATATAATCACAAGTCACAGTGACTGATATAATCACAAGTCATAGTGACTGATATAATAACAAGTCATAGTGACTGATATAATCACAAGTCACAGTGACTGATATAATCGCAAGTCACAGCGACTGATATAATCACAAGTCACAGTGACTGATATAATCACAAGTCACATTGACTGATATAATCACAAGTCACATTGACTGATATTTATGAACAGTCATACATGCAATGTCAGTCAATTCAGCACTGGTAAATCAGTGCTCCACTGGTCAGTTAATTCGGTGACTTAAATTACTTGACTTAGTCCTCGTTGCTAAACGTAGAGCGTAGGTCCTCACCATTACGTTCTATTGCGTGTATTTTTCCCTCTCCAAAGACAACAATGCGATCTTTAGTTCTCCGAGAATACTCAGCCTCCAGGTCTGTCTAGGGCGTCCTCTCTTTCTCCTTCCATGTGGGTTCCACTCAAACGCCTGACGTGGACAATTTCTCCAAACATTTCGCAAGCCGAAAATTGCAATCATAGAAAAATGTGAATGTTGCAAACAGAAAAACACGCAAAGACTAATGTTTGCACGAAGAAAAATTCGAACATAAAATACATATCATACACAGATAGCTCAACATAGAGAACTTTGGCAAATATGTGTTTGAAAGACAAATATAAACTTAATAGTAATGTGCGCATTTTTCTGTGTGCAGTTTGTTTTTCGCTTTGCGCATTTTCTGTGTGCACAGTTTTCTCTTTGCGCATTTTTCTTTGTGCCCTCATCTCTTTTTTTTTTTTTTGCATTTTTTGTGTTCCCGAATTTCTGAGCTCATACTTTCTGTTGCGCAATATTTATGGTGCGCATTTTTCCGTTGCGCATTTTTCTGGGACCCACCCCTCCAATTGTCGAGTGGTTTCAACCAAACCACACACTGTAACACTGTAGATCAGCTATGATGATTGTCCATACCAATTTGTTTGGTTACCTACAATCTATCTGGGCACTTATAGAATCAGTGTTAGCTTCACATGTGTCTCATTTAATCTAATGGTGTTAAATTGGTTTGGTTGAGTGGAGTGTCTTTTAAAAATATAACGTCATGCTTACTATAAAAATAAACACGTACTTTTTGCTAGTTACCAATAAGAGAGTATTTGTAAGAATCAATTTTATACGAACAATGCTTATGACGTCATCAGTTTATGAGCACAGTGTCTTGGGGTATACACCTATACACTGAGAAGTTTCCACAAGGACTGAGACCACTGTAGGTCATGTGTTGTTTAACGTCATCGTTTGAACCTTCGCTACCAAATGTAAACTCACGGCTTTTAGCAGCCACGTGTCAGTCACATGGCTGTCACTTGACAGTCACGTGACACTAACGCTGACGTCTGCCTAGTGTTGTCGGGTCACCCACTAACACGGCGAGTACCGTCTGCTGTGTTACAGTTATATGAACAGCTTAGACCGAACACCCACTTCCATCTCAATGTGTTGAAATATGTGTTAGTTTTCATGTAGGACATTTTTATATTGAAAAACAAAACGTCAAAAACAAAAATGGACAACTTTTAAAACCCAGTAAACATGGAATTGTGACCTAGGCTAAACAAAATTTAAGGTCGACCTTAAACTGACATGGCACACGACCTTGACCTTTAACCTTTTCTCCATAATCTTCTTTCAATTGGTTAGCTGAAACCAATTCTATTTTTATTTAAAAAAAAACAAACAACGAATACAATTTTTTCCGAATCAAACCAATTTTTATTGACCTCGGTTGATTTGTTACTCCTGTCTCAGGAAGCTGGCCAATTGATCCTCTTCCTAGTTTTTATTTTACAAACAGAAATTAAAAAAAAAGTTTCCGCCATTAGTTTTGTGTTTGGTTTTGTGAAGCGACGAATGAATCGCTCACTCATAGCGCTACACAGTCGTGACGTCACGGAAACAAATCGCCGTCCGATCGTTTCTGCGAGCGTTAATTAAATTAATTAAATTAATTAAATTAATGATGAATTATGTTGACCCCGGGCGTTAAATACCCGCCATTATCTCAGTCCTATTTATAGCATGCGCTATAATCACCTTTTCAAGTCTGCCGTCTGCTAATGTGAGATTTTTCTGGTAATTGTTGAACTTCTGCAGCGTTAAAATAGAACAAATTAACGCGGTAATTAACTGAACAATGTGATATATTTTTAACAATTTTTTGTGTGAAGAGTTCTCTAAGAAGGTCAGACCATGGTTTATCCCCCTTCCCCCGTCTATTGGACAGTGGGGAATACATCACAGCAGGTGGGACAACTCTGTGTCGCAGACATGAGCAATTATACGTAGATCGTTGCTAAGGAACAGAAAATATTTACATAGATCTGGGCAATAGAACAATAATACACACACATCTTTACTGTGCTATAGACCAGTTACAGATCATTACTAAAACAAAAATCTAGAGATGGTTCTTAGAAGAATTTTGTGACGTTGTTAAGGCACAATTTTAGAAAATTGGCCAAACAAATATTATAAACAGCTGAAAATAATAGCATGGAACGTGAATTACATGCAAGTCAAGTTTAAAGTCACAACACGTTTATAAGAATCTTAATAACAACAAGCTTTCGAATTCGCTCTAAATAGTAATGTATACGTATATTTTACTGGGCAATAATTTTCAAGGGTGATTCGCTAAACATTGATTGCTCAGGTAACGCTGTTAATGTAAAGAGAATGTACGTGAATTTAAAAAATTCAGTCTATTTTAAAGCCAGTTTAAAAAAAGAAACATATTTCTGTTCGCCTTTAAAATACTTTTTCTATCCAGATGTTGTAAAGAGTGAGACAATAATTACATTTTGAAAACACTTTTTTGCCACAGTGCATTTGTTCTTTCCAAAAATCGTTGTCGAGTCGACCCCCTTGTGACTAAAACAAAATTCCAGACCATCCAATTCTAGTCTAAGGGTTTCGTTTTTCAACTTTACGATGCGAGTTTTTTTCTACAAATTTTATCATGCCGTTTTTTTCCTGCTAATTTTATCATGCCGGTTTATAGGGGAAGTCGATAAAAGAACCAGCCGGCAATTAAAGCCGGTCTTTAATTGAACATGAAATGGAAAACAAGACAAAGCACTAACGAGGGCAGCTCAAAGTTAACTAAAGTAAACAGGCAACAAGCCGACACTCCATAGTTACAATCATTAGCCGGCACTCCATAGTTACAATCATTAGCCGACAAGCATTGCCGACTATTATTTAATGACCAGTATTAGGCAACAATCGTGTTTCGACAATTATTGAATAAGGGTTCATGATTAAAAAACATGAGCCAACAATCTTTTGCCGATAATTATTATATAACAATCATCGAACAGAATTTTTATCCAAGAATTATATTTAGCAAACAAGCATTGACTATAAAACATTATTCACCAATCATTATTCACCAATCATTATTCACCAATCATTATTCACTAATCATTATTTACCAATCATTAGTTAACATTCCTTAGTCAACAATCATTAGTCAACAATCATTAGTCAACAATCATTAGTCAACAATCGCTTCCCAATTACAATACGTCAACCATATCTAGTGACCTTGTCACTTCCATGACCTTATCTGCTGTCATGTCAGTCAGTGACCTTTAGCTCTGGATGTGACATGTCACACGAGTGTCATGTAGTCTAGTCTGTGACAGAAATAAAACAATGTTCCCCATCGTCTGTGTTCCCATTCGAAAATGTCGGACATTTTAAGTCTAATAGTATCGAATGTTGCATGAATTAGAAGATTTAGTCCTTAAAAGTATGATTGTAATCAAGATATAGTTGAAGAAATTAAGGAGCGGAGGGCCGCGTTTCTTTTAATCGGAATCCATCAGGATACCACGTCTAGGTCTAGCTGTTGTAAATCTATCAGGATACCTCGTCTAGGTCTAGTTGTTGTAAATCTATCAGGTTACCTCGTCTCTAGCTGTTGTAAATCCATCAGGTTACCTCGTCTAGGTCTAGTTGTTGTAAATCTAGGTTACCTCGTCTAGGTCTAGTTGTTGTAAATCTAGGATACCTCGTCTAGGTCTAGCTGTTGTGAGCATGAATTAATGAAGGAAGGATTTCTTCGTCTGCTACTTCTGTCATCGGTCTAGCAGACGACACGTTAGCTTCTGTCATCTGTCTAGCATTAGTCCAGCAGACGATATCAGTTTCACTTCAAGAACCGTAAGCCACAAGCAAGGGGACATAAGCCAGGACTAAAGACAGACGGAGAAACAAACACAGAGAGGATTTACGTGACTATTTTTTAGCTTCTAGGAATTGGCGGGTAAGGGCCGGAAGTGGACTCCGTACGTCTGCGAGTGAGGAGTTGTGTAGCTCTTCAGCCTAATGAATTTACAATCGTCGTCTGAGGAGGAGTGAGAGAGCTATGCCGGCCCTCTTTTAACTGGGAAATAATTTTCGTTTGATTTTTGCTGTCGGATTTATTTTTGGCGCGTCGAGTGGCCTGTGGCGTAGAATAAAAATAAAAACAAACGCTCCTGCTGTAATTACTATTCATTCATGCAGATATTTAAATTTTTAAAAGGGCTTCAATCCCACTTCAGTTATCAATAAACGTCTGCCTGCATTTAGTGAAATAAATTTTCAGGGAGGGGGAGGTGTCTTTGGCTCGTGTATTGAACTGATGGTCAAATAAACTGGACACTGTGTAGCGATTTAGTCTTGACAGGGAGCTGAGGTACCGGCACGAATACTTTGTTGTTCTACGGCGAAGGTGGACATATTTTGGACATGGGCAAATTGCGTGAGACGTTATTGGTATAGGACGATTACTTTATCAGAACGTGCTTTGTTAGGTCCCTAGCTCAAGGTCCCTAACACAAGGTCCCATCACTAAGATTACTAATTGTCTTAGGTCCCTAAGTCAAGGTCCCATCACTAAGATAACTAATTGTCTTAGGTCCCATCACTAAGATAACTAATTGCGTGAGGTCCCATCAATGAGATAACTTGCTGTCTTAGGTCCCTAACACAAGGTCCCATCAGTGGGATAACTAATTGCGTTAGGTCCCATCACTGAGATAACTAATTGCGTTAGGTCCCATCACTTAGATAACTTTCTGTCTTAGGTTCCGAACTCAAGGTCCCATCAGTGAGATAACTTGCTGTCTTAGGTCCCTAACACAAGGTCCCATCACTGACATAACTAATTGCGTTAGGTCCCATCACTAAGATAACTAATTGCGTTAGGTCCCTAACTCAAGGTCCCATCAGTGGGATAACTTATTGTATTAGGTCCCTAACTCAAGGTCCCATCACTGAGATAACTAATTGTCTTAGGTCCCTAACTCAAGGTCCCATCAGTGGGATAACTTATTGTATTAGGTCCCTAACTCAAGGTCCCATCAGTGGGATAACTAATGGTCTTAGGTCCTTAGGTCCCTAACACAAGGTCCCATCAGTGAGATAACTAATGCCGTAATCTTAGACTTCTTTACGTTCAGATTTTCTTTTCCTCGAGTGACGAAATACTGCAGCGAATACCGGAACAGGAAGTTGGTAAACCAGTGACGTGTCACGCTGAGGTCACGTTAAAAATTGCTCGTGTACAGTCACGTTAGGGTGTTAGAAATGTGTCACGCTACAGTCACGTGATCGTCACGTTTAGCTGTAGGGTTTATGTACCGAGTGAGTGATGTCAACATGTAGTTTAAGCCAGTAATTTCTTTTGGTGGACGTCTTTAGGCTTGTGCTGTCTGGGAGGTTTAACGTGGGTGAGGGGGGGGGGGGTGAGGCAGGGGTACAGACATCTACTTGGTGGAGACCATCAGACTGTTGCTGTCAGGGAGTTTTAACGTGGGGTGAGGGGGGTGGGGGGGTGAGGCTGGGGTACAGACATCTACTTGGTGGAGACCATCAGACTGTTGCTGTCAGGGAGTTTTAACGTGGGGTGAGGGGGGTGGGGGGGTGAGGCTGGGGTACAGACATCTACTTGGTGGAGACCATCAGACTGTTGCTGGGCTACCTACACAACTTCATTGAACCGTGACTTCATCTTTCTGTCTCTCATACAGTAGCTGCTTCATAACCCCCACCCCCCTTCTCTTTGACAATATCAGTAGACAACTGACTTTTATGCTTGCTAACAGCCTCTTCAATAATCCTATGTGATATTTTAAATATAAAGATCAATCAATTACTTGCTTTCCTTAATTATAATAGATCGTTAATTATATAAGTAAAAAGCTTAGTTATTGATAATTATACTTTTTTTAAACAAATTGATTAAAAGATTTGCCCTAATTCTATTTCTTGTCAAAAACACCATCAAGCTTTCGATTTCAGATGATTTTCTAAAATTTTCCGAAGGCTGGGAATAAATTTTTGCACTTTCTAAATAGCGTAAGAAAGTTTATATTTTCTACCCATGAAATATCTTGAACTTACAGGTCTAAAAATAACTCCCAAAATTGGAAATCTACAAGAACAGGATATTGCACGTTATCGTCCGGTGAACTGATCTTAGACGGCATCGATTGGTGCAGGGAGGGGGGGGGGGGGGTTGAAAATTAGACTTTTGCACCTCTAAAACTTACTCTACTTGAAGTAAAATTGAACATATCAAAAGTTAGGTGCTGTATTGAAATAAAATAAAGTTGTAAATAAAAATACACGAGGACGTGTAACTTAAAATCGCCTCCAGAACATGACCCATCTCCTCCACAGAATGGCAAGGTTTTCATCACTCACATCTTGTCCACAGAATGGCAAGGTTTTCATCATCTTGTCCACAGAATGGCAAGGTTTTCATCACTCACATCTTGTCCACAGAATGGCAAGGTTTTCATCACTCACATCTTGTCCACAGAATGGCAAGGTTTTCATCACTCACATCTTGTCCACAGAATGGCAAGGTTTTCATCACTCACATCTTGTCCACAGAATGGCAAGGTTTTCATCATCTTGTCCACAGAATGGCAAGGTTTTCATCACTCACATCTTGTCCACAGAATGGCAAGGTTTTCATCACTCACATCTTGTCCACAGAATGGCAAGGTTTTCATCACTCACATCTTGTCCACAGAATGGGAAGGTTTTCATCACTCACATCTTGTCCACAGAATGGCAAGGTTTTCATCACTCACATCTTGTCCACAGAATGGGAAGGTTTTCATCACTCACATCTCCTCCACAGAATGGCAAAGTTTTCATCACTCACATCTTGTCCACAGAATGGGAAGGTTTTCATCACTCACATCTTGTCCACAGAATGGGAAGGTTTTCATCACTCACATCTTGTCCACAGAATGGCAAGGTTTTCATCACTCACATCTTGTCCACAGAATGGCAAGGTTTTCATCACTCACATCTTGTCCACAGAATGGCAAGGTTTTCATCACTCACATCTTGTCCACAGAATGGCAAGGTTTTCATCACCCACATCTTGTCCACAGAATGGGAAGGTTTTCATCACTCACATCTTGTCCACAGAATGGCAAGGTTTTCATCACTGTGATGACGCAAGATTACGTCAGACATGTTTAGCAGATATAGGTTAGCAGAAACAGACTATAGGCCTAGTTGGTTGGGTAGAGAGGCCAATGGGCGCACAGGGCTGACCGGTCACGTGGGACGGTCAGCTGACCACTGAGGCGTGGGGCAGTAGAGCGATAGGCCAGGAGTTGATAGGTAGATAGCGAGGAGTAGAGAAGGTGTTAGGAAGCGGTCAGAGACGGTCGTAATATGTAGAGCTAGAGAACAGTTAGAATGTAGTTAGTGTTAGGATTGGTCATGGGAGTGCGTAGTAGTAGGTAGCATGTGGTATGAACAGTCAGTAGTAGAAGTAAATAGTACAGTGTAGATCAGTTAGGTAGAAACTTGAACATATATATCATTTTAATAAAGAACGTTATAGTTGAACTTGAACGGTGTGTTATTGGATTCATTCGTTCCGCCTTCTTAAAAATCCCCACCCTCACAACTGGTGGAGCGCGGGTCGAGTACAGGAAAGACTGTGTATATCGGGTTACTCATGACGGAGTACATTTGGTGTACAGCTTTCTTCAACTCAACACAACAGCGGGTTTCTTCAACCGGAACGAGTTTGGATTAACAACACAAGGAAACAGTCAACATGTCCAAAAAGATAAGTACCTTCCGAAAATTTTTTTAAACGCTTGGGTTTAAACTCGTGCTGGATATTTGGTACCAGCGGTTTTTCTGCCTCTTTCTTATCTATTTCTTCAACCACACTACCCTTAAAAATGCCTCCATTGTACGAAGTGGTCCCTAAAACTGAGCCCAAGTCAAGCCTAGAAGAGTCAGGTAGAATTGATAACTCGTGACTAGATATAAATGTTCAGAATACAGTCAAAGTGAAAAGCAATTCAAGAACTATTGAGGATCCAGATATTCTGGATGAATTGATTATTAGGCTTGGACAATACACGACAACAGAAAATCGAGACTGGTTATTAACTGTTAAAGAATTTGACGTAAAAACTCTAGATGATCCAGATGCTATGGAAGATTTGATCAATAGAATTGTAGATTACAAGGTAACCGGAGATCCAGATTCCTTGTTGACTGAAGAAGAATATGATGCAAAGAAAGATGCCGAGTTAGCAGAGAAACAAAGAGAAGCAGAAACATATATTGCCGGAATTAAAGAAGAAACAGAAAGAATTCGTAAAGAAATAGAAAAAATGAGAGAACTTCGCCAAGCCAAACAAGAAATGGTGCAAAGTTTAGATAAAAATAAAAACAACCAGATAGCCCAAACAACATTTTACTATTCCTACGACTCAGATTCAGATGACACGTTCAGTGAAGCAAGCGAAATACCTACTACAAAAAGTGAAACACCACATACACTCCAAAAACATAATAGCGCAAATCACAACATTCAGATTAACTACAGTCAACAAAAACACAATTACAGTGTCAGATGCTACTATTGTAATAGAACAGGCCACAAACAAATAAATTGCAGAATACGATATTATGATATACGCCAACAAGATGCACAACGCAACAGAACACAATATAGACAAATTAATAGAATAGCATTCATGTCATCGTTTACAGAAGCCAGTAGAAGAACAGACATATTTACATCAAAAGTCAATAACAGATACGCCACATCTATTATGGATACACTATGCTCCACAGTGGCAGTACGTAACACATTCGTGCAACACCATCAATACACAGGCAGAACACAACGTGTTCACAGTTCAAGAGGCAGCACATATGATTGGCCAACAGCTATAGTCACCATAGCCACACCCTCAGCGTGTAAAACAGTTGAAGCAGTGGTTTTCAAAAACGGGCCATACGATATGATACTAGGCAACATTACAGGAGTGAAGCAATTTAATGTAGAATTTATGAACTACAAGCGACAAGTAAACAAGCAGCCCAGTATTCGAGACAACGAAAAAGTAGACGAATTGCAATTCAAAACGGACAAGTTGATAGAAAAAGTTAACGAGGTTATTGAGGATCATTCTATAAAGATTACCGAGATTGGTGCAGATGTTCTTAACTTAAGACTGCAGAACGACACAGTCAGTAATAGATTGCTGAGATTGGAGAAATCGGTAAACAATAAATCAGAGGAATATGTAACAAGGAATTTGATAGCAGACAGAGAGCACGGTTACTCCTGGTCAGCCTTAAACCAGATGACCCCATCAACACACCTACACAAACACAAGTATAGTAATCATAGACCATGTGAAGGCTCGCAACACTTTTGTCCACACCGAGCCCCGCCCTATCGGTCCTAGTGTGGTATATTAATGCCTGGATATAATTTGACCCGGACCGCCCCCATGAATGATTTTGAACGCCTGACAAAAGTGAAGTCAAGTCGAGTGTTTTTTTGTTAATCTAAGTAGTCGAGGAAATCGACGTGAAGTCGTACAGTCAGAAGTCAGTGTAGTCAAAATCTGAAGTCAATAGTGTTATTGAAGTCAGTGAAGTATTAGTCAGAACTGAAGTCAAAGAAGTTATTTGAAGTCAGTCAATAAGTTGTTGAAGTCGTAGTTGAGGTCATAGTGACGTAGTTGAAGTCATGTTGCAGTCAAATAAAAGTCGTTGAAGTTGTAAAGTCGTTGAGGTCATAGTGAAGAAGTGAAATCGTCGAAGTTATAGTGAAGTCTTGGAAATCAAAGTGATGTCGTTGAAATCTTTGAAGTCAAAGTTAAAGTCTTTGAAGTTGAAGTAAGGTTACTCTAAGTCAGTCGTTGAAGTAATATTGAAGTCGTTGAAGTCATAGTGAAGTCTTTGAAGTCATATTGAAGTTGTTGAAGTCAAAGAGAAGTCGAAGCCAGTCAGAGGTCTATGAAGTCAGTCGATTTAGTTGTCAAAGTGAAGTTAGTCGTCAAGTTGAAGTAATTGAAGTCGTCAAAGTGGAATCAGTCGTTAAATTGAAGTCAGTCACGTTACTGAAGTCAAAGTGAAATAAGTGAAATTACTGAAGTCAGTCAAAGTGAAATAAGTCACGTTACTGAAGTCATAAGTGAAGTCAGTCATTAAGTCAACCAGCCAGTTTAAGTCAAGTCAGAAGTCAGATAGTGAGAGCTGCTCCACTATATGATTACGCATTCAAATGTTGATTTGAAACGGCACTATAGTATTGATATACACTTACATGTCTATTCTTTTTGTGAAGCTATTTCTATGCTCTAGTAGTGTTTACGTCTATTGTGTTTATTATAGGCTTTACAGATTGTTGTTAGATTAGAGTGTACTGATTTTTTTATTTGGTTATGTTGTAATGTTATATTTGTAACGTTATTTTTATATCTTGTTATGCCGCCAGACAAATGTTCAGCACGTATAAATTTGGGATTGAGGTTTTTTTTAATGGAAGGTACCTCTGTCTGAATACTTGTCTGCGCGGGCACTAAATTGGTCACATAAAACCATTGCTCATCGTCTCGTAATACAATTTTCAGACCCACTACGATTATCCAGAATGAGACGAGATGAGGGACACACTTCAAAGAGTGCCGCCACCAAAAGCCCTGATTACGTTGAATTACCTGGACAGCGAACAGCCTGCTGGACAGTGAATTGCCCTTGTCAAGACAGCGGACGCATCGCCACCGCTTCGCCCCCGCACTGGGATTGAATAACAGACCGCCAGCTACGTACACCTGCGTCAGCACATACAAAGGGTAGACGACCCATCGTCCAAGTTCCCAGCGTCGGAATGTTACGTCATTGTTCGCCACGCATCAGACAGCTCCAGTTCATCGTATAACCACTCCACGTGGACGTCTCAACCAGCGTTGAGATTGTTGCGTCATCACATTGACCAACGAAGTTACGCCTACACCCGCCTCACGGGAATTTACATCAAAACTCGCCACAACCCACCCACCTCAGAGGAACGCCAACAATTACATAACACTTACACAAACACTTACACTGCTCGCTGAGCCGTTCAACCAGTTACACATTCTACTAACTAAGATTAGCTCAAGGCCAGTACACGACAACCTAGCCAGAACTGAGTTGCACATGATTGGATTCACACATACCATAACATAGACATACATTATCAAGCAGAGACACCACAGACGTCTAGATACTTACACAAGAACTAGAACAATGACATTTTTTAAATTCAGGAACACAGACACAAGATTTTATGTTTTTGTAAACTGTGCTGTCCCATTTTGTATTTGATTTACATGATTGATGTTAGGGATAGAATAGAGTAGTAAGATAGATAGTTGTTGATGTATTAGATTAGTAGTAGACGCTGAAAAATATAATTTGTCAGCTACAGAAAGGGAGGGAGATATGTGATGACGCAAGATTACGTCAGACATGTTTAGCAGATATAGGTTAGCAGAAACAGACTATAGGCCTAGTTGGTTGGGTAGAGAGGCCAATGGGCGCACAGGGCTGACCGGTCACGTGGGACGGTCAGCTGACCACTGAGGCGTGGGGCAGTAGAGCGATAGGCCAGGAGTTGATAGGTAGATAGCGAGGAGTAGAGAAGGTGTTAGGAAGCGGTCAGAGACGGTCGTAATATGTAGAGCTAGAGAACAGTTAGAATGTAGTTAGTGTTAGGATTGGTCATGGGAGTGCGTAGTAGTAGGTAGCATGTGGTATGAACAGTCAGTAGTAGAAGTAAATAGTACAGTGTAGATCAGTTAGGTAGAAACTTGAACATATATATCATTTTAATAAAGAACGTTATAGTTGAACTTGAACGGTGTGTTATTGGATTCATTCGTTCCGCCTTCATAAAAATCCCCACCCTCACAATCACTCACATCTTGTCCACAGAATGGCAAGGTTTTCATCACTCACATCTTGTCCACAGAATGGCAAGGTTTTCATCACTCACATCTTGTCCACAGAATGGCAAGGTTTTCATCACTCACATCTTGTCCACAGAATGGCAAGGTTTTCATTACTCACATCTTCTCCACAGAATGGCAAGGTTTTCATCACTCACATCTTGTCCACAGAATGGGAAGGTTTTCATCACTCACATCTTGTCCACAGAATGGCAAAGTTTTCATCACTCACATCTTGTCCACAGAATGGCAAGGTTTTCATCATCTTGTCCACAGAATGGCAAGGTTTTCATCACTCACATCTTGTCCACAGAATGGCAAGGTTTTCATCACTCACATCTTGTCCACAGAATGGCAAGGTTTTCATCACTCACATCTTGTCCACAGAATGGCAAGGTTTTCATCACTCACATCTTGTCCACAGAATGGCAAGGTTTTCATCACTCACATCTTGTCCACAGAATGGCAATGTTTTCATCACTCACATCTTGTCCACAGAATGGGAAGGTTTTCATCACTCACATCGAGTCCACAGAATGGCAAGGTTTTCATCATCTTGTCCACAGAATGGCAAGGTTTTCATCACTCACATCTTGTTCACAGAATGGCAAGGTTTTCATCACTCACATCTTGTCCACAGAATGGCAAGGTTTTCATCACTCACATCTTGTCCACAGAATGGCAAGGTTTTCATCACTCACATCTTGTTCACAGAATGGCAAGGTTTTCATCACTCACATCGAGTCCACAGAATGGCAAGGTTTTCATCACTCACATCTTGTTCACAGAATGGCAAGGTTTTCATCACTCACATCTTGTCCACAGAATGGCAAAGTTTTCATCACTCACATCTTGTCCACAGAATGGCAAGGTTTTCATCACTCACATCGAGTCCACAGAATGGCAAGGTTTTCATCACTCACATCTTGTCCACAGAATGGCAAGGTTTTCATCACTCACATCTTGTCCACAGAATGGCAAAGTTTTCATCACTCACATCTTGTCCACAGAATGGCAAGGTTTTCATCACTCACATCTTGTCCACAGAATGGCAAGGTTTTCATCACTCACATCTCCTCCACAGAATGGGAAGGTTTTCATCACTCACATCTTGTCCACAGAATGGCAAGGTTTTCATCACTCACATCTTGTCCACAGAATGGCAAGGTTTTCATCACTCACATCTTGTCCACAGAATGGCAAGGTTTTCATCACTCACATCTTGTCCACAGAATGGCAAGGTTTTCATCACTCACATCTTGTTCACAGAATGGCAAGGTTTTCATCACTCACATCTTGTCCACAGAATGGGAAGGTTTTCATCACTCACATCTTGTCCACAGAATGGCAAGGTTTTCATCACTCACATCGAGTCCCGTAAGTCGCCCTCTGACCTCAAGCAGTACCAGCTCTTCCTGCAGCTGGTCTGTGCACACGACACGTTCGACAACGTCTGCTCGTCTGCCAAACAGAGCCCGCTCATCCTTGACCTCAAGTTGTTGGAGGAGAAGGAACCCGAGAAAAAAGGTCCAAATTATTCTGGTCCATTTTTGTGTTTTAAATCATCCATATTTCAGCTTCATCGTCTATTTTTTTAATTGCTGAAATTCATGTTTGCATTGATGCAGATATTTGTCTCTAGATTCTATGTAGATAATGTTTATATGGCTACAATTAATATCTGCCATATCGCAGCTAATAATCGTATGGCTGAAGTTATCTTGTATTGTTGTAGCAAATTTCTGTATCGTCTCAACGATGGTTATGCTGCTGCAAATACATGCTAGTGTTTGTGTTGCTTTAACTTATATAGGGGAGCTGCTGTCCGTGTCTGTATTGCTACAGCTAACGTCTGTATTGCTGCAGCTAACGTCTGTATTGCTGCAGCTAATGTCTGTATTGCTGCAGCTAACGTCTGTATCGCTGCAGCTAACGTCTGTATTGCTGCAGCTAACGTCTGTATTGCTGCAGCTAACGTCTGTATTGCTGCAGCTAACGTCTGTATTGCTGCAGCTAACGTCTGTATTGCTGCAGCTAACGTCTGTATTGCTGCAGCTAACGTCTGTATTGCTGCAGCTAATGTCTGTATTGCTGCAGCTAACGTCTGATCTACTTCACCCCCAGACGCCTGGTTCCCCAAGCACATCTCTGAACTGGACCAGTGCACGCACCTGATCACAAAGTTTGAGCCTGACCTGGACTACACACACCCTGTGAGTGATGACCACACACCATCCCACAAACAACACCCCACACCACCCCACACACCACCCCACACACCACCCCACACCACCCCACACACCACCCCACACACCACCCCACACACCACCCCACACCCCGTGAGTGATGACCACACCACACCATACCACACACCACCCAACACAACCGGAGTGATGACCACACACCACACTACACACCACCCCACACACCACCACAGACAACCGGGAGTTCTGATCACACACCGTCCCACCAGAGTTTCTTCCAGGCATCTCTTCGGGGGGAGGGGGGGGCTCTGCTACACATCAACTAGAACACCAACCCACACACCCCGCGATGGCTGACCACAAACCATCCCACACACCAACCTGAAAGTATCGAACATCTCAACCACAACATAACCCCACAAACCAAATACCAACTACAACACCATTCCACCTTTAAACCCTTGCTCACAGGGATACTATTAATTAAGTCATGTATCTAGAAACTAAAAAATTCTAGTACATGTTTGTATACATATCAATGACATCTATGAATTCACTTGTTGGACAGGGTTTTGCTGACAAGAACTACCGACTACGTAGAAAAGAGATCGCCGACATAGCTTTTGGTTACAGATAGTAAGTAATGCTTACATTTTTAGCGTGCGTTAAACTGTTGCAAAACGCTTAAAACTTAATAGCTTTCAGAGGTAATCAATCTCTTTCTATTTCAATTTCGTATGGAGTAACCGGCCCTGAAATCTATTACTCGCAGCTATATTGCACGTGGCATGACCTGTTTTCGATAATCGAGTCAGGACGCGAAGATGCAATTTTAAGACTTTATTTAACAATGGGGTTATGTCAATAAATCTTGAAGAAATAAAGGCACTCGTTAATCTCAAGGCGGAGTTGCCGCTTCGTACGCCGAGGGCGCGTATTGATTTTGCTTCGAGGAATTTAGCAATAGAAATATTGTACCACTTTACCTGAGTAAAAATAGTTGCAAATATTGGTTTAATGATCTGAATGTTCAAAAATATAATATGGAAATGATAATTGTTAAAATTAAGTTTTTTCTTTCAAATACTTTAATAAAAATTGATAGTGTATATTTGAAAAATATTGTGAAATTCGTAATAATATTTAATTTTTTAAAAATTGTGTACATTTGTAATAGATCTAGATCTAGATTTTAAAATGATTGAATAAAAAGTGCCAAATAAGATTTGTGAAAACTAACCCGAGGTTATTTTTGTGTTCAGCGGGCAGGAGATCCCGAGAGTAGAGTACACGACAGAAGAAAACGCCACGTGGTAGGTTCAGGGTTTCATTCGGACATTTGGGGGAGGGGGGGGGGGCAGGGGACACTTGAAGATGATGAGGGGGTGGGGGGGGGGCTCGAAATTTCCGGCGGGGCAGACAGAAATTAATATTTAAAATATATTCTTCTAAATTTCTTTTTTAAAAATTCGTTTTTGGGGTGTGGTGCGGAGGTGTAGGTGTTCCAGATGAGGGTGGGGGTGAAAGAAACCCTGGGGTTGGTGTGCGGGTGTTTGTGTGGGTGAATCTTTGTGCACACGTCTGAGCGAGTACAACAGACCTTCCCCACCTGACGTGTCACGTGACCCGCAGGGCGCACGTGTACCGGAACCTGAAGAACCTGTTCCCCACCCACGCCTGCCAGGAACACATCAACGTCTTCAGGCTGCTGGAGGCGGAGGGCGGGTTCTGTGAGGAGAAGATACCACAGCTGGAGGACGTCTCAAACTTTCTTAAACGTGAGTACTCTTTGTTAACATTCTGGGGGTACTGTTTGTTAACATTCTGTGGGTACTCTTTGTTAACAATCTGTGAGTACTCTTTGTTAACATTCTAGGGGTACTCTTTGTTAACATTCTGTGAGTACTGTTTGTTAACATTCTGTTGTTGCTGTTTGTTAACATTCTGTGGGTACTCTTTGTTAACATTATGTGGGTACTCTTTGTTAACATGTGAGTACTCTTTGTTAACATTCTGTGGGTACTCTTTGTTAACATTATGTGGGTACTCTTTGTTAACATTATGTGGGTACTGTTTGTTAACATTTTGTGGGTACTCTTTGTTAACAATCTGTGGGTACTTTTTGTTAACATTCTGTGAGCGCTGTTTTTGTTAACATTCTGTGGGGACTGTTTGTTAACATTCTGTGGGGGACTGTTTGTTAACATTCTGTGGGGACTGTTTGTTAACATTCTGTGGGGACTGTTTGTTAACATTCTGTGGGTACTCTTTGTTAACATTCTGTGGGTACTCTTTGTTAACATTCTGTGGGTACTCTTTGTTAACATTCTGTGGGTACTCTTTGTTAACATTCTGTGGGTACTCTATGTTAACATTTTGTGATTACTCTTTGTTAACCTTTTGTGATTACTGTTTGTTAACATTCTGGGGGTACTGTTTGTTAACATTCTGTTATTACTGTTTGTTAACATTCTGGGGGTACGGTTTGTTAACATTCTGGGGGTACAGTTTGTTAACATTCTGGGGGTACTGTTTGTTAACATTCTGTAAGTACTGTTTTTTAACATTCTGTGGGTACTGTTTTTGTTAACATTCTGTAGGTAATGTTTGTTAACATTCTGTGGGTACTCTTTGTTAACATTCTGTGGCTACAGTTCTTTTTAACATTATGTGTGTACGTTTTTTTTTTAACATTCTGTGAGTACTGTTTGTTAACTTTTTGTGTCAGATTTAGTGTTAAGTCCGTGTGTGAGGTAAGCATTAGTGCTTGGCTAGGCTGTTGATATTACCTTTACTAACTTTATACCTTCACATTACCATAGACTTACACACGTGACTCATTAGGATTAGACCTGTTGTCATGACAACTCTAAGCCTCTCCTCACAATTTAAACAGGTAAAACCGGTTTTCAGCTGCGACCGGTTGCCGGCTTGTTGTCGGCACGTGACTTCCTGGCGTCCTTGGCCTTCAGAACTTTCCAGTGTACCCAGTACGTGAGGCACGGAGCCAAGCCTGACCACTCTCCAGAGCCGTGAGTACACATTGGCCATCATTGGTCATCTGGGCCATCCATGACCATCATTGGTAATCTGGGCAAACTTTGGTCATCTGGGCCAACTTTGGCCACCTGGGCCAACTTTGGTCATCTGGGCCAACTTTGGTCACCTGGGCCAACTTTGGCCACCTGGGCCAACTTTGGCCACCTGGGCCATCTTTGGTTCGGTGAATATGGCCTCGGTTAGTTTACAACGGGCCACTGTTATTTAACACTAGGCCATGAGATGGCCCAGATATATTGGTCCAACTCATCCCGCGATATTTGTTCTGTTTAATATTAGACATCCTATTATGTCTGTAAACTTACAGCACCAACTTAATGACATCCTATTATGTCTGTAAACTTACAGCACCAACTTAAAATAACCCAATGGACCTTAGCGGTCGGTACAGATTTGAGATGAATGTTGACAACAGCCAGTAATCAAACTGTACCAGGCTCAACTATTAGGGAAATATTTGAAGTTCTCTACACATGAAAACTTAAATATTTTCTTGCTAGTTGTCGGGCCCATTTCATGACGTATCAACACAATATTTCTGTACTGTTTCACTTCCACTTGAGCATTATTTATTTTGAATAACGTTTTATAATGGCCAGTTTGTTGAGCATGAGAGTGCCAATATTTCTGTTGAGTGCTGTTTTAAAACCGCCACTTGTGTGTGTCTCAAACTCACGTCCGTCCCCAGGGACTGCATACACGAGCTGCTAGGTCACGTGCCGATGCTGGCTGACCCCAAGTTCGCCCAGTTCGCCCAGGAGCTCGGCCTCGCGTCACTTGGCGTGTCTGACGAGGACATTGAGAAGTTCGCCACGGTGAGTGAACTATGTGTGAACGGATAGTGTGCTCAGCATTATGCTCAGCCCTGCCGCCTTTTTTTTGCCCAACGTACGTCAGGTACCTATTAGGGCTGGGTGGACTCTAGGAAGTCCTATAGTCACAAGTCCGAACCAAGATCCGAATTCGAGATCTTCGGGCTAGCAGCTAAATGCTCTACCATTCAACCACGCCGTCCCTTCATGTGTCTAGTGAGTGTCTACTGTGTCCCCAGTGTGTAAAGTACACTCTGTAATACACGTGTGTAGTGTGTGCATTGTGTCACCAAGACATGTGTAGTGTGTAGTGTGTCCCCTAGCTCCATATGAAGTGTGTACTGTGTCCCCTACCCCACATGAAGTGTGTAGTGTGTCCCCTAGCCCCATATGAAGTGTGTACTGTGTCCCCTAGCCCCATATGAAGTGTGTACTGTGTCCCCTAGCCCCATATGAAGTGTGTACTGTGTCCCCTAGCCCCACATAAAGTGTGTACTGTGTTCCCTAGCCCCACATAAAGTGTGTACTGTGTTCCCTAGCCCCACATGAAGTATGTCCCCTAGCCCCACATGAAGTGTGTAGTGTGTCCCCTAGCCCCATATGAAGTGTGTACTGTGTCCCCAGCTGTTCTGGTTTACCGTGGAGTTCGGCCTGTGCAAACAAAACGGAGAGCTCCGGGCCTACGGGGCTGGGATGCTCTCGTCCTACGGGGAGCTACAGAACAGCCTGAGTGGGGCGCCGGACGTCCGGCAGTTTGACCCGGCCGTCACAGCCGTGCAGGAGTACACGGACGACGACTTCCAGCCCATCTTGTTCGTTGTGGACTCCTTCGATGACATGATGATGAAGATGAGGTGACTGTAGTCTTCTTGGTTTAGTGTATTTAGGTGGCTGTTGCCTTCTTGTGTAGTGTATTTAGGTGGCTGTTGCCTTCTTGTGTAGTGTAGTTATGTGTCTGTTGCCTTCTTGTGTAGTGTATTTAGGTGGCTGTTGCCTTCTTGTGTAGTGTATTTAGGTGGATGTTGCCTTCTTGTGTAGTGTAGTTATGTTTCTGTTGCCTTCTTGTGTAGTGTATTTAGGTGGCTGTTGCCTTCTTGTGTAGTGTATTTAGGTGGATGTTGCCTTCTTGTGTAGTGTAGTTATGTTTCTGTTGCCTTCTTGTGTAGTGTATTTAGGTGGCTGTTGCCTTCTTGTGTAGTGTATTTAGGTGGCTGTTGCCTTCTTGTGTAGTGTAGTTATGTTTCTGTTGCCTTCTTGTGTAGTGTATTTAGGTGGCTGTTGCCTTCTTGTGTAGTGTATTTAGGTGGATGTTGCCTTCTTGTGTAGTGTATTTAGGTGGCTGTTAACATCTTGTGTAGTTTAGTTAGGTGGCTGTTTTATTTCTGGCTAGTTATGTGTCTGTTGACTTCTTGTGTAGTGTTGACTTCTTGTGTAGTTAAAAATAAGTCAAAGTTCATAAGGTGGCATAAAATTAGACACTCGAGTTAGAAAATTAGTACTGCCACCGTGGGCACCTTACTCAAATCTAACCCCGTTCTGAAATAACTGTTGCCGAATCAATTTTTCACCTGCCATCTATAAATATATAAACCTAGATCATTTCACAGTAGCATACATTTTTTTGTCTGAGCCACATAAAATGTCCTTGACCCGTGTGACCTTTGACCTCCCCAGGCAGTACGCCGCCACCATTGAGCGCAGGTTTGACCTGCGATATGACCCCTACACCCAGTCGGTCAGGATCCTGGACCACACCACGGCGCTGGCGGCGGTCGCTGAAGGTCTGCAGCAGGATGTGGACATGCTGGTCCACGTCATGGACCGATTCAACCGACCAGTCTAACTGACCGGTCCATCATCGACCCTCCCAACCGACCAGTGTGAGAGAATGGTCGAAACCTGTGAACTGCTGAAATTGGTCTTGTGATGAAGCGTGAATAGTCTTTATGTGTGAATAGTCTCTATGTGTGAATAGTCTTTATCTGTGAATAGTCTCTATGTGTGACTAGTATAGTGTGTGCTAGTGTGTTCTGTGTTAAAATGATCGGGAAAGCTTGCCTGTTATTTATTTACTAGGCATGCTGCCCAGCTTTGCTTAGGCTTTCGAAAACATTGAGAATTTGAATGCTTAATTAATTCGCCCGAGGGTCGGTCTACGACCTCAGGAGTTATGAAGAGGTTCCTCCGTGGACATTTTTTTTCGATTTATAGCTCATATAAGGCGCCGGTCAGTCGAGGTCAGTTTTGACCCCATCATCGTAGACTTTTCGGCCAACCGGCCACCGTGTTCTGTCGCCCCAAGGCAAGATCCTGCCAAATTTGAAACGCCTGCGGCGCCGGGAAGTGCCCTGTCGGGCACCCGACAACTTTGCTTTATATATTATAGAGATTAGCAAATTGCATAGATAAACAAAGATTTCAATAAAGTAATTAAGGCCTGAAATACTTTAGTATAGAAATGTATTATTTGAATAGATGAATCTAGAATATCTAGATCTAGAATCCAAATAAATAAAATAAATTTTATGAGTTTAGGCCGGAAAAATTGTATTGTATAGGCTACATTTCATAGTGTACGTAGATCTAAATCAAATTTGAATGAAATAGTTCATTTCTTTTCATTCTAAACACGGCAGATGACGTCATTAGTTAATGTATAAGCAATAGTGACGACACAGTTTTATGCGTTCTTTTTCACATATATTAATGCTTTTCCGGTTGCATAAATAATACTGTTTCTCTACATTCGAATACGCCTTAAATTTTTATTTTTCTTCTTTAACTAAAATTGTGGTTATACATTTAAAACATCTAACATATTATTTTCAACAAAAGTCCGTAAAAAGTTCTCGATATATCGCTGCCGATTCTGACGTGATGTCCGGCGAAAATTTTTTGCGGACAGAGAAAGAGAGAGAGAGAGAGATGTGCGAACGTGGGGATTTATATATTAGGATGCTGTGCTAAACGTACCTAGCGAGTAGAAGTTAAGTAGATCTAAATCTTTTGTTTTTTACAGAGTGCTGACAAAGTTGACAAGACAGTTAATCTGTGACTGTTTGTCTATATTTGTGGTAAAATTGAACGTCTGAATTCAGAAAAAAGGAAATTTGATCAATATTCACTTATTTACCTTCGAACTGATTTTAAAGCATATAAATGTGTAGAAAATGACAATGGTTTGCTTTAGATGATGTCACTAACTTCTCTCGTCTTCGTTCTTAATTTAGTATATGATTAAGGATTTAAACAATAAACCCAACTTCGTGTACTGGACTGTGGTCTCCAGATCAGCGGGTGCCCATATAGTTTTTCCCTGAGTGGGGTCAGCAGGGGCCAGTGTTTGGCTCGCGCCTGGCTATATAATGAACATTCTTGAAGGACACGCTCCGTATTCTCCGTTGCCTTGCCACAAGGGCAAATTTCGCCACAGCCAATTTTTATTTGTTTATGCATGTGCTGTTTTAGTCGGTTGTGGCCTGTTCTGAGTCTACAGATTATTTATGGTTGTTTTCGTGTCAAATTGTAGTATCCATCGTCTTTTTTGAAGTGTGGGTGTGTATCAGACCACATTTGTGTTTGTTTGTTTTTTATGATTCTTTTGATTTCTTTTGGATGTAGCGAGATTTCTGGGTTTTTTTTCTTTCCCCCAATTTTTGCCAGCTGGTCCGCGATCTCATTTCCTTGTATCTGGCAGTGGCCCGGGATCCACTGCAGCACAATCTTGCTTCAGGTATTGGTAGCCATTCAAGGGCTGTCCTGAGTGATTGAGTATAGGATCCTGGATTTTTTTAGGGATTGCAGGACAGAATTTGCATCTGTAAGAAAGACTATCTGACTATTTGGAGATTTTAGGTAGTACCCTCACCCCCCCCCCCCCCCCCCCCAGACTTTGGATCGTACCATCACCCCTAACCCCACAGACCGCCCAGCCTAAAAAGTGAAATCCTTTGTATTGTAAACACATTTTATTTGTGTAGATTTTATTCTAAAGCGATTACCGCTGGCACGCGTTTATAAACTTCGGTTCTCTTTATCTGCAGACTACAACACATGTAACGTAATGTTGTAGACGAGTTGTTTAGCAGATCTATTTATTAATTCTTGCTGTAGATGAAAATCTAATTGTCTTAAGCTTTTAACGACGTGAAGCACACTTAATTCATCGACCGGTTTTAGTTTAATCCCACGGATAGGATTTCTGTTTGAAACGATGGCAAAATGCTATCGAGCACTTTACAAATCTCACGCTTGAGTTGGCCCTAAACAGTCAGCTAGGAGGGCCACAAATCCAGGCCTAATCTTGAACACGAGGGAGAGGCTGAGTCACGTGACAGACGACAACCAATGTTTGGGGGTGGGGTTTAAGACACGTCACCTGTCACAACACGTGGGGTGGTGATGGTATTTCAATCACACCGTGGATGGTGATGGTATTTAGAAAAATGTATCGCCATTTTCTGCAGTTGTCGAAAAAATCATATTAATAAAAGAGAGAAGTTATTAGTGAACTTACAGACCATACAAAACATGAATGAAGTTTTAAGTGACGTGATCGAATGATCAGACATAGGGAGGTGACAGAGACAGGTGACAGACAAATGTGACCATAGGGAGGTGACAGACAGACAAATGTGACGTGTCGATAAGTAGCCCAGACGATATGTGAAATCTGTGTGTGTGGTTGTGTATGTATGTGTATGTGTGCAACGATTCTTCAGATGCTAACTTTTTGGTTGTGTTAAAATAGAGCTCAATAAATGTTTCAACTCCCACGGATATTTTTATTTCTTTCCTAACTGGCAGGGTACCCGCTTGTGTGATAACTGGCAGGGTACCCACTTGTGTGATAACTGGCAGGGTACCCGCTTGTGTGATAACTGGCAGGGTACCCACTTGTGTGATAACTGGCAGGGTACCCACTTGTGTGATAACTGGCAGGGTACCCGCTTGTGTGATAACTGGCAGGGTACCCACTTGTGTGATAACTGGCAGGGTAACCGCTTGTGTGATAACTGGCAGGGTACCCACTTGTGTGATAACTGGCAGTGTACCCACTTGTATGATAACTGGCAGGGTACCCACTTGTGTGATAACTGGCAGGGTAACCGCTTGTATGATAACTGGCAGGGTAACCGCTTGTGTGATAACTGGCAGGTTACCCACTTGTGTGATAACTGGCAGGTTACCCACTTGTGTGATAAATGGCAGGTTACCCACTTGTGTGATAACTGGCAGTGTACCCACGTGTGTGATAACTGGCAGTGCACCCACTTGTGTGATAACTGGCAGGGTACCCACTTGTGTGATAACTGGCAGGGTACCCACTTATGTGATAACTGGCAGGGTACCAACTTGTGTGATAACTGGCAGATACCCACTTGTGTGATAACTGGCAGGGTAGCGACTTTAATTACACCACCAATATACAACTGGTGTAGGTGGATGGACGGGGGGCCCAGACCTGGGTCAATCACACATGGGTCATTTAGCCATGAGTCACTCACACATGGGTCACTCACACATGGGTCATTTAGCCACGAGTCACCCACCACATGCCTCAGAGACCTAAGTAAATTTATTAACCAAGTTCACACATGAACTCTACTTCAGCTGCCCATACAGCCACCACAGCAATCAGTCCTGCACCTACCAAGTGGTGTCCTCACAAAGAAGAAATCAGCCCGATCTAAATTGTTGTCAGACAACTTCGCCAGATGCAGGTCAAGGTCATATGCTGACCAATCACAGTCCAGGTTTGCCTCACGTGTTGACCTGGTTGTGAAACAGGCGTGTGTCAACCAGCGTGGGCGGGTTGACGGGTTGACGGGTTGACGGGTTGACGGGTTGACGGGTTGACGGGTTGACGGGTTGACGGGTTGACGGGTTGACGGGTTCAGTGAAGTTGGAATTGTGAGGTTTTGAACCCGCGCCTTGACACATCGAAGAGGTAGCAACAAGTCTAGGAAAATGAAAGTCACGTGATGACCACTGTATCAGGCTGACCGCTACACATGTGCTGTTTACACGGGTCACACGTTGACAACTGTGTCAAGCACAGATCAAACATTGACCACTGTGTCAAGCTGACCGCTACTCATGTGCTGTTTACACGGGTCACACGTTGACTTTATGTCAAGCACAGGTCAAACGTTGACCACTGTGTCAAGCTTACCTCTACACTCTACACTTATGCTGACAACAAGCCGACTTGGAGCAAAAAAAAAAAAAACACCACTTCATTAATTTCTCACTGTAATCAAACAGCAATTTGGTTTTCGGACATTTCATGAAGAAAAGAAAAAACGGCAACAGTTTTGGTTATCTCCAACAAAAACAAAACAAGCGCAACATGAACTTCCCTGTTCGGCAATATTGCATTTTCATGTTCAGTTTTTTTTTAATGTTGTTCAACCAGGTCTTTCATACAATCAGCTGCATGCAGCACGGTCTTCCATACAAGCGATATCGTGTTACACCGCCTTCCGTACAAACAATATTATGTTACACGGCCTTCCATACAAGTTGATTGAATAGTTCCTGTTACACAAAGGGGATAAAGCTACCCTAAACAAAGGATTGAAACGGTTTTTTAAATTACATCCCATTAGATCTCTGAACAACGGAAGCTGTGTGTTTTTGACAGTACAGTGTCATGTAGAGATTGTATTTAAGTTTCCACCCGATAGAAATGTCCGACTGTTGGCCCCTACACCAGATAGAAATGTCCGACTGTTGGCCCCTACACCAGATAGAAATGTCCGAATGTTGGCCCCTACCGACTGTTGGCCCCTACCGACTGTTGGCCCCTACACCAGATAGAAATGTCCGAATGTTGGCCCCTACACCAGATAGATATGTCCGACTGTTGGCCCCTAGACCAGATAGAAATGTCCGACTGTTGGCCCCTACACCAGATAGAAATGTCCGAATGTTGGCCCCTACACCAGATAGATATGTCCGACTGTTGGCCCCTAGACCAGATAGAAATGTCCGACTGTTGGCCCCTACACCAGATAGAAATGTCCGACTGTTGGCCCCTACACCAGATAGAAATGTCCGACTGTTGGCCCCTACACCAGATAGAAATGTCCGGCTGTTGGCCCCTACACCAGATAGAAATGTCCGCTGTTGGCCCCTACACCAGATAGAAATGTCCGACTGTTAGCCCCTACACCAGATAGAAATGTCCGGCTGTTAGCCCCTACACCAGATAGAAATGTCCGACTATTTTGTCATTTTGTTTTCCATACCATGTTAACCAACCAGAGGCGTAGCGACCCTTCCCGGCGCCCGGGGACAAACTTTTCGATTTGCACCCCCCATCAACATTTCGATTTGCACCCCCCCTCAAACTTTTGATTTGCACCCCCCTCAACCTTTCAATTTATTTTTCCAACCCATATGTCCCCCCCCCCCCTCGCTACGCTACTGTAGCAAAATTATTGTTTATCTACCAGATAAGGTAAAATATTTTCTAATTAAATTAAATAACTAAACTTAAGTTTCTCTCCACGCCTTGATTTAGTTTAATGACCCTGCTATGTTTTAGGGCCCACAAACCCACATTGAAAAGTTTTATGGCCAAACTAAGGTTCAATACATTACACAAATAATTTTCATTTTAAACAAGGCGGAGCTCTACACTAGAGAGGCTTCAAGGTATAATCATTTTGTTCAAGGCTGGAATACCGTCTGCTAACACCCTTTACATTCTTTACACACCATTTACACACCATTTACACACCATTTACACACCCGTAACACACCTTTAAACTATTCTTAAAGAAAACAACAATATTATATTGTTAAACATAAAAATATCTTTTAAAAAAACTATCTTTTTAAACTTAAAAAAAATATTTACATAAAAAATCAAAATTCCCTAGCTATAATAAAAAATAATTTCGACGTGCCTAAGCCTACACCGATATGCTAGTTTATGCAGTGTTTCTTCCAGACTTTTTTCTCCGGGGGGGGGGGGGGGGGGGGGGGGGGAGGGGGACTTGTTAAAAGTATATGTTTTCTATATAAATTCAATTTCGTTCGACCCCCCCCCCCCCTCCCCCCCCCCCCCCCCCCCCCGAAGAGTTGCCAGGAAGAAACTCTGGGTTTATGGCTGTATAAATATACGAGCCGACCCGCGCCGTAACCATACACCGCTATTTAGTTGTTTATTTTCTACTTTTCAGTAATTTGTGAATTCAACACTACCAATACTACGACAGAAAATATTTTGCTTTAAAACACTATCAGTAACCCGTAAAAGACGATTATTCTCTCCCGGCTCTACGATTGAAAACATTCGGCTTGAACCACAGCTCACCAGACTGGTGGTGGTGGGGATGGTAGCGATATGCCTAGAGAGCGAGGGATGGAGCGATTCGGCGTGCTTACGTGGTGTCCCGCATGGTCCCTCTTATATATATATAGATTCCGGTTGATGTCCCGCCCCCTCCTCCCCCCTCCCCCCATTAATAATTGTGAACACCAAGTAAACTGAGTGATTGAGTGATCGCTTCTACTAAGTTATTTCCCTTTTTGTTTCCTACCAAAAAAAATAAATAAATACAGTCTCATGCTACTGGTAGAGTGGGGCGCCCCCCCCCCAATCCCCGCCACTGCCTTACAGACAAAGGTAAGCTGTTCGACTAAAATATGTACTTATAGTAGAAGTGTTAAAAAATTAACGAAAACAGCAGATGATAGATAAATCTCAAAGATAAGAAAGATATATTCATTTTACACGTTATCTCTTGTCCAATCTTAGACACATTGACAAACTTCTTTCACTTTTTTAAAAGTCAGGTAACCAAAAGGTAGGTCTCATAAAATTTATATATATATATATATATATATATATATATATATATATATATATATATATATATATATATATATATATATATATATAATAGTATATAATATATAATATATAGAGAGTATATATGCTTGCTATTGTTATAATCTGAATTATTTTAGATACGTCTATAATTATTTCCCTACAGGGGCGTGAACAATAAATAAAATAAACCCTTTTTTCTCACAGCCAATATGCTGAGAGCCGCCATCTTGCTCGTTACATTGGGTCTATCGTCTGCTTTCATACAGTACCAGAACGCCATCCCTAACGGCTACCTGGTTCCAAATCCATGCCGGATAGGCTACTGGGGAGGCGTGGGTCACTTTCTTGCTGATGGCTCTGGTCCTCGTAACGAGTTTGGTGTAGTAAGTTGTTGTATCTAATTATATACTCAATTTTGTTGTATTTAATTGTTTAACCAATGTTGTATTTAATGATTTAACCAATGTTGTATGTAACGATCTAACCAACGTTGTATCTAGTAATCTAACCAATGTTGTATTTCTTGATCGAACCAATGTTGGATCAACTTATCTAAACCATTCTGTTATATCTAATCTTGCGTGGGCCCGTAGTGAGTTTGTAATTTATTCAATGTACCTCACATAACTGAAGACTACATTTTTTTTTGGCAACAGTTTTTTTATTTTAAAATTACCTTTATAGCACGTGTTTTCAAATGGGTCGAAAATGGAAATCTGTTCAGCTGTTAAAGAATTAATAATATACTAATGAAGAGAGAATACTTTTCTAACATATGTTTCAGAGCACAAAATGCTTGGAACAAAATAAAAATATGTCATGGGTCTGTTATCAAGAAGTTACACTACCATCAATGTTTAATATAACACTGCCATGAATGTTTAAAGGGGTCATCCATAAATGACGTCACGCTTTTTGACGATTTTTACCTTCCCCCCTCCCCTCCGTCACACGTCGTCATAAAAAGCCAGACCCCCCCACCTAAAATGACGTCACACCTCAACCTACAACCCCCCTCAAAATTGCAGTTGAATTTTTTTAAAACATCGATATTTTTCTAAAATCTTGTCTAAACTATTACAATTTATTAAAACAGTTATCTAAAACGCGGAATAACGTCTAAATTTCGTTTTCTAACATTGCTTTTTTATAATGCAAAAGTGTGACGTCACAACATCTGAACCCCCCCCCCCCCTCCCCTCCCCCTCATCACACATCATCACAAAATTACGGACCCCCCTCCCCACTACGAGTGTGACGTCATTTATGGATGACCCCCAAAAGAGTGATATATAAGACATCTGACAACACCCCACGTGATCAATTAATTGATTTATTCCAGGACTTTGCTGCCGCTGGCCACACCTGGACTCTAGCCTTGTGCCAGAAAGATTCAGACCTTGACGGGCTGACCAATGGTCAAGAGCTCGGTGACCCCAACTGCAGGTGGACGCCAGACCGTCCTGGTAACATCGTGGCACCACAGACCCATCCAGGTAATACTTTTACAGACCCAGGTAATACATTCACAGACCCAGGAAATACATTCACAGACCCAGGTAATACATTCACAGACCCAGGTAATACATTCACAGACCCAGGTAATACATTCACAGACCCAGGTAATACATTCACAGACCCAGGTAATACATTCACAGACCCATCCAGGTAATACATTTACAGACCCAGGTAATACATTTACAGACCCAGGTAATACATTTACAGACCCAGGTAATACATTCACAGACCCAGGTAATACATTCACAGACCCAGGTAATACATTCACAGACCCAGGTAATACATTTACAGACCCAGGTAATACATTTACAGACCCAGGTAAAATACTATATGACCCTCCTAGATAACAAATCCACCCATTCAGACAATTTATTCTTAGATCAGACTACATGCCACTTTCTATTATATTGAGACCTTGACTATAACGTAAACTATAGTCATCATTTCACGAGTCCTAAACTATTTTTATCTTTTATCTGACAGGTATCTGCGAACCAATTGGAAGTTCTAAGTGTGCCTTTCAGGGCATAGTCTGCCCAGAGCCCCTGTAACCACAAAACTGATGTATTGATTGATGTATCTGATAGAAAACTATGAATAAAATATATTCTTAACAATAATTGATTCAAAAACATTATTTCATTTATGTGCTTGAGTTATTCACAGCTATGTTGTGTTGCTGACCTAAAAGGGTTGCTATTTTGTTGTAGTTAAGTTGGCATTAAGTGTTTTGTAAGTTGTGTGTTTTGAGCTATGTAAGCTGGCGGCGTTGTGTATCTTTGGTGAGTCTGGTGTCCTCCTGGACATGACTGCATGGACGGCGGACACTGGTAAACTTTGCACGCCCAATCTACTTTCCCCAGATATTTAGGTAGCCGCAAGAAAACTCGTGTCGTTCTACAGCACTCAACTTTCAGCAGAATTTCAAATATCTCTACTAACTTTTTTTATGGTCAAAGGGAAATAACCAAGTTTATTTTGTTAACAGAACAATCTAAGCGTGGTTAACTCCTCTGAGAAGACAAAAGAATTATTCCTTATTTAATAAAGTAGAGATATATAGAAGATACGAGAAACGAATTTATACAGTTGCTCACAATTAAAGGGGTGGGGGGAGTGAAACCTAATATATATATATATATATATATATATATATATATATATATATATATATATATATATATATATATATATATATATATATATATATTTGAACATTGTTATCAAAATTGTTATTAACTAAAGTTATTATATTTAAACATAATAATGCCTAAATACGGCGATCATGTTTCTTCACTAACAGTTTAATTAAGATTTTTAAATTAAACCTGTACTGATCTGTGTGCTGGTCAAAATGTGCGGGTCCACATGTACTGGTCAACATGTACTGGTCAACATGTAGTGGTCAACATGTACCGGTTAACATGTGCTGGTCAACATGTACTGGTTAACATGTACTGGTCAACATGTACTGGTCAACATGTACTTGTCAACATGCGCTGGTCAACATGTACTTTTCAACATGCGCTGGTCAACATGTACTGGTCAACATGTGCTGGTCAACATGTACTGGTCAACATGTAGTGGTCAACATGTACCGGTTAACATGTGCTGGTCAACATGTACTGGTCAACATGTACTTGTCAACATGCGCTGGTCAACATGTACTGGTCAACATGCGCTGGTCAACATGTACTGGTCAACATGTGCTGGTCAACATGTACTGGTCAACATGTAGTGGTCAACATGTACCGGTTAACATGTGCTGGTCAACATGTACTGGTTAACATGTACTGGTCAACATGTACTGGTCAACATGTACTTGTCAACATGCGCTGGTCAACATGTACTGGTCAACATGCGCTGGTCAACATGTACTGGTCAACATGTGCTGGTCAACATGTACTGGTTAACATGTACTGGTCAACATGTGATGTGGTCAACATGTACTGGTCATCATGTACTGGTCAACATGTACTGGTCAACATGTGATGTGGTCAACATGTACTGGTCAACATGCGCTGGTCTACATGTACTGGTCAACATGTGCTGGTCAACATGTACTGGTTAACATGTACTGGTCAACATGTACTGGTCAACATGTGATGTGGTCAACATGTACTGGTCAACATGTACTGTGGTCAACATGTACTGGTCAACATGTACTGGTCATCATGTACTGGTCAACATGTACTGGTCAACATGTACTGGACAACATGTACTGGTTAACATGTACTGGTCAACATGTACTGGTCAACATGTACTTGTCAACATGTACTGGTCATCATGTACTGGTCAACATGTACTGGTCATCATGTACTGGTCAACATGTACTGGTCAACATGTACTGGACAACATGTACTGGTCAACATGTACTGGTCAACATGTACTTGTCAACATGTACTGGTCATCATGTACTGGTCAACATATTCTGGTCAACATGTACTGGTCATCATGTACTGGTCAACATGTACTGGTCAACATGTACTGGTCAACATGTACTGGTCATCATATGCTGTGGTCAACATGTGCTGGTCAACATGTGCTCTGGTCAACCTGTGCTTTGGTCAACATGTGCTTTGGTCAACATGTGGTGGTTAACATGTACTGGTCATCATGAACCATCAACTGACCATCCAAACTTAAAGCCTGAAATGCTTCACCATCAGGAATTTTCCGTTGCCCTACAATGTTACGACAATTAAGCTTGACATCAGGATGACATTTGGACATGTATCACTCGCAGTCTGCCATGAACTGACCGACACAAACTGGGATGTCCAACAATTTGAACTTGTGCTAGTTTTTGTACAAGAAAAATTGGTCCAGCCACACGCACTGTCACAACCTTAAAACAAAATTTATTTATAGCTCTAAAAAAGAGCTTACAACACGACTAGACCATGTTGTCTGCACGTTTTATGTCAGTAGGTCACCATTAAATTGTCTAAGATAAGCAATAAAAAAATCTTTTGCGCACGTTCTAACATTACCTCACACGAAAGCCTCCATCTGGATCTTTTCAGAACAAACATAGCTTGAAGAGCGCCGTACTCCATTCTCTCAAAAGGTTTGTTTGTTTTAGTTTTAAAAACTTCACATTTTACTCAGGTTATATCGCAGAGCTCAGAGCGCTGAAATTGTTTTGTTCTTCCCCAGACATCATGCTGCGACTCGTCCTATCCCTCGCTTGTCTGGGTCTGGCCTCAGCTTTCATCCGGTACCAGAACGCCATCCCCAACGGTGACTTTGTGCCCAACCCTTGTCTCATTGGTCTCTGGCCCGGGGTGGGGCATTACACGTCTCACGGTACGGGAGCCAGAAACGAATTTGGCATCGTAAGAAGTTTAATAATATCTTTTGTCTTCTCAGTCTAAAACGGCAGTTAGTTTATAATATAATCAATCTTAAATATACATAAATATATATATATATATATATATATATATATATATATATATATATATATATATATATATATATATATATATATATATGATAGAAGGTCTGTATGTCTGGGTGGCGCAGGGTGCAATTTGGTGTACATAATTCACCAGCGGCTATCAAAGCACCTGGCGTTTGTTGATTGGGTGTTCAGAACAGGGAGTCAGGGGTTTACCTCATGAAACGGTCAAACTGCCCCCGGCGTATCAGCCCCCCTCCCCCCCCCCCCCCTCCGGTGTTTGGGTGATCTTGAGCACTTGGAGCTTCTCTGGTAGCATTATGGCGCCTACGCTAATTATAAAGAATGCAATACACTATGAATATGATGGACAACTAAAATCGTTCACTAAATTGAATCGGGCGATCTCTCCCGGCTCCCCCATGAACACTATGGCGACTACATTGGTTTGGAAGAGCTCCCTACACTACAAACACATTAGACCCCATATTCAATGACTGAACAGTACCAGGAATCCCAGTGGCTCCCGAGCGCGCCCCGTGCTGCATCTGACTATCAGGCATTTGGTTTATCTTTAATGGATTACTACAACTTTCATCCGATAGCTATGAAACATTACAAACTTTTATGGGAGTACACATAGAAAAGTTTCTATATAAAAAACCATTTCGGTACTTATTTTTTTCCCTTTGTCCATGAAAATTTCTTGAATATAAAATCTAAATTAATGTGAAATGGGCAAGATACACTAGAAAGATAACTGCGCATGGAATATTTAAAAAAAAATATTAACTTGGTTTTTTTCCCGTAGTCCATGAACATTTCATGAATAATAAAATCTGTGGAAAGGGCTAAAAAAAATAGAAAGATAACTGCGCATGGAATATTTTGCAAAAATATTAACTTGGTTTTTTTTCCTTTGTCCATGAACATTTCTTGAATAATAAAATCTAAATGTGGAATGGGCAAGAAAAAATAAAAAGATTACTGCGCATGAAATATTTTGCAAAAAATATTAACTTGGTTTTTTCCCTTTGTCCATGAAAATTTCATGAATAATAAAATCAAATTTTGGAATGGGCTAGAAAAAAAAATAGAAAGATAACTGCGCATGGAATATTTTGCAAAAAATATTAACTTGGTTTTTTCCCTTTGTCCATGAAAATTTCATGGATAATAAAATCTAACTTTGGAATAGGCTCGAAAAAAATAGAAAGATAACTGCGCATGGAATATTTTGCAAAAAATATTAACTTGTTTTTTTTCCCCTTTGTCTATGAAAATTTCATGAATAATAAAATCTAAATGTGGAATGGGCTAGAAAAATTAGAAAGATAACTGCGCATGGAATAATCTGCAAAAATATTAACTTGGTTTTTTCCCTTTGTCCATGAAAATTTCATGAATAATAAAATCAAACTTTTGAATAGGCTAGAAAAAAATAGACAGTTAACTGCGCATGGAATATTTTGCAAAAATATTAACTTGGTTTTTTTTTCCTTTGTCCATGAACATTTCTTGAATAATAAAATCTAAATGTGGAATGGGCAAGAAAAAATAAAAAGATTACTGCGCATGAAATATTTTGCAAAAAATATTAACTTGGTTTTTTTCCCTTTGTCCATGAAAATTTCATGAATAATAAAATCAAATTTTGGAATGGGCTAGAAAAAAAATAGAAAGATAACTGCGCATGGAGTATTTTGCAAAAATATTAACTTGGTTTTTTTCCCGTTGTCTATGAAAATTTCATGAATAATAAAATCTAAATGTGGAACGGGCTAGAAAAAATAGAAAGATAACTGGGCATGAAAATTTCATGAATAATAAAATCTAACCTTGGCATAGGCTGGAAAAAAATAGAAAGATAACTGCGCATGGAATATTTTACAAAAATATTAACTTGTTTTTTTCCCTTTGTCCATGAAAATTTCTTGAATAATAAAACCTAAGTGTGGAGTAGGCTAGATACACCTTTTGAATTAATAACTAGTAATATGTTAAGGAATCCCTCATTTGAGGTTCGTCAGACATAACACACTTAAAATTAGTCTGATACACGTAAAGCCCAGAGTTTCCCAAAAATTTGGCACCTAAAATCTGTCGAGAGAGCTTTATACACAGGGAGTCAGGAGTACTTCTAGATTCAAAGACAGAACTACATTAGATGGATAAGATGGCGCCTCGGTGGTCGGGTGACCAGGAGCACCCATATATATATATATATATATATATATATATATATATATATATATATATATATATATATATATATATATATATATGATTTTTAATTGAGTTAGATAACCACTTAGCTTATCAATGACTAGCTTTGTATTGCTTTAAAGGTCAACATAGTTTCCGGTGTATTAAATAAATGGTACCACAGGAACAAAGCTGGTTATTTTAGCAAGCAAATATTGTTGATAAATCTAGCTTGGCGTCTAATCTCGTCCTACACAGGACATAACATGACCTTTAATTTTGTCCTCCCCATTACTTATCATGACCCCTATTCTTGTCCTACCCAGGACTTTGCTGCCGCTGGTCACGTGTGGACCCCCGCCCTGTGTAACATGGACTCAGACAAGGACGGACGCACCAACGGCCAGGAGCTGGGGGACCGCAACTGTAGGTGGACGCCCACCAACGGGGCCACCCTGGACGCCCCCATGACACACCCAGGTGACGTATTTTATCCCTCACACATGTTCTACCACACATGTTCTCCCACATATTCTCTCCCACACACTTTCACTAACATACACTCTCTCACACGCATTATTTCCCACACACGTTCTCCCTCACACATTCTCTTACAAATCTAGCGCACTCTCTTGTTTTTTAAAATATAAGCTGTAGTACCATCTTGATGGTCTGTCTTAGGGCATTGACTGCCTTCCTCGGCCTACCCTCCCACGATAATTATTAACCCCCCAAATAAAACAGTAAAACATGATCGATAATCTAGATCATCTTATTAAAAGCTGATATATGTCACCAATAATATAAACATTTCCCTAGTGTTGATTCGTTTATCTACGTCATAAAACAGTGTTAGAACTGTAAAAAAAAACAACGATAAAATAATTTTCTCTTGCAGGTATCTGTGAACCTATCGGAAGTGCTCAGTGCGCATGGCAGGCGTTTTCATGTGCTTGAAACAAGATGGACGAACTTGTGTTAATGTGCCTACAGTTTCATGTAGGCAGGGATGGATTGTTACAATAAAATCATGCATTTATCTTGTACATGTGTGTTTCAATATTTCATCTATTCTTTTTTGTACATTGAACATTTTGCTCTACTTTCTGGGGTACATTAGATCTACTTATCGTTGTACTGTTGATTTATTCCATGCTTTACATTGAACATTTTGTTCTAGTTTCTGGTGTACTGTTGATTTATTCCTAGGTAGTACATTTAATTTTCTACCTGAAGATCAGACACGCACGTTGTTGTAGAAACAATTTTATGATATTATAATTTTGAACTAAAATAAGTAACAAGTCTAAGTTTGAATTACATATTCATTCATTTAATCTATATATCAGGAGCTATGTAAAAAAAGTAAAAAAAAAAAAACCGGGAGTGATCTCCCCTAAACTTTCTTGTATATTCTTATGTAACACTACGCGGGATATAGACATGATTTTTAATCCATTTTTAATTACTTAAACTTTTAAAAATAGAATAGAATCTCGTAGACCAAAGTTAACGCCAAACAAAAAGTGTATAATAGTTCGGAATATTATTAGTACTTTATAAATTCACATGCGTTTTTTGAGAAATCGGAAACAGCGTAAATTACTACTTCCGGTCAGCGGAAATTACTCAAAATTTGAAAGAAGGCAGAAAATTAGATCTTTTACTTACTTGTGAAATTTTGTTCTTCTATCTGAAGCAATACTCAAGTTATAGGCTTTGGAAAAATTGAAAGTAGTTACTGGAAATCGCTGAAAAGTTGATACATAACAACAAATTTGATATAATACTTATATATGAAATTTCATCAACCTACCTGTAACTGGACTCAAGTTATCGTGTTTTTCCGATTCAGGGAGGTGTAAAACGTCGAGATTTGCAAAAATCTCTATTTTTTATATGCCCGATTACAATACGTTCTCTATACTTCGTATACGAGAAAGTAAAAGATAAAACACGCTCCGTACCATTCGATAAAATTCAGATCTAATGTGTAGCCAGCCTGACCCATCTCACCTGTATCACGATTTAACACAACAATAAACTGACCAGGGTCAGCCTGGTCAGCCCGTGGGGTCCAGTTGTTTGAGGGACTGCAGCACTGCATGGCTAGGTTACTATGTTTATGGGACGGAGTGGTCTAGCGGTAGAGGGCTGGACTACTAAACCGTAAGTCTCGAGTTCGATTCCGGGTTCAAGTCAGTAGACCGTCCCTGAGTCCACCCAACTCTGATGGGTACCTAACTGACGTTAGGGAAAGTAAAGGCGGCTGGGCATAGTGCTGACCACACTATCTCTTCATATGCCGTGGTCACAGAAACAAGTGAACTCTACCGTCGGGTTTGAAAAAGGAACTTTTACTTTTAAACTAACTGAACATTTTAAATCCCACGATTCCCATAATGTGTTTTTTCCTAGCCCAAGGCTGGTAAATAGTACTCAGATATTAAAATTATTTTCATTTAACAGCTGTTTACAAATGTTCCTGCAAATAAAAATATCGCTTTGGATTATCTTGTATCAAGTGTCGGCGTGGATTAGTAGAAAGTAACGGCAGCTATCAATGAAGTTAAGGGCTCGGGACTGAAGATAACTATAGTGATTGTTTTTTTAGCGCAATTTCCATTCTGGAGAATTGCGTTTATTAACTCGTCTTTTCTGGGAATGGATGAATGGATGGATGGATGTGTGTCCGCAGCTTTAAGTCGTATCTCCTCCTCAACGAAGCAATATCGAGGACTAGTTCCAAAGCAAATATCTTAAGCAAGTTACCAGGATGAACATAGGCCAAAAAAATTTCGAGTTTCTTTCATGGATTTCCCGGAAAAGCAAAAAAAAAAACCTCGAAAAAATGCAATTTTTGGCCCATATCTCGGCAACCAGACCACTTAGCGGCTTGAAACATGTACCAATCGATTCCTGCCATAATTTAGAACAATATTGCCGAAGAAAGTTTTCAAAAATATCCTTTCGTTCGGTCACAAATTTTTTTTGAATTAATTAAAATTTGGACCGAATTAGTAGGCATTTTATCCAACCACACCACACTCGTCATCACGTTCAATAGCTGCGCCATCACGTTCAATGGCTGCGTCATCACGTTCAGTAGCTAGGCGCGCAATGGTTTTTAGTCATGTAACTCTATATATATAATTCTCTTCTTCGAGCCGTTAGAAAACAAGCTGCAACCTCGCCTTACAGTCCCCTCTCTTCCTCTATATCAATATCACAACCACCCCCACCCCGCCCCCACATTGTCTGGTGAGTTGTGTTCACTCTGTTTACATTTTACAATCACAGAGACCGGTTTGGTAACGGCTATTAGGGGCAGATAATTTAGTTTGAAACGATTTTAAACTTAGAGGAGGTAACTAAGAGGAGGCTGCTTTCACGTGGGGGGGGGGGGGGTAGTGTTTTTAAGCAAATATTTTCAATGGCAGCATTGGTACTGTCGAATTCGCAAATTATAAATTACTGAAAAGTAGAAAAAAAAACAACTAAATAGCGGCGTATGATACGCAGCGGGTCGGCTCGTTGTAAATAAAACATGTATTTTAACCAATGGTTTTACTAACCCTGCTCTTGATTTACGCTACGACAGAGCTATTTTTAGATAACATAAGGAAATTGCGCTTAAATGTCACTAGGATTTTTAATTAACTTGTTTTAATGCAAAATGCTTACAAAAAGTAAGTCTTTAATGATTTATATTTAAATAAGAGCTAGTGTAATGCGTTAAGGGTAGCTTTAGCGTTAGGGTTAGTCTATGAAAATAATGATTATTATTAAAGCGAAGAATAGAGTTTGAAGCGAATTTCCATCTTTTGTAGCATAGGGCTACTTACAGTGCACGTGTTTATATTTTTACCTCAGACAATTTCTATTTGTTGTTTCTTTGGGTAGAGGATATAAGCATCAATGATAAGAAAACCTTACAGAGAGTCAAGACTGATATTGTCAATTACATGTCCATTACATCTCAATTACATGTTAATTACATGTCCATTACATGTCAATTACATGTGTGATAAACAAAAAAGAGTAGAAAAAAAAACTTATTTGTTATAGTTAGGTCAAATCTGAAAGTTTTTAAAATCTTGAAATTTTATTCTTTTAGCTCCGTCAAGTTTTATTCTTTTAACTCCGGCGATTGATACGAATGTTAGATAAATATAACATCTTTGAGGTCAAATGCCTTTATTTATATTTATAGCTGTGTCATTCTAATCACTGGGCACACGAACACGCCAAAAAAAAAAAAAAAAGAAGAAGGCAAAAACTAAAAAAAGAACAACATTTTTAGTGCATATAAAAAAAAAATCTTGACATACATGATTTTATTTTTTATTTTTTAAGTTTTAAATCGTTAACTCAAAAATTTAAGTTATCTGTTTTAACTAGTATAAAAATAGTATTGCCCCTATTAAATCTTGTTAAGAATTCGCCTGGGAGTGACGGACCCCAACCAGTGGCGGAACTAGAAAAAAGGGGCCACCCCGCAAAAAATTTTTTTAGGCCCCCCCATTTAAATATATAGACCTATATATGTATATATATATATATATATGTATATGTATATATATATATATATATATATATATATATATATATATATATATATATATATATATATATATATATATATACTCAAACACAACATACGAACACAGGATACTTATTCATGTTGGCCTGTTCGTGTTATGAGAAATACGTGGGTATTTTCTTAATTAAAACAAATTACATTCACTAGTGTAAGTGCATTAGTCTGTTTTGTGAAAATCAGTTTTATATTAACTTTGCCGTAAGACATTTAACCACTCATCGGTCAAAAGAATATAAAACATGAAAGCTTTCTGTAAATAATGGTGTCTCGTGTCATGTTTATTTTTAAGGTTTTTTGTATTTATTTTATTAATTTTAAATACATTTTCTTTTTATACAGTGTCATTCTTTAGTAAGTAATTTATAAACAAATAATAATAAAGAGAAGTAATTGCTTTTTAATTTGTTTAGTACAACTCTATTAAAAAGAGGCTTATGAGCATCACTATTTGACTAAAAAAAGGGAAATAAGTCATGGAAGTGGTTTGAACGTTTGCTTATCTTTGATAAGTTTCATTGTAGGAGAAAGATGACTCGGCTTTCACAGTGGTTTAAAAACGAAGGAAAAATTAGCGTGGGGTGGTGTCTATAGAATAAAGATAATCCAACCGCAGCTACGGTAATCTTTTTTTACAAAACGAACATTAAGCCAAAAATGCAAGAACATTTTTTTTAACTATAACAATTTTTTTTATGGTCGGCCGTGGGCCCCTAAATGGCGTGGCCCCCCCCCCCCGCATTGCGGGGTCTGGCGGCACTGTAGTTCCGCCCCTGACCCCAACACACCCTCTCGCTGCGCCACACAGTAACACTAACCTAGTTGCAGCATCAGTTAACACGACAACACAGCAAGATAAGCTTTGACGGTACAGACAAACTAAACCAAACGTGTGCACACACTAGAGGCTACCCGTAGGCCAGTCACATTACTGAAGATAAGGATTGAAATTTATTAGGTCATTTCCTTTTTTTAGGTTTATCTTCAACCAGTTGCCAGCATTCTCATTTCTTTTTGGTCCAAAAAGGTTGGTCTCATCCAATGGATATATATATATATATATATATATATATATATATATATATATATATATATATATATATATATATATATATATATGAGTGTGTGTGTGTGTGTGTGTGTGTGTGTAGATGCGTACATGATATTTTTCAAATTTAATTTTCCTTAGAGTCAAGATGTTGACAGCCGCCATCTTGCTCGCTACCCTGAGCCTATCGTCTGCTTTCTTACAGTACCAGAACGCCATCCCTAACGGTCACCTGGTTCCTCATCCTTGCCTGATTGGCTACTGGGCAGGTGTGGGCCACTTTCTTGCAGATGGCTCTGGTCCTCGTAACGAGTTCGGCCTTGTAAGTTGTTGTATTTAGTCATCTAACTAATGTTGTATCTAGTGATTTGATCAATGTTGTTGTAATCTGATTATGCAATAAATGATGCTGTATAAACTTATCTAACCGATGCTGTTGTATCTAGTGTTTAACCAATTTTGTTATATGTAATGATCTAATCAATAATATGTATCTAAATATCTAATCGATGCTGATGTATCAACTTATCTAACCGTTGGTGTTGTATTTAATTATCTAACCAATGTTGTTGCGTATAAAGTCATTAATTTTATACTACAATATTAAATTCTTCATAGTTCTTAAATATAACATTGGAAAAAATCAAACAACTATTGAGGGTCATCCAGCCATAACATTTGAAACAAATTTAACCAGTTATCCAATGGCTCATAAACAGTCTGCATCTGCTGGTAAACAGTGCAGTGTTGTGGTGTATGTTGGTGTATTTTGGTGTATGTTAATTATTATATGGTGCCGCCATACACAGGTATATGTGACTAAAACCTACTCTCATTTGACGTCTTTATTGATTAATTCCAGGACTTTGCTGCCGCTGGTCACACCTGGACACTAGCCTTGTGCCTGAAGGATTCAGACCTTGACGGGCTGTCCAATGGTCAAGAGCTTGGTGACCCCAACTGCAGGTGGACGCCAGACCGTCCTGGTAACATCGTGGCACCACAGACCCATCCAGGTAATACATTCACAGACCCAGGTAATACATTCACAGACCCAGGTAATACATTCATAGACCCAGGTGATACATTCACAGACCCAGGTAATACATTCATAGACCCAGGGAATACATTCACAGACCCAGGTAATACATTCACAGACCCAGGTAATACATTCACAGACCCAGGTAATACATTCACAGACCCAGGTAATACCTTCACAGACCCAGGTAATACATTCACAGACCCAGGTAATACATTCACAGACCCAGGTAATACATTCACAGACACATCCAGGTAATACATTCACAGACCCAGGTAATACATTCATAGACCCAGGTAATACATTCACAGAACCAGGTAATACATTCACAGACCCAGGTAATACATTCACAGATCCAGGTAATACATTCACAGACCCAGGTAATACATTCACAGACCCAAGTTATACATTCACAGACCCAGGTAATACATTCACAGACCCCGGTAATACATTCACAGACACATCCAGGTAATACATTCACAGACACATCCAGGTAATACATTCACAGACCCAAGTAATACATTCACAGACCCAGGTAATACATTCACAGACCCAGGTAATACATTCACAGACCCAGGTAATACATTCACAGACCCAGGTAATACATTCACAGACCCAGGTAATACATTCACAGACCCAGGTAATACATTCACAGACCCAGGTAATACAATCACAGACCCAGGTAATAAATTCACAGACTCAGGTAATACATTCACAGACTCAGGTAATACATTCACAGACCCAGGTAATACATTCACAGACCCAGGTAATACATTCACAGACCCAGGTAATAAATTCACAAACCCAGGTAATACAATCACAGACTCAGGTGATACATTCACAGACCCAGGTAATACATTCATAGACCCAGGGAATACATTCACAGACCCAGGTAATACATTCACAGACCCAGGTAATACATTCACAGACCCAGGTAATACATTCACAGACCCAGGTAATACCTTCACAGACCCAGGTAATACATTCACAGACCCAGGTAATACATTCACAGACCCAGGTAATACATTCACAGACACATCCAGGTAATACATTCACAGACCCAGGTAATACATTCATAGACCCAGGTAATACATTCACAGAACCAGGTAATACATTCACAGACCCAGGTAATACATTCACAGATCCAGGTAATACATTCACAGACCCAGGTAATACATTCACAGACCCAAGTTATACATTCACAGACCCAGGTAATACATTCACAGACCCCGGTAATACATTCACAGACACATCCAGGTAATACATTCACAGACACATCCAGGTAATACATTCACAGACCCAAGTAATACATTCACAGACCCAGGTAATACATTCACAGACCCAGGTAATACATTCACAGACCCAGGTAATACATTCACAGACCCAGGTAATACATTCACAGACCCAGGTAATACATTCACAGACCCAGGTAATACATTCACAGACCCAGGTAATACAATCACAGACCCAGGTAATAAATTCACAGACTCAGGTAATACATTCACAGACTCAGGTAATACATTCACAGACCCAGGTAATACATTCACAGACCCAGGTAATACATTCACAGACCCAGGTAATAAATTCACAAACCCAGGTAATACAATCACAGACTCAGGTAATACATTCACAGACCCAGGTAATACATTCACAGACCCAGGTAATACATTCACAGACCCAGGTAATACATTCACAGACCCAGGTAATACATTCACAGACCCAGGTAGTACAATCACAGTCCCAGGTAACACATTCACAGACCCAGGTAATACATTCACAGAAACAGGTAATACATTCACAGACCCAGGTAATAGATTCACAGACCCAGGTAATACAATCATAGACCCAGGTAATACATTCACAGACCCAGGTAATACATTCACAGACCCAGGTAATACATTCACAGACCCATCCAGGTAATACATTCATAGACCCAGGTAAAACATTTACAGACCCAAGTAATACATTCACAGACCCATCCAGGTAATACATTCACAGACCCAGGTAATACATTCACAGACCCAGGTAATACATTCACAGACCCAGGTAATACATTCACAGACCCAGGTAATACATTCACAGACCCAGGTAATACATTCACAGACCCAGGTAATACATTCACAGACCCAGGTAATACATTCACAGACCCAGGTAATACATTCACAGACCCAGGTAATACATTCACAGACCCAGGTAATACATTCACATACCCAGGTAATACATTCACAGACCAAGGTAATACATTCACAGACCCAGGTAATACATTCACAGACCCAGGTAATACATTCACAGACCCAGGTAATACATTCACAGACCCAGGTAATACATTCACAGACCCAGGTAATACCTTCACAGACCCAGGTAATACATTCACAGACCCAGGTAATACATTCACAGACCCAGGTAATACATTCACAGACACATCCAGGTAATACATTCACAGACCCAGGTAATACATTCACAGACCCAGGTAATACATTCATAGACCCAGGTGATACATTCACAGACCCAGGTAATACATTCATAGACCCAGGGAATACATTCACAGACCCAGGTAATACATTCACAGACCCAGGTAATACATTCACAGACCCAGGTAATACATTCACAGACCCAGGTAATACCTTCACAGACCCAGGTAATACATTCACAGACCCAGGTAATACATTCACAGACCCAGGTAATACATTCACAGACACATCCAGGTAATACATTCACAGACCCAGGTAATACATTCATAGACCCAGGTAATACATTCACAGAACCAGGTAATACATTCACAGACCCAGGTAATACATTCACAGATCCAGGTAATACATTCACAGACCCAGGTAATACATTCACAGACCCAAGTTATACATTCACAGACCCAGGTAATACATTCACAGACCCCGGTAATACATTCACAGACACATCCAGGTAATACATTCACAGACACATCCAGGTAATACATTCACAGACCCAAGTAATACATTCACAGACCCAGGTAATACATTCACAGACCCAGGTAATACATTCACAGACCCAGGTAATACATTCACAGACCCAGGTAATACATTCACAGACCCAGGTAATACATTCACAGACCCAGGTAATACATTCACAGACCCAGGTAATACAATCACAGACCCAGGTAATAAATTCACAGACTCAGGTAATACATTCACAGACTCAGGTAATACATTCACAGACCCAGGTAATACATTCACAGACCCAGGTAATACATTCACAGACCCAGGTAATAAATTCACAAACCCAGGTAATACAATCACAGACTCAGGTAATACATTCACAGACCCAGGTAATACATTCACAGACCCAGGTAATACATTCACAGACCCAGGTAATACATTCACAGACCCAGGTAATACATTCACAGACCCAGGTAGTACAATCACAGTCCCAGGTAACACATTCACAGACCCAGGTAATACATTCACAGAAACAGGTAATACATTCACAGACCCAGGTAATAGATTCACAGACCCAGGTAATACAATCATAGACCCAGGTAATACATTCACAGACCCAGGTAATACATTCACAGACCCAGGTAATACATTCACAGACCCATCCAGGTAATACATTCATAGACCCAGGTAAAACATTTACAGACCCAAGTAATACATTCACAGACCCATCCAGGTAATACATTCACAGACCCAGGTAATACATTCACAGACCCAGGTAATACATTCACAGACCCAGGTAATACATTCACAGACCCAGGTAATACATTCACAGACCCAGGTAATACATTCACAGACCCAGGTAATACATTCACAGACCCAGGTAATACATTCACAGACCCAGGTAATACATTCACAGACCCAGGTAATACATTCACAGACCCAGGTAATACATTCACATACCCAGGTAATACATTCACAGACCAAGGTAATACATTCACAGACCCAGGTAATACATTCACAGACCCAGGTAATACATTCACAGACCCAGGTAATACATTCACAGACCCAGGTAATACATTCATAGACCCAGGTAATACATTCACAGACCCAGGTAATACAATCACAGTCCCAGGTAACACATTCACAGACCTAGGTAATACATTCACAGACCCAGGTAATACATTCACAGACCCAGGTAATACATTCACAGACCCAGGTAATACATTCACAGACCCAGGTAATACAATCACAGACCCAGGTAATACATTCACAAACCCAGGTAATACAATCACAGACTCAGGTAATACATTCACAGACCCAGGTAATACATTCACAGACCCAGGTAATACATTCACAGACCCATCCAGGTAATACATTCACAGACCCAGTTAAAACATTCACAGACCCAGGTAGTACAATCACAGTCCCAGGTAACACATTCACAGACCCAGGTAATACATTCACAGAAACAGGTAATACATTCACAGACCCAGGTAATAGATTCACAGACCCAGGTAATACAATCATAGACCCAGGTAATACATTCACAGACCCAGGTAATACATTCACAGACCCAGGTAATACATTCACAGACCCATCCAGGTAATACATTCACAGACCCAGGTAAAACATTCACAGACCCAAGTAATACATTCACAGACCCATCCAGGTAATACATTCACAGACCCAGGTAATACATTCACAGACCCAGGTAATACATTCACAGACCCAGGTAATACATTCACAGACCCAGGTAATACATTCACAGACCCAGGTAATACATTCACAGACCCAGGTAATACATTCACAGACCCAGGTAATACATTCACAGACCCAGGTAATACATTCACAGACCCAGGTAATACATTCACATACCCAGGTAATACATTCACAGACCAAGGTAATACATTCACAGACCCAGGTAATACATTCACAGACCCAGGTAATAGATTCACAGACCCAGGTAATACATTCTCAGACCCAGGTAATACATTCACAGACCCAGGTAATACATTCACAGACCCAGGTAATACATTCACAGACCAAGGTAATACATTCACAGACCCAGGTAATACATTCACAGACCCAGGTAATACATTCACAGACCCAGGTAATACAATCACAGACCCAGGTAATACATTCACAGACCCAGGTAATACATTCACAGACCCAGGTAATACATTCACAGACCCAGGTAATACATTCACAGACCCACAAACACCCCTCACACACCCCTTTCACAAAACGCAAGGCCCTCATTACAGATGTTGTAGTTCTTTGGGTTACCACTGTAATTCAGAATGTGTTAACTTTTACGGTGTAATACAGCTGTTCTATAATCGTATCTCATTGACACACTCAGAAAAGATTGTAAAAATTAGAACACTATCATTATTGTAACAACGCTTACTGCTAGAAACAGAAACATTTATTATTTTTTAAATTCATCGCAAACTTTTTTCGTCCGTTCCTAAGGCCCACGGAGCAGATGAAGTAGAGTTCATCTGTTTTAACGACCTCGACTTATGAAGGAACAGCGTGGTCACTACTATGACTAGCCGTCTGTGTTTCCATAACGATAATCAGGTACCCAATCTTGATGAGATTTCCATAACGATAATCAGGTACCCAATCTTGATGAGAGCTGGGTGCACTCAAAAACATGCAGTCACGAGTCGCACCGAGATCCGAACTCGAGACCTTCGGGCCAAACTCGCTAACATTTCAATACACCGTCCCATCATGTATTCACTAGACAGTCAATGCGTCAGGTTTTCCCTGTAATTCACCTAACACTTTCTTCTGTGCAGGTGTATGTGAACCTATCGGCAGCCCCAGGTGTGCATGGCAGGGTTTCGAGTGTGTTGCACCGTTGTAGATCTCCTCCAAGATTCCATTAAACGTTTACAATTGTACCATCACTTTTTCTGTTTTTATTTCTGGAGCGTGGAAAAATAATTTTATCTGATGATTTACTGCACTATTCTAAACCTATGAAGTTGTTGCGAGGGAGGTTAACTGTCTCTGGACCGTAACTTCGTCAAATTATGAGTCGATGGTAAAGTCTATATTTTCTTTACAAGTTTTTCTATTTTGTGTTTGGGGAAAGGTGTGGCGTGCTACGGGGTGGGAGGGGGGGGGGGGCGTGGGAAGCTCTGATTATAAGATATGCTGTGATATATATTTAAGTGATAAAAGTTTTAAAAGTTATGAACCAAATAAAATGCTGCTGATTTTGTACTATGTAGCAATGTAGTAGTAATTATCTGTTTCCTGTTTGTTGTGTATATGTATCATAGACGTCTCGTGCGGTGAAAAAAATCAAAACTATAAATCTTGAGGGGTGGGTGGTGGGGGTGGGTGGTGGGTGGGTGGGAAGGGGGGTACATAAGACGTCTCATACACATTTAGTTTATGTGGGCTATGTCCTGATATGTTGGTGTGGTCGGCACTATGCACAGTCGTCTTTACTTGAGTCAGGTACCCATTTGAATTGGGTGACTTATGACGTGAGTCAGGTACCCATTTGAATTGGGTGACTTATGACGTGAGTCAGGTACCCATTTGAATTGGGTGACTTATGACGTGAGTCATGTACCCATTTGAATTGGGTGACTTATGACGTGAGTTAGGTACCCATTTAAATTGGGTGACTTATGACGTGAGTTAGGTACCCATTTAAATTGGGTGACTTATGACGTGAGTTAGGTACCCATTTAAATTGGGTGACTTATGACGTGAGTTAGGTACCCATTTAAATTGGGTGACTTATGACGTGAGTTAGGTACCCATTTAAATTGGGTGACTTATGACGTGAGTTAGGTACCCATTTAAATTGGGTGACTTATGACGTGAGTTAGGTACCCATTTAAATTGGGTGACTTATGACGTGAGTTAGGTACCCATTTAAATTGGGTGACTTATGATGTGAGTTAGGTACCCATTTAAATTGGGTGACTTATGATGTGAGTTAGGTACCCATTTAAATTGGGTGACTTATGACGTGAGTTAGGTACCCATTTAAATTGGGTGACTTATGATGTGAGTTAGGTACCCATTTAAATTGGGTGACTTATGGATGCCTAAAATTTGTGCAAGATCCGAACTCGAGACTTCTATGTAAACATTGCGCTTGCCCAGAAACAGTTTGTTCTAAATCTAGTTTTGAAAATTTTCGAAACAAGACAAACAAAAAAATGGACTATGGACAATCAGACCGCAAAAAATGGCGCTCAGACACACTAACTGAAACTTTTTTTCTAGAGATGGTAGGTTAGTAGGTCAACTTTTGATCATGAAAGATAGCCTTATTAAAAGTGATATGCTACGAATTATCTTTACAACCTAAGCTTCCATCGAAAACAAACGTTACGAATTATCTTTACACGCTGCCACCGTCAAGAATTTTTTTTTCAAATTCTACCTGACATCCCGACAAACTCAGGTAACTTTGTATTATCTACTACATCATTCAACGTGTTTTTACTTGATTATTGTTCACCACTGCAAACAGTTGTTCTGTTTTCATTGGACAGAAGTCATGTTGGGTAGCGTCGTGTTCCTGGCTTGTCTAAGTCTGGCCACAGCTTTCATCCGGTACCAGGACGCCATCCCTAACGGTGACCTGGTGCCCCACCCTTGTTTGATTGGCTACTGGCCGGGGGTGGGGCACTACCTGGCTGAGGGGTCAGGAGCGAGGAACGAATTCGGCACTGTAAGAAAACACAGACTTCTTTACATACTGCTTTTATATCTAGCATAGGGCATAAAATAATCATTATAAAGCAACTATTACATACATTATTAAAAAATAAATAACTGAATGATTAAATGATAAATAAATGCTCCCCCCCCCTCCTCTAACTGAGGAGGTTTAAGAGGGATGTAAGAGTATTAAGTATGAAAAGGTTCAAGCAAACATTTAAAGATAAAACCAAAGAGTTCACCAAACTTGACCCCCCCCCCCCCCACCCCAGGACTTTGCTGCCGCTGGTCACGTGTGGACCCCCGCCCTGTGTCACCTTGACTCAGACAGGGACGGGCGCACCAACGGTGAGGAGCTCGGTGACCCCCAGTGCAGGTGGACGCCCGAGCACCCTGGTAACACAGTGGCGCCCCAAACACATCCAGGTGAGTCCCTCAAAGTTCCCACCTAGTAACATTCTTCAGGGGCAATCATCCAGGTAAGTTTGTTTAAGTTGTCCCCAGGTAACTTTGTTCAAGCTTAATTACTTTTAGTTTTTAGGCACTTACGGTCGTCCTTCTAAAAGCTCTATGCACATAATTAGATATATTACGGAGGAGTTTATTATTTTTGACTAACAGTTTAAATGTTAAAACCATGTAACTAAATTGATTTTCTCTCCCCCCCCCCTCCCGTACAGGAATCTGTGAACCAATCGGAAGTCCCCGCTGCGCGTGGCAAGCCTTTGCATGTGCTGGCCCATTATAAGCCACAAGTGGAATCTTGTTAGCGTGGAAATTCTTTTTTTTAGCGTGGAACTTCTTTTTAGCGAGGAGCTTCTTTTTTAGAGTGGAACTTCTTTTTAGCGTGGATGTGTGTTAGCGTGGAGTCTGTTTAGCGTACATGTGTGTTAGCGTAGAACTTCTTATTTTAGCGTGGATGTGTGTAAGCGTGGAATTTGTTAGGGTGAATGTGTGCTAACTAGCATTTCGATTGTTTTGTTTTAGTATATAATGCATTGCATAAAAAAAATAAAAATTGATGAACTTCAAATTCAAGTACTTTGTGTGGGTCGGACTTGAACTATTTAGCTCATTACTTTGATAAGAATGTCATTAAATATTTGCTCCAGCCTTGGCTTCTCACGTTAATGAAATGTGTAGAGACGCTCGTTAAACAACGACCCCCCCCCATCTTACCCGTGGATTCAAATTTAAATTCTTGCGCCCGAAGCTAAAACAACTAAAACAAAAGGCCCCCAGTAACAAAACCCATTTGTAACTAGGCTAGAGACATCACTATGAACAACATAATGGTTTTAGATTAAAAAAATAGCTTGTTTGAATGAATATATCATCATCGTTTTTTCCGCCGTGCCCAAGACACATAGGGCAGATAAAGTAGAGTTTATATAAAGTGATGAGGTGGTCAGAACTATGCCCAGCGCCTTAATTTTTTCCCTAACTTGAGTTAGGTACCCATTAGAGCTGGGTGGACTCAGGAACTGTAGACTTCCGGGTTAGCAGTCTAGCGCCGTACCTTTAGCCCACGTCGTCTCATGAATGAACAGATTATTAACACTGACAGTAAACAGTAGATGATGCATGGGACTTATAACAAATGAACACTAAAAGTAAATAGTAGATGAAGCATGGGACTATTAAAACTGACAGTAAACAGTAGATGATGCATGGGATAAACAGGAACGACAACCTTGAAGCATTACATGAACTTACTATTACGTCACACGATTAGCATTGGACAAAACCATTGGAGTGTGGGATTAACATATTGTCATAATACAGGATTAAGGAGAAAATATGATTAACATATTGTCATAATACAGGATTAAGGAGAAAATATGATTAACATATTGTCATAATACAGGATTAAGGAGAAAATATGATTAACATATTGTCATAATACAGGATTAAGGAGAAAATATGATTAACATATCTTGGGCCACACTGGGTAACATAATGAAATATTTATACAAGAATTGAGAATCTTGTCTTTAAAAAACTACCAATATTTGCGAGTAAATTCAGATCAGGCTTGATGCAACCAGTCCTGCCCGTCCTATATGTCCTACCAGTTATATCAGTCATTGTCCTACCTGTTATATCAGTCAAACATTGTCCTACCAGTTGTATCAGTCAATGTCCTACCAGTTACATTAGTCAAACAATGTCCTACCAGTTGTATCAGCCAAACATTATCCTACCTGTTATATCAGTCAAACAATGTCCTACCATTTATATCAGTCATTGCCCTACCAGTTACATTAGTCAAACATGGTCCTACCACTTATATCCCACACATCCCACCTATCATAAACTACCCACCCCCATGTATCCCAAATATCCCACCTCTCCCACCTATCATAAACTACCCACCCACCATCTATCCCGAATATCCCACCTCTCCCACCTATCATAAACTACCCACCTCCCGATCTATCCCAAATATCCCTCGCCCATATAACCTACGTGTCCTGCCTCCCTATCCTACCAGCATGTCGAGCTAGACCATAACGTGAGAACTCCCACTGATGGGCTTACATTACAACTAGACATTTTTTAAAATTCCCCGAAGTTTTCAGTGGCCAAAGATCGCGACAACTTCACTTGTCTGTAGTCACGTTCTCAGCCGGCGTCATGTGCTGAGTCAGAATTCAGGAGCACCGTCTGCTATAAATAGCGACACATGCAGGTGGTGCTACCATTTTCAGGAACGTCCATTTCTTGAAACTACCAGGTAAAGTTTATTAAACCAAACTCTCCTAACTGTAACAGGTTCTGATAAGTTTATCTGTATACACAAAAAAGGAAATGTCACTCATTTTAAACGGATTTAAAAAAAATGTAATAAACTTTTTTGACAATATAATTTAATGTAGAAAGCAGTAAGAAATGATCTAACTAGGCATATTTGTGAAATCTTAATTTATGAAAAATATTTTTACACGATGATGAATAATCGCAAAAAAACAACAACCAAACTTTAAGTGTCCAAAGTTAAAATAGAAAATAAATTGTTTGCTGGAGGCTGGGATGAAAGTTTCATGTCGGACGGGAAAGTTCTAAAAGAAAGGAAGAACAGCTTGCTCATCAATGCTTGACGCTGTTGGCGACATTTTGATCATCGCATCCAGGCGACTTTCTGTTATCTTCACAGATGTCAGATGTCAATGTTGACTTTATGTGTCATCTATACATATGTCAATCTTTTAGCCATAGAACACTGCTACTTTCTGTTTCATCTAAACATATGTCATGTCAATCTTTTAGCCATAGAACACTGCTACTTTCTGTTTCATCTATACACAATTCAATTATTTTATTGACAACACGATGCTACTTTCATCTATACAGTTGTCAATTCTAATTTCTGTGTCTTATTTACCGACATTAATGTTTTTATCCACAGAAAGATGCTACTTCCATTTCTCTCTCTTTCTGTATATATATATATATATATATATATATATATATATATATATATATATATATATATATATATATATATATGTATGTATATATATATATATATGTATGTATATATTTATATATAAATTTTTCACCCCCAGAACGATGCTACTTCCATCTATACATATGACAATCTTTCACCCCCAGAACGATGCTACTTCCATCTATACATATGTCAATGTTTCACCCTAGAACGATGCTACTTCCATCTATACATATGTCAATCTTTCACCCACACAAAGATGCTACTTCCATCTATACATATGTCAATCTTTCACCCACAGAACGATGCTACTTCCATCTATACATATGTCAATCTTTCACCCCCAGAACGATGCTGCTTCCATCTATCCATATGTCAATTTTTCACCCACAGAACGATGCTACTTCCATCTATACATATGTCCTTGTGTTCATCCACAGAACGATGCTACTTCCATCTATACATATGTCAATCCTTCACCCACAGAACGATGCTACTTCCATCTATACATATGTCAATCTTTCACCCGCAGAACGATGCTACTTCCATCTATACATATGTCAATCTTCCACCCCCAGAACGATGCTACTTCCATCTATACATATGTCAATCTTTCACCCGCAGAACGATGCTACTTCCATTTATACATATGTCAGTCTTTCACCCACAGAACGATGCTACTTCCATCTATACATATGTCAATCTTTCACCCACAGAACGATGCTACTTCCATCTATACATATGTCAATCTTTCAACCCCAGAACGATGTTACTTCTATCTATACATATGTCAATCTTCCACCCCCAGAACGATGCTACTTCCATCTATACATATGTCAATCTTCCACCCCCAGAACGATGCTACTTCCATCTATACATATGTCAATCTTCCACCCCCAGAACGATGCTACTTCCATCTATACATTTGTCAATCTTCCAACCCCCGAACGATGCTACTTCCATCTATACATATGTCAATCTTCCACCCCCAGAACGATGCTACTTCCATCTATACATATGTCAATCTTCCACCCCCAGAACGATGCTACTTCCATCTATACATATGTCAATCTTCCACCCCCAGAACGATGCTACTTCCATCTATACATATGTCAATCTTTCACCCCCAGAACGATGCTGCTTCCATCTATACATATGTCAATCTTTCACCCCCAGAACGATGCTACTTCCATCTATACATATGTCAATCTTTCACCCACAGAACGATGCTACTTCCATCTATACATACGTCAACCTTTCATCCACAGAACGATGCTACTTCCATCTATACATATGTCAATCTTTCAACCCTAGAACGATGCTACTTCCATCTATACATATGTCAATCTTTCACCCCCAGAAAAATGTTACTTCCATCTATACATATGTCAATCTTTCACCCCCAGAAAAATGTTACTTCCATCTATACATATGTCAATCTTTCACCCCCAGAACGATGCTACTTCCATCTATACATATGTCAATCTTTCACCCGCAGAACGATGCTACTTCCATCTATACATATGTCAATCTTTCACCCGCAGAACGATGCTACTTCTATCTATACATATGTCAATCTTTCACCCACAGAACGATGCTACTTCCATCTATACATATGTCAATCTTTCACCCACAGAACGATGCTACTTCCATCTATACATATGTCCTTGTGTTCATCCACAGAACAATGCTACTTCCATCTATACATATGTCAATCTTTCACCCGCAGAACGATGCTACTTCCATCTATACATATGTCAATCTTTCACCCGCAGAACGATGCTACATCCATCTATACATATGTCAATCTTCCACCCCCAGAACGATGCTACTTCCATCTATACATATGTCAATCTTTCACCCCCAGAACGATGCTACTTCCATCTATACATATGTCAATCTTTCACCCCCAGAACGATGCTACTTCTATCTATACATATGTCAATCTTCCACCCCCAGAACGATGCTACTTCCATCTATACATATGTCAATCTTTCACCCCCAGAACGATGCTACTTCCATCTATACATATGTCAATCTTTCACCTGCAGAACGATGCTACTTTCATCTATACATATGTCAATCTTTCATCCACAGAACGATGCTACTTCCATCTATACATATGTCAATCTTTCATCCACAGAACGATGCTACTTCCATCTATACATATGTCAATCTTCCACCCACAGAACGATGCTACTTCCATCTATACATATGTCAATCTTTCATCCACAGAACGATGCTACTTCCATCTATACATATGTCAATCTTTCATCCACAGAACGATGCTACTTCCATCTATACATATGTCAATCTTTTATTCACAGAACGATGCTACTTCCATCTATACACATGTTAAACTTTCACCCACAGAACGATGCTTCTCTCTGTGTGTGTTCTCGCTTGTCTTGGAGCTGCCTCAGCTTTCCTCTCCTACCAGTCCCAGATCCCCAACGGCAATTCCGTCATCAGCCCCTGCCTCATCGGCTACTGGTCAGGCGTTGGTCACCTCAACTCACATGGGTCCGGACCGCTCAACGCATTCGGTGTTGTAAGTCTTTCGTCAAGTCTGCTTCAATGTTAGCTTCCTTCTGCAGTCGGTAAAGCTCATGGTTGCTAAACCGAAAAGTCTCGAGTTCGAACCCTCGGGCATATGAGGCTCGTTAGCTGGGGACAGCCACTCTTCTAGGAGAGACAACTCCAAAATCAAACAACTGCTGCCTTGTAGTTTGTTCTTGTTTGGACAAAGGCTATGGAAGCAAATCCAAAAAGAAAAGCAGGCTGAAATCGGAGTCAATGGCCTCAATGGCGCAAAACCAGTTGACACGTAATCCCTAATTGTGATGGAAGCATGGTCGAGTCGGCAAAGCTCATGGTTAAATTCGAAAAAAGTCTTGAGTTCAAACCCTCTGGCAGATAAGGCTCGATCCCTCCCAACACTAAAAATTAAGAACGAAGAAGAAGAATGAAGTATGATTTATTAACGTTTAGATTATGTAATAATCTATTTTCTAAATTAAAAAAAAAATTAACTGTATTTTTGTGTTGTTAAAAGAAGCTCCACGTAGATTAGTAGAGATAACCGTTTTCAAGATCTACATGATTAGAAGCTACCAACATATGTGATTGTTCCATAAATGATCACGAAGTCAGATTAGTAAACAAAACATATGGCAGATCTCAGTAAAAAACTCAGTTATAAAAATTCGCTGTTCGTGCGCTCAAGAGATAGATTGTACACCGTCAGCTTCAAATCATGAAGCTTCTTATCTTAGCGCTAGCGTACAGCTATGCTGCAGCATTCATCTCGTACCAGGCACAGATTCCACGGGGGACAAGTGTACCTAACCCCTGCGCTATAGGCACGTGGGCATGGGTGGGGCACCTGATCCCCAGGGGCACAGGGGCTCTCAACCCGTTTGGCGCGGTAAAACTCTTGTTTTAAGCTCGTAAAATCCCCATGATATGTTAGATGTTTTAACATTTTTAAAAACTCTCGACCTTCATTAAGCTCCGAACGAAAAAGAAGCTCCGATAATCTTTGAATTCGACGTAACGGTTTACTTAACTCACGATTAGTTTTAAATTCTCAACATTTATTTAACTCCTACTGACATAAAGCTTTCACAATTTTACAGACACTCACTGTGCATTAAGCTCTCACAGCTTAACAAACACTCGCTGTGCATTAAGCTCCGGGAACTCTTGGTTACTTCTAAATTTGGAGCTCATGTCATAGTTTAAGCTCTCACTATTTACCAAGCTCATGACTTTGGATTAAGCTCCCGACTTAAATAAAGTGCCAAGCCACATAACGTCATTAAACATTGCAAGTAAAGTTCCATTTTCGAGCCTTACGGTCTACGGGGCAAGTGAAGTAGAGTTCACCTGTTTCTGTGACCTCGGGATGTGAGGAGATAGTGCGGCGAGCACTATGCCCAGCCGCCTTTACTTTCCCTAGCGTGTTAGCTACCCATCAAAGCTGGTGGACTCAGGAACGGTCGACTGACTTGAACCCTGATTCGAACTTGAGACTTTCGGGTTAGCATTTTAGCGCTCTACCACTAGGCCACGCCGTCCCATAAATATAGTAACCTAGACATGCAGTGCTGCAGTCCCTCAAACAACTGGACCCCCCGGCCTGATCAAGCTGACCCATCTTGTCTTGTCCAGGACTTTGCCGCGGCTGGTCACATCTGGACCCAGGAGCTGTGTAGGGCGGACTCCGACAGGGACGGCAAGTCCAACGGTGAGGAGCTGGGTGACCCCAACTGTCACTTTACCACAGCTCACCCCAGCAACCTGGGACCAGCCACCAGCCATCCAGGTAGGTTGTCACAGCCATGTAGGTAGGTTGTCACAGCCATCCAGGTAGGTTGTCACAGCCATCCAGGTAGGTTGTCACAGCCATCCAGGTAGGTTGTCACAGCCATCCAGGTAGGTTGTCACAGCCATCCAGGTAGGTTGTCACAGCCATGTAGGTAGGTTGTCACAGCCATCCAGGTAGGTTGTCACAGCCATGTAGGTAGGTTGTCACAGCCATCCAGGTAGGTTGTCACAGCCATCCAGGTAGGTTGTCACAGCCATCCAGGTAGGTTGTCACAGCCATCCAGGTAGGTTGTCACAGCCATCCAGGTAGGTTGTCACAGCCATCCAGGTAGGTTGTCACAGCCATGTAGGTAGGTTGTCACAGCCATCCAGGTAGGTTGTCACAGCCATCCAGGTAGGTTGTCACAGCCATCCAGGTAGGTTGTCAGCCACTAGCCATGTAGGTAGGTTGTCACAGCCATCCAGGTAGGTTGTCACAGCCATCCAGGTAGGTTGTCAGCCACTAGCCATGTAGGTAGGTTGTCACATCCATCCAGGTAGGTTGTCACAGCCATCCAGGTAGGTTGTCAGCCACTAGCCATGTAGGTAGGTTGTCACAGCCATCCAGGTAGGTTGTCAGCCACTAGCCATGTAGGTAGGTTGTCACAGCCATCCAGGTAGGTTGTCAGCCACTAGCCATGTAGGTAGGTTGTCTCAGCCATCCAGTTAGGTTGTCACAGCCATGTAGGTAGGTTGTCACAGCCATCCAGGTAGGTTGTCACAGCCATCCAGGTAGGTTGTCACAGCCATCCAGGTAGGTTGTCAGCCACTAGCCATCCAGGTAGGTTGTCAGCCACTAGCCATGTAGGTAGGTTGTCAGCCACTAGCCATGTAGGTAGGTTGTCTCAGCCATCCAGTTAGGTTGTCACAGCCATGTAGGTAGGTTGTCACAGCCATCCAGGTAGGTTGTCACAGCCATCCAGGTAGGTTGTCAGCCACTAGCCATGTAGGTAGGTTGTCTCAGCCATCCAGGTAGGTTGTCACAGCCATGTAGGTAGGTTGTCACAGCCATCCAGGTAGGTTGTCACAGCCATCCAGGTAGGTTGTCACAGCCATCCAGGTAGGTTGTCAGCCACTAGCCATGTAGGTAGGTTGTCTCAGCCATCCAGTTAGGTTGTCACAGCCATGTAGGTAGGTTGTCACAGCCATCCAGGTAGGTTGTCAGCCACTAGCCATGTAGGTAGGTTGTCTCAGCCATGTAGGTAGGTTGTCACAGCCATCCAGGTAGGTTGTCACAGCCATCCAGGTAGGTTGTCAGCCACTAGCCATGTAGGTAGGTTGTCTCAGCCATCCAGTTAGGTTGTCACAGCCATGTAGGTAGGTTGTCACAGCCATCCAGGTAGGTTGTCACAGCCATCCAGGTAGGTTGTCACAGCCATCCAGGTAGGTTGTCAGCCACTAGCCATGTAGGTAGGTTGTCAGCCACTAGCCATGTAGGTAGGTTGTCATGTCTCAGTCCATCAAGGTAGGTTTTGACAGCCAGTGGTCAAGCAGGTTGTGCTTCACTTCACGACTGTAGTTTGACACAAATGAAAGCTCACGGCCATGATGGGCAATACAGACATTTTGGTTTTCTTATATAGAAATGTGACTGAATAACTTTAAAACCTAATCCCATGCTTGACAGTCTCAAGAATTATTACATTGTTGGTAAAGTACCGTAACTCGTGACAGCTTGATAGAACATTGATTTATGCTTTAACCTCCCTTGGCTATAGAACTATAAAAAACAGTGCTTTATTAGGATGGAGAGTAACATATCAAAGACATCACATTACTACATTACAACAGCTTTACATTACAACAGCTTTACATTTCTACAACTTCACGTTACTACAGCTGTACATTTCTACAGCTTTCCATTACTACGGGTTCTTGAAAAAAGTGGTTAGTTGTGTAGACGTGGAAATAGTTTGCCAACTTCTAAAACATTTTTTAAAGTCCCTGACAAAATTATTCTCAGTGACAAGAGATTCTATAACGCCTTTCGCGTTCCTACAAGGATGTTCTCTCTAAACATTGCCAGTTTCCTCTTCGGGCCCAAGGAACACGAGGCAGATAAAGTAGAGTGCATCTGTTTCAATGACCTCAGCATATGAACGGATAGTTTGGTCAACATTGCCTTGTAGTTTGTTCTTGGTTGTACAAAGGCTATGGAAGCAAATACAAAAAGAAAAGCAGGCTGAAATTGGTGTCAATGGCCTATGGCGCATTACCAGTTGACACGTATCCTTAATTGTGATGGAAGCGTGGTCGAGTCGGCAAAAGCTCGATCCCTTCCAACACTAAAAATTAAGAACGAAGAAGAAGAAGAAGAAGGTCAGCACTAAACTCCTTAACGTGATTCATGTAGCAGCCTGAGAAAAGAGCTGAGTGGACTCAGGGACGTCCTACAGACTCGAACCCGGGATCCGAACTCGGGATTCTCGGGTTAGCAGTCTAGCGCTCTATCGCTAGGCCACGCCGTAATTCCACTCATAGGTATCTGTTTATAGAATGCTTTAATTCATTACATCCGCTAGGTATCTGTAAAATGTTTTCATTAATTTCCACTAGGTATCTGTAAAATGTTTTCATTAATTTCCGCTAGGTATCGGTAAAATGTTTTCATTAATTTCCACTAGGTATCTGTAAAATGTTTTCATTAATTTCCACTAGGTATCTGTAAAATGTTTTCATTAATTTCCACTAGGTATCTGTAAAATGTTTTCATTAATTTCCACTAGGTATCTGTAAAATGTTTTCATTAATTTCCACTAGGTATCTGTAAAATGTTTTCATTAATTTCCGCTAGGTATCTGTAAAATGTTTTCATTAATTTCCACTAGGTATCTGTAAAATGTTTTCATTAATTTCCACCAGGTATCTGTGAGCCAGTAGGAAGTGCCGGTTGCGCATGGCAAGGCTTCAGTTGCTAGGTTACATCTGCTGCTGTACAACTTGTGATTAGATCAAATTAAACTCAAAACTCAAAATTTGTTGTGTTTGAAAATTGTTATTGCAGTTAGCGTTTAGGGTAAATTATTGCAGTTAGCGTTTAGGGTAAATCGTGTTTTAAAAAAAACTATTTAAATATTAGATGGAATAAAACTACTTTGACGCTAAACTTGATAAATCAGATCAAAGGGGAACCCACACAATCAGTCAAGTCAGTGGGGGACCCACACAATCTTTAAAGTCAGTGGGGGACCCACACAATCAGTCAAGTCAGTGGGGGACCCACACAATCAGTCAAGGCAATGAAGAACCCACACATTCATCGATCCCACGTATACATCAAGACGAACTTTAACATCTAGTGTACATAAATCACCACACACAGTTAACAAGCTAGACAGCCAATAACTGTCCAGTCTAGTGAAAACAGTTTGTAGACAAAGCTTCCCCAATAGGACTGGTAAGTAGGTCACCAACCAGTTCTATGGCTCATGCTGATTTTATTGAGCCGTAGAACTGGTTGGTGAAATACTTACCAGCCGTATTGTGACTAGGAACGCTCAGTTTACACACACGTTTCCAGCAAATACTAGAGGTATTACAATTGCTGGAGATCCTAACAAAAAGTCTTTCAATCCTAGATTGGGGACCAACTTTTTTCATCAGCCTACAGCTTTCTGTTGGACCGTCAGATTTAAAGAGGTATATTTTTCTTGCACTACCATGAGAGGTAATTGAACAAAATACATAACAACATGGAAGAGAAATACAATGACACACTTCCTCTCATCGTAACGAGTATGGAGTGTTCTGTTTGACTAAAGCGCTAACAACGTTAAACAATGTAAAGCAAAATAACAAGGGCTGATTATTGAAAATAAATCCATTGCACATTAGGGGTAAAAGTACTCATTGTATACGTGTTTTTGCGTCAGTTGAGGTTTGCACAAACTAAGTAAAACAATGGGACTAAAAAAATAACAAACATGGAAATCTAGTGAATCAAGTGGAACAATTAAAGCCTGTTTTTTTATATACGCAAACTGAACACTTTTCGTATGCGCTGCCTGTGTATTACATGGGATGACCGTGTCACCAACTAAATCATCTTGTAACAAGCCAATTCCTTTAGTGCTCAGGGAATATTAACTCAGAGAAGACCGGCTAGGTCGTGTCTGTCGCATGCATGAAGGCCGAATACCCAACACACATCCTCTATGCAGATCTTACCAATGGTACAAGACCCCAGGGAAACCACGTGCTGAATTACTGAGGTGTCTGCAATAGGACCTATCACAAGCAGACTTGAAGGAACACATGCGGGTCCTATCAATAGGACCTATCACAAGCAGACTTGAAGAAACACATGCGGGTCCTATCAATAGGACCTACCACAAGCAGACTTGAAGGAACACATGCGGGTCCTATCAATAGGACCTATCACAAGCAGACTTGAAGAAACACATGTGGGACCTATCAATAGGACCTATCACAAGCAGACTTGAAGGAACACATGTAGGGGTCAGTGTGTTTCGTTGTGATGGTCATGTTGTAACTAAAATTACAAATTACAGAAAACAGCGAATCTTGTGACAAACACACACACAGTTTTATACCATATACATGCAACACGGTGAACCACATACCACATACATGTAACACTGTGAACCACATTAGCTATTTCCCCATATTCTACATATATGTTATGTAACACACTGTGTATTTATCATACGTCAACCAGAAACCTACAAAAAATGGCTACGATAGGACTTGATTAATTAATTTAATTAAGGTTCACGTTCCGTCAACACCATTTCCTGTTTTACAAACTGCCTCTCAACTCTGCTTGGTACAGCAAAAAAATGTTTCTGTGGCATGTCTTGTTTCAAGATCTAAAACTGTTGGCTGCAAATAAAGTAATGTTATGTGACTATTCAAGGTTGAATTTAGTTTGAAAAAGCAGTTGTCCAGGTCACGTAATCTAAGATTGTCACGTGCTTAAGTTTTTAAAGCCAATGAGATCGCCAGTAATCACGAGCTGCTAGAAGTACATGATATTTAAACCGCGACTTGCCACTGTTGTTGGACTTTCGTTAGCCGACCAGACACCATGTTTTCTATCGTGTACCTGGCATGTTCTCTGGCCGCTGTGACAGCCTTTCAGGCATATCAGGCATACATCCCTAATGGCGACCAGGTGCCGAATGTCTGTGCAATTGGTACCTGGCCAGGTGTTGGTCACATCGCCAGTTTAGGGGCTGGAGTCTTGAACGACTTTGGGCGGGTAAGTTCAGCCCTCGCTTTCAGAGATCTAAAAAACCCAATGCTTGCAGTAAATTACTGAGATAGAGTTGTGGAATTGATACTCCTTGGGTCAAGGTACGGCGTGGTCGTGTGGTATAGCACTCGACTGATAGCCCGAAGATATCGAGTTCGGATCTCGGTTTGAGACTATATCACATCCCTGAGTCCATCCAGCTCTGAATGAGTACCTGGCTCACGTCAGGGAAAGTAAAGACAACTGGGAATAGTGCTAACTATATCCCTTAAAATGCCGCGGCTAAAAAACATGTGGACTTTATTACATCTGCTTTATGGATCGTTATGCCGAAAGGCCAACTTTACTTAATCATTGTGTCTTATGTATCGGTGAAGTAGAGTTGACCTGTCAAGCCAAACCAATTTTTATCTTCCCACCCAGGACTTCGCGGACGCTGGTCACGTCTGGACTGAGGAGCTGTGTCACAGAGATTCTGACCTGGACGGCAAAACCAACGGCGAGGAACTAGGTGACCCCCACTGCCACTTCACACCCTCCAAACCAGGTCACCTACTGGAGGCCACCGGGCATCCGGGTATTTAATTATCTATGTCATGCTCTAATTAGTCCAATCGCTAATACTGGTCTGTCTCTTCAATAGCTAGAGAAGTCCTTTTGCAAAGCGTACTTTGTCACTTTACTAGCTAGAGAAGTCCTCTTTCAAAAATTTACCTTTTTTTCACTTCAGATTGAGGGTTAGGAAAATGGTTTAAAAATTTTGTTATCTCACTTAAGATGTTCAATTTTTCAGAAGTTAAGCTTTGACTTTAAATTAGATCTATTGAAAGAACACGTTGCGAACTACTGTAGATGGACTCTTTATGAACCAGCTTATACGAATCTCATTCCCCCCCCCTCCCAAAAAAAAAGAAGATGGACGGTGTAGGTTTGCAATTGGGTTCAATACTTTTAACATTTCATTAAGTAATTTTCTCAATATTAAATTGAACCTAGTCTAATGATTGTAATATTAATATTGTAAAATTAGTTTAGAACTTTTAAAAAATTCGATTGTTTGATTTAATTAGGTATTTGTGAGCCAATTGGAAGCCTACAGTGCGCATGGCAAGGTTTTACTTGCTAAAGTGGTCAAGCTAATTCGTCGTCGTACACAACATTGATGAACGTATGTTTTAAAAATAAAGATCTACTTTTATATTGAGACTTTAGAAATGTATTGCATATCTTGTCTCTGTGTTACTTATTGTCTCTGTCCTTAACAAGAGTGAAATCAGAATACAAATAACAGTACCAATGCGAAGAGCAATGTTTTTGCTGATTGTAATGCCGGATGGAGAATTCGTTCTTCAACGGCATTTTTTGAAACTGCTAAAACAAAAGGATTCATTTCAAACCGTATTTTCTATTATTTTGAAAAATATTGTGCTTTTAAAATTACATGATGTGTTTAAAGTGCTTTACGTTTCTGAATAAAAGTTTTAAAAAAAATAACATTCAGCTATTTCGGATAAAATTCATTGTTTTTACTATTCATTTAATTTTCGTTATTTTAAATTGATTAAATTTCAAAATACAATTCTACATATTAAAAATGATAATTTTTTAATTAAATAAGCTAATTCAAGATCTGTATTTTACATCAAGTGTATATTAGACGAAATTTCAAGTTAACTAATGTTACCCAGGAGTCATTCAGTAAAAGCCCTAAACATTACCTTAATCTGCGAGTTTTCCATTAGTTTGAATGAAGTTACTGATCATATTAGACCAGGATACCTGGAGAGGTCTCACCCGACGGCCATTAATATCTGGACTTTTCGCGTTTGTTTGGATGTCCTCCACGTGTCTGCTGAAAACTTCACGTTGGTGATTATTGGGGCACTTCTGTGGCGAGTAACAATCTCATAATAGGTCAATCTAGAGTTTGAGATCCAGGCCTTTCCCTTGTAAATATGTCCACAATTAGTGAAGTCTGTCTGCCAGTAATTGACTTCAAGTGAATCTGTTGGCTGTTGATGAGGGAGTGCTGGTTCGTCTGCATAGCGTCGTCAACAAGATGGTCCTGGAAAAACTTCAAATATTGGTGCCTGGTCTGTTTTAAGGTTGTTAGGTAATATTTGTGCTTAGACCGTGTCAATATTATCATTTTGTATTTGTGCTTAGACCGTGTCAATATTATCATTTTGTATTTGTGCTTAGACCGTGTCAATATTATCATTTTGTATTTGTGCTTAGACCGTGTCAATATTATCATTTTGTATTTGTGCCTAGACCGTGTCAAGATTAGCATCTTGTCTTTGTGCCTAGACCGTGTCAAGATTAGCATCTTGTACTTGTGTCTGTAATGTGTCAAGATTATCATCTTGTATTTGTGTCTACTTTACGTCAAAAATCTTGTAATATTTAAGACTACGTAGAAATGTACAGTACAAAGTTTATAATATTTCAATCGCGGGGAAACACAATTGGAAACATTACATACACTGGTGTTAAACATATACGTAGGAGCTTAAGACGTCACAAATGGAATATAAAGTCATGTTTGATTTTAACGTTTTAGAAGACAGTATTATGTTACTCCAATGCTTCTATATACAGTCATTTATGTGACTCCACTGACTCTATATATAGTCATGTATGTGACTCCAGTGTCTCTATATATAGTCATGTATGTGAGCCTCTATATATATTCGTGTATGTGACTCAACTGCCTCTATATATAGTCATGTATGTGACTCCACTGCCTCTATATATAGTCATGTATGTGACTCGACTGACTCTATATATAGTCATGTATGTGACCCCACTGACTATATAGTTATGTATGTGACTCCACTGTCTCTATATATAGTCATGTATGTGACTCCACTGTCTCTATATATAGTCATGTATGTGACTCCAGTGTCTCTTTATATAGTCATATATGTGAGCCTCTATATATATTCGTGTATGTGACTCAACTGCCTCTATATATAGTCATGTATGTGACTCCACTGTCTCTATATGTAGTCGTGTATGTGACTCCACTGCCTCTACATATAGTCATGTATGTCACTCCACTGACTCTATATCAAGTCGTGTATGTGACCCCACTGACTATATATAGTCGTGTATGTGACTCGACTGCCACAATATATAGTCATGTATGTGAGCCTCTATATATAGTCATGTTTGTGACTCCACTGCCTCTATATATAGTCGTATGTGAATCCACTGCCTCTATATATAGTCGTATGTGACTCCACTACCTCTATATATAGTCTAGTATGTGACTCCACTGCCTCTATATATAGTCGTATGTGACTCCACTGCCTCTATATACAGCCCCGCGTGTGACTCTGCCTCTCGCCAAACGTGCATGCCATGGATAAAGAAACAATGTTCTGTCGTCACGAGTTCAAATCGTGCTGTTAGATGTCCGTGTTTTAAAACTTTATCTAGCAGCCAGCAACCCCAGCGTGTCATAGATCCATGTTTTAAAACTTTATCTAACGGTGCCAGTCACGAGCCGACCTATGACTTAACCCTGCGGACTTTAAATGGCCAGCTGACTTGTCCGTGACTGAAAGATTGTTTTGGTCGACCACTGGACAACATGTTCTCATTGGTGTACCTGGCATGTTCGCTGGCCGCTGTGGTAGCCTTCCAGGCATATCAGGCCTACATCCCCAACGGTGACCAGGTGCCGAATGTCTGTGCTATTGGCACCTGGCCAGGTGTTGGTCATAAGGCACCTCTAGGTGCTGGGACCTTGAACGCATTTGGAAGGGTAAGTGGCAAATATTAGGAGTGGAAGGGTAAGTGGTAAACATTAGGACCTAAAGAGTAAGTGGTAAAAATTATGAACTAAAGGGTAAGTGGTAAATATTAGGATCTAAAGGGTAAATGGTAAACATTAGGACCTAAAGGGTAAGTGGTAAACATAAGGATTAGAAAGGTAATTTGTAAACAGGATGAACAAAAGGGGGGTAGGTTATAAACATGATGGATTGAAGGGTACATTTATAAACTATAAACACAGAGGACTGAATACTTAAAAATGTAAACATACACTGATATAGACGTAATATGTTTGCGATGAAACTTCATTTAACATTTAACATTAATTTTTTTTACATTCAATCAAAGGTATAATTTTTTGAAAAAGGACGACTCTATGTTTTAAGAATGTACATTTATTTTACTGTCCGATGTCGAGTAGAAAATGTAGCTGTCAAATTGAGACATTTTTGTTTCAACTAAAACGTGTCCGTTTTTCTAATTCCAGGACTTCGCGGACGCTGGTCACGTCTGGACTGATGCGCTGTGTCGCAGAGATTCTGACCTAGACGGGGTCAGCAACGGCGAGGAACTAGGTGACCCCCACTGCCACTTCACGCCAACTAAACCAGGTCACCTTCTGGAGGCCACAGGTCACCCAGGTAAGGGGTAACACAGGTGTTTAGATGTTTAGTAGATCACATTCTTTAGATGTTTAGTAGATCACATTCTTTAGATGTTTAGTACATCACATTCGATGTGTCAGGAAGGTTTAGCTAAAAATGCAATGGATATATCAGGATATAAAGCATCAACCTGAACTAGAGGCGTACTATCTTTTACCATGTCTTCCATTTGTAGACTATTAAAGGGAATTAAACAGAATATCTATTAGAACAAAAGTTTGACACATTTGTCGCCCTTGTATTTAGTCTTCTCCGACGGCGTGTGTTACTGCAGATGGACTGAAAATCATATGTATGCAGAGTTTCTTACAGGCATCTCCCCCTCCCCCCCCCCCCCCCCGAATTAATCAAGTGCATCCCACCATAAAAAAGTATGAAAGAAACACTGCTTGTATGGCAGTGATAAAGAGTTATTTTTAAAGAAAATAAAGGCAGATGGGCATTGTATTTGTGGGATACTAAAAACAGACATTATGTTTCATGTTCTGTAAAGGAGATAATTTCTCATCTAAAAATAGAAGAGACATTCATTTATGTATTTTTAATTATAACGGTCACACCACGATTTTTTTTAAACGTACGCCAGTTTCGACAGAAAATATGATTAAGTTTCAACAATGATATACCCTTTCTTTACTTGAGCTTAAGGTTTTTAACCTCACAATGGTTTCAAACGTATTCTTACAGTAATTTTCCTCCTCCAGGTATTTGCGAGCCAATAGGAAGCCTAGCATGTGCTTGGCAAAACTTCACCTGTTTCTAAACGAACGATGCCATTAACCGTTCCAACCAAGCCAGCTCTCGTCACCAGTTGAACATAACTCTCTGATTTGTATTAAACACTTGATGCCTCAGTAAACAAAGCAGGTGTTTGTTGAATGTCTACATCATTCAATTCGCAGTGTCAGTCCCACATGACAGATGGCAGACTGTCATCCTTTTTATGATGTTCACAAAAAGGATTCCCCCTCCCTCCCAACGCACATACCTGTCTACAAAAATTTAATAGAACTTGCAAAATTTACTTGCAATATATTAAATCAATACTGTATATTGTTAGTGTGCTTCGCGATGCTAATAATTGATGAAGTGCTGTATTGTTATTTTCTTATCTTAGTTATTATATTTTAGAAGTAGAGTCTAGGTCACATTAAGAGTAAAACAAATAATAACATATTTATAATTTTAAGCTTTAAAATACACAACAACAAGAAAACAAACTTGCTAGTGTAGAAGCATTGATTGCTAACAAAATGTGTAGGCGATTTCACGAGCGATCAAAGCTTTTATTCAAGGATGTAAATTAAAAAAAAAATTCAGCGCATTAAAAGCTAATTTTTATTCATGTTTTTTTTTTTAAACTCCTTTTATTTTATACTTTTTGAAATTTGTAAGTTGATAATTAGTTTTTTTAAACATTCAGTATTTTATTTTAGAAACCCGACAATTTGCTGCCCGGTATAACTCTATACGTGGTCGTCTCTCTAGCGTGAAAACAGTCACAACTGTTCATCTAGCTCAGGGGTCTCCAAACTTTTCAGCCCGAGGGCCGCATTAACTATAAAATATCAGTTCGGGGGCCAGAGTTTCTTTAAGGCATCTCTTCAGGGTCGTGTGCGCCCCCCCCCCCCCGAAGAACGTCTACCGCCCCCCCCCCCCCCAACGAAATATAATTTATATAGAAATATATACGAATTTCAAGTGTCCACCCCCCTCCCCCCAACCCGAGGTCCACGTTTGCTCTCAAATTGTTCTTCACGTATTTCATTCTTGAAAATGTTTGTTCACACAGGTATGTCGTTCAAAAATTTGAAAGGTACTTTGATGCAAAAGTTTTAATGTTAGGAAAGTCTTCCTTGTGCAAAAACTTATGAAATCCCATCCGCCCTTCTTTGAACGTGTCTCTAAGGAAGTCATTTTCTTGCAATTCAGTGACCTCCAGCTGCAGTTCATCTTTGCAACTGACCACATTTGCTTCAAATGAGCTTTAAAACAGTCTTACTTCTTCTGCCTTTGAATCCAAGTCAGAAAATCGCTACTGAAACTGCAGCTGGAGGTCTTTAATGATCTCGTATGTAGATGACGTGGGGAACTCAGTGGTTGCTTCAGTCGTAAAGACCTTGCACTGCTGAAAGTGTGTCAAGTTGTTAGCCTGTACTTGTTCCAAAAATATGACAAGTTTGTATCTGAAGGCCGTTAGGTGGGTGTATCGATCAGAAACTAGATTTCACTCTCTTGCCGTTTTAGGTGCAGAAAATTTAAATGACTAGTTATGTCTGCAGCAGAGGCCAATTTCTATACCCACTCTTCATCAGACAATAATGGCTGTGACTTGCCTTTACTATCAGGAAGTCACCTATTTCTTTTCTTAGATACTCTGCTCAGAATTTTCTCGCAAAATTAACAATCTTACTGATGTGAAATATGGTAAATCTTGCGATTTTGTGTTTGTCTCTGAACTATCTAAGGTTAGATATTCTCTCCGGTAACTGTGTCATACATTATATGTAGGGAAGCCAGCTCTTGTGTTATGTTCATGTCTTCATCCACACCTCTTATGAACACAAGCAGTTGAGGGGGAACAGCTGTCCAGGGACTCATCCATTGCAATTGAAAAATGGCGAAACTTGCTTGAATTTTTCGCTATTTGAGTCGCAATGGTTTCACCAATGTCTGCAACACGGCGAGTAATTGTATTTGCATCCAAAGCTACATTTTCAAATTGTTTTGAATTTTCTGTGCAAAGCTCCTCAGCCACCTCCAACAATCATTTATTCAGTGGACAAAAAGATCGTCGCGGGCCGGATAAAATGACCTCGCGGGCCGGCCCGCAGGCCGTATTTTGGAGACCCCTGATCTAGCTAATTGTGTAATCGCCGGTAGCTTCCTAATTCTGTAATCTCCGTTCTTAATATTCGTTTAAGATTTTATTTATTTTGCAACGTCTGTTTGTTGATGGCGAATCTTCTAACTTAATTTTCACCCACTTCTAATGCAGCGATTTCTTTCTTTCTCATACATTCGTCTCCGATTACAATGCAAAAATCTCTGTTTCCAATCTAGATTAGAAATCTTTAGATTAGATATTATAATTTAAATTAATAAATGACTACAATAACAAAAGGTGAGATAATAAAAGGGGAGATAACAAGATTAATTTTAGTACTAGCGATCGCTCTATCAACTGCCAGTGAACCGAGAAGGAGCAGACAATTGTCTTTTAGAGATTGCAAGCTACTGATTGGATGTCAACACACATATTCTTAGTCAGGCAGTGCCAACAATATTAAGAACGTATGACTAAAAAGTGGAAACATTTTCTTCTTGTTCTCGTCGTTTTTATTATTATTTATATCCGAGGGGCCACACAACAAGTCAAACGTCACAGACGAACTGGAGGGTGGTCTCCAGATCTGCCGGCATCCCATTCCGTTTTTCTCTGACTGGGGTGTAGTGGGACCTGAGTCTAGACCGCGCCTGGTTGTATTATGTTTTGTTCACAGAAAATGTAAATATTCATGACATAACTAGGTATTGTGGTTTACCCAAATGTAATTTTATCAAAAACGTGTATCCTCAAAGTTTTGAGTACAAATGACTATGAAGTGGGGTTTTCAGAACATTGATCATGAAATTTCTATAAAGCTAATCATGGCTTATTTTACGAACGTGAAACTCCAGGTTATAATTTAGGCTTGCTGAAAATAAATAGAAATGTAGCCTTAAACACAGACAAATATTTTACAGTTCCTTTTGTAAATTTTACATCTCTGATTCTTAAAATATGAAATTAAAAAAAATAAGCTTAATATTTTATAATTTTTTTTTTTCATTTTTATAGTCTTTATTATTAAGTTTCTTTTTATATTTGCTTTATTATTCTGTTTATAAAGAAAAGTAAAATATTATTTTGCAATTGTACAAATAAAATTAGCTTGGATGATGATTTGATTTTTGGTTAGGTTCGAGTGGTTAAACAGATGTATTGGTGAATAGTTTGGTTGGATGGTCTGATTGGATGGTGCTGTTGTTTAATTGAGTTGAATGGATGATGTGGTTGGCGATGTAGCTGAATGCAGTTGTAGGATGTTGTTTGAGTGGTGATAGCGGTGGCTGCTACAGCTAGAGTGACCGGCTCTACCCACAGGCAACAGGTGGTCAGTGTAGGGACGCTTGAACTCGATGCCCACAGCACCTGTGTTCGCATCTGTTGAGGTCGTCTGGGTTATCCCCCTTATCAAATAACAAAAGAGTTGGGAGAATAAATTGTCGGTACGCCAGCACAGATGTTGATGGATTAAATCAATACAGGATGTCGTAACGTGCTTGTTTAAACCACAAGTGAGTAGTCCATCTTAAATTAGATCAAGACAGGATGTCGTAACGGTCTTGTTTAAACCACACATGAGCTGTTCATCTAAAATTGTGTCACAACAGTCAAGTTCTAACTGACATTCTACACCAAGGAAGGTTTGTAGTGAGTAACGCTAACTAGGTTAGACCAGTCACGACATGCCGATAAGATAAGGGAACCTTTTTCTTGTTTAGGTTTTTTTAATCCAAGTTTCCTATTGTCTATAGACAACACTAATCCCACATCATGTTTACTTTTGTTATAACGCTTCAATGGCCGGCTGATAATTTTAGTCTTGCCGGCTAGACTCATCAATGGCCGGCTGATAATTTTAGTCTTGCCGGCTAGACTCATCAATGGCCGGCTGATAATTTTAGTCTTGCCGGCTAGACTCATCAATGGCCGGCTGATAATTTTAGTCTTGCCGGCTAGACTCATCAATGGCCGGCTGATAATTTTAGTCTTGCCGGCTAAACTGATCAATGGCCGGCTGATAATTTTAGTCTTGCCGGCTAGACTCATCAATGGCCGGCTGATAATTTTAGTCTTGCCGGATAGACTCATCAATGGCCGGCTGATAATTTTAGTCTTGCCGCCTAGACTCATCAATGGCCGGCTGATAATTTTAGTCTTGCCGGCTAGACTCATCAATGGCCGGCTGATAATTTTAGTCTTGCCGCCTAGACTCATCAATGGCCGGCTGATAATTTTAGTCTTGCCGGATAGACTCATCAATGGCCGGCTGATAATTTTAGTCTTGCCGCCTAGACTCATCAATGGCCGGCTGATAATTTTAGTCTTGCCGGCTAGACTCATCAATGGCCGGCTGATAATTTTAGTCTTGCCGGCTAGACTCATCAATGGCCGGCTGATAATTTTAGTCCTGCCGGCTAGACTCATCAATGGCCGGCTGATAATTTTAGTCTTGCCGGCTAGACTCATCAATGGCCGGCTGATAATTTTAGTCTTGCCGGCTAAACTCATCAATGGCCGGCTGATAATTTAAGTCTTGCCGGCTAGACTCATCAATGGCCGGCTGATAATTTAAGTCTTGCCGGCTAGACTCATCAAATGGCCGGCTGATAATTTTAGTCTTGCCGGCTAGACTCATCAATGGCCGGCTGATAATTTAAGTCTTGCCGGCTAGACTCATCAATGGCCGGCTGATAATTTAAGTCTTGCCGGCTAGACTCATCAAATGGCCGGCTGATAATTTTAGTCTTGCCGGCTAGACTCATCAATGGCCGGCTGATAATTTAAGTCTTGCCGGCTAGACTCATCAATGGCCGGCTGATAATTTAAGTCTTGCCGGCTAGACTCATCAATGGCCGGCTGATAATTTTAGTCTTGCCGGCTAGACTCATCAAATGGCCGGCTGATCGTTTTTGTCTTGCCGGCTAGACTGACGGCTGATAAAACAAGTTTTACAACCACTTTCTAAGCTTTGAGATAATTAAGATGTACTCAAGTATGAAACATTACTTTTCTTCGGCTACAGTAGTAATTGCTTTTGTTACCAACGCTTTATAATATATATATAGAACTGATTGGTGACCTACTTACCAGCCCTATTAAGTCTGCAGTGATTAAAGCTTATCCACATTCATGTACGTGTATGTGGCATATATTTAAATTATAGGCCTAACACACATCCACACATACACACACACACTATATATATATATATATATATATATATATATATATATATATATATATATATATATATATATATATATATATATATATATATATATATATATATATATATATAATATTTTTAGGGGGTGGGGATAACATAACGAAGTGTTGCACTGGGCGTCACCCGATCTAGCGATGCCACTGCTTTTTACTGACATAAAAGGGAAATAATAAAAGGGAAATAATAAGTCTTATTATTTAACCAAAACTGAAAGCTCAGTTTTATCCCTTAGAATATCTTGCTCTATTTCTTCATGGTGTTTTTTTTTTTCTGTTAAAATTGAGTTTAACACAGGGATTTTAAAAATAATTTACCTGATACTTTAAGTCATTAAACATTGGTGCTTATTACAAGCTTTATTTAACTTGATTCCTCTGTAAGTTGTCCGAAACGGGCGAGCGAAATTTCGACCACTTCTAACTGACCGATCCGTTTCAAACTTGGATCGTGAGTCAACACACGACGAGAATGCAATCTGACATCACAGTTTACTTAATTGGATGCTTAATTAATTTTTTTATGAATTAATTAATATTTTATTAAATTAGTAGGCTGTTCTACTACTATTCCGCAAAATTATATGCTCATTATAATGTTCATTCGGTGCTCAATAGTTTTAAGTCATGAAACTCCATTGTATTAAAACTTTTAAAGTAATGAAAAAAATGCATAAAAACGTTTTAATAATAAGTGTTTAAGTAATAATGCACTAAAAAGAAGAAAATAAATTGATTTTCTTTAAATATATGATAATACACTATTATTGAAATACTTATAAAGAAAAGCGTTGGTCTCTTTCTAATGTTAGTAAATGTATCTAACAGATAAAATAGTGACCCACGCTTTTCTTTATATTTATTTAAATAGTAGTGTATTATTATATATTTAAAGAAAATCATTAATTTTCTCCTTCTTAGTACATTATTACATAAAAGCTTTTTATTAAAACTTATTTTGCATTTTTGAAATCTGTATACACTTTAACATTTGACTGACTGTGAAGTATCCGCTAATATCGGTTTAACTTTCCTCACTAGACGTCAGGTTGTGTTGAAAACTTAACCAATTTTTGGTTTTTCTGCAAATTTTAAAAAAGGTCACTTTAGGTGTGTGAGATTGATAAAAAAAAAACAACCCGCTTAAGTGCTGAGCTGTATATAAAAGATAAGGAGAGCAAACCATCTGATTATAGGACTTACTTTTCTTCCTTAAAACTCCTGAAAGATTTTCCAAGCACATATAGCACACATATACGTTATATGTAATCATTTTTTACTGTGAATATAATTACAGATGTGAATATCTGTTGTTTTTGTCAGTTTAATGAAACATTTTGAAAGTAGTATCAAATAATTTAGAGAAGATAGAAGAAAATATTTAGTCTGTTGGACGTGTATAGGGTATGTGTGTTGGACTTGTGTAGGTCATGTGTGATGGACGTGTATAGGGTGTGTGTGTTGGACGTGTGTAGGGTATGTGTGTTGGACTTGTGTAGGTCATGTGTGATGGACGTGTATAGGGTATGTGTGTTGGACGTGTATAGGGTATGTGTGTTGGACGTGTGTTGGACGTGTGTGTTGGACGTGTGTAGGCCATGTGTGTTGGACGTGTGTTGGACGTGTGTGTTGGACGTGTGTAGGCCATGTGTGTTGGACGTGTGTTGGACGTGTGTAGGCCATGTGTGTTGGACGTGTGTAGGGTATGTGTGTTGGACGTGTTTAGGCAATGTGTGTTGGACGTGTGTATGGCACGTGTGTTGGACGTGTGTAGGCCATGTGTGTAGGGTATGTGATTTGGACGTGTGTTGGACGTTTGTTAGACGTGTGTTGGACGTGTGTTGGACGTGTGTAGGCCATGTGTGTAGGCCATGTGTGTTGGACGTGTGTTGGACGTGTGTAGGCCATGTGTGTTGGACGTGTGTTGGACGTGTGTAGGCCATGTGTGTAGGCCATGTGTGTTGGACGTGTGTTGGACGTGTGTAGGCCATGTGTGTTGGACGTGTGTTGGACGTGTGTAGGCCATGTGTGTTGGACGTGTGTAGGCCATGTGTGTTGGACGTGTGTTGGACGTGTGTAGGCCATGTGTGTAGGCCATGTGTGTTGGACGTGTGTTGGACGTGTGTAGGCCATGTGTGTAGGCCATGTGTGTAAGGCCATGTGTGTTGGACGAGTGTAAGCCAAGTAGGTTAATTGATTAAGGTGTGCAGAGATAATATTCGATGGGGTCAGAAAAAGTACAGACACATTTTTGTCTGTGTGGCAGTTGACAGAGTTCAATCTGTTGTAAAAAAAGTAAATTGTGGTTAGTGCAACTAGGATTCGATTCAGTATTTTATGATGAACTACGCAGATAAAGACGTCTATAAGACTACATACAATTTTTTATTTATAGGCCAGTTCAATAGATGAAAGAAAATATGAGTCACGTCATTTTTTAGTTGATTAGAATTTTAATTTTTGTGAAACTACGTACTTCCAGGAAACAAAACTACAAGCCTGACAACGACGATAAAAAACACAATAGAGCCAACAATTAGATCAAACATAGCAACAGACGTGAAAACACCACAGCAACCATCACAGAAAGCATTACAACAACCATCACAACAACCATCACAACAACCACCACAACGACCATCTCAACCACTATCACAACCAGCCACCATAACCACCATCACAACCAGCCAACCACACCTTACGTACACGCAGCTGTCCCGTGTTCTCAGTGCGGTGGTCGCCCTTATCTCCGTGCCATGACTTTGTTCAGGGGTCGGAGACAACTGGTCTCCGTACTTACATCAAGATTTACATCAAATGGTATCAGTATTTACATCAAGATTTACATTAAATGGTCTCAGTATTTACACCAAGATTTACATTAAATGGTCTCATTATTTACACCAAGATTTACATTAAATGGTTTCAGTATTTATATCAAGATTTACATTAAATGGTCTCATTATTTACACCAAGATTTACATTAAATGATCTCAGTATTTACACCAAGATTTACATTAAATGGTCTCATTATTTACACCAAGATTTACACTACGATCAGTATTTACAAGATATTTCCTTTGGCCATCACTAAGCAGAAACTAATTGTAAACAGTAGTTTTCTTCTTTCTCAGAACTTTTTGATCTTTGCTGATTTCTGTGAAGCAGTCAACGTAGCACTTTTCGAAGAACAGAAATCTTTCAATAGCCAACATTCCACTTAACCCTTAAATGCATACCGATGCAGGGCTGCAACGTATCAGTTACCTTCCCATAAAATATTAGCCTAAACATGTTTGATTCTGTGCATCGCGTTGTTTGACTGCTACAATGTTAACCCACAGCCTGCGCATGTCTAAGTGACCTAGATTTTTACTACAGCCAAGCCGATTTTAATTTATTCTTTCAATAGCCAATGCCCTACTATCTAAAGAAACAAAATCTTTCAATAGGCAAATGTTCCACGTTTAAAGGAACCAAACCTTGCATGCATTAGTTGACGTCTGCTTAATGTAAAGGATCAGACGATGTTTCCAGACCAGGCCACTGGCCATCTGTTGGTGAGACAGCTTCGTGTCAAGGTTCTTCCAGTACAAGACTAACACTCCCCGTCCCCTGACTCTATTAACGTTACTTATCTGCCGGGGTTAAGGGCCGTCCTTTTTGGAAAACTCGTTTCTCCTGATTAATTTGGGACAAAAAATTTAAATTTTAAAAGTTGAATAAAAAACTAGGAGTAGCACGCTTTAAACTGGATGACGTAGCAAGTATCTATTATCTGTTAGGAAAAAAAGGTAAAGATTCCTCTTTAGACCTAGAGATCCATTAGGCAGATGAAGTAGAGTTCATGTTTTTTGACCTTGGCATATACAGGTATGGTGTGGTCAGTAGTATGCCTAGCCGCCTTTACTTTCCCTGGGTGGAGTCAAGTCCAAACCGAGATCCGAACCCGTGACCTTCGAATAGCAATCATAGGCTCTATCATTTAACCACCCCGTAACATAAGATATTTAAGTATGTTCTTACAATCTGTTTTATAACTGTCGTCTCTATCATATTACAAACACCTAAACACGTTGGTTTTCCCGAAGAAAATCTTGACTGACTTCTTTACACGCATGTAACTTATAGCATATGGTTAAGGGGTACCATGTTTCAGCTGTGTATAAGATCTCACACTATACCCTACGGATTAGAAAAAAAGCCCAAAACCTTTGTCTAAAACAGTACCGGCAGACATGAACTCTACACCACCTAGACATGATTCCAATTGCCCAGGGTCTAGTCAGGAATTATTGAGTCAAACAGCTGCGGTCACTCACGGATGGACTGTATGACGTAATCACATGACACTGTGACGTAATCACATGGCAAGAGAACCCACCATCTGTCATGTTACACATTAAACCACACATTTAAAAAACAAAACTAAACTGTCCCAAAGTATGACTAACTAGTATCCACGTATATAAAGCAAGTCTAAAGACTTTTCCGTATTCGTTTTGTTGAACAAATAGAATCGTAAGTAAAAATAGTTTGTTTTCTCTTTTCATTTAGAGCGTCCCCTGGATTACGTTTCAATTAACCTTTTTTTTAACAATTATTCACCTCAATCATTTCAAACCATTAAACACTGTATAAAGGGACGGAGCCAGACTACTAACCCGTAAGTCTAGAGTTCGAATCCGGGTTCAAGTCAGTAGACCGTCCCTGAGTCCATCCAGCTCTGATAGGTACCTAACTTACGTTAGGGAAAGTAAAGGCAGCTGGGCATAGTGCTGACCACATTATCCCTTCATATGCCATGGTCACGGAAACAGGTGAACTCTACTTGCCCCATAGACGGTTAGGTTTGGCAGGGAAACTTCAAACACTGTATACGTGAATTATGCTTAGTTAGTGCATTATGCGTAGTTTTCAAGACGTATGTTGTATCCACCCATTGAACAGATACAGCCAGGATGCTGAAGATTGTGATTGTTGCTGCTCTGGCCACGGCCATATTTGGCTTCCCCAGCTTCAGAGACCGTTTCCCTAACGGCTACGCTGTGCCCAACCCCTGCCCCGAGGGCGGCAACTGGACAGCGGCCGGTCACTTTAACGAGTCAGGTGGTGGTCCCGCTAACCCCTTTGGTGTGGTGAGTAGATCTTAAGTTGTGGGTGTTTGGTGTGGTGTGTCTTAAGTTGTGGGTGTTTGATATTTAAAAAAAAACAACCTTTTATGTGAATTCTTTAGTAAAAAGTCAGAGGGTATTACATAACTACATATAATTACATGATTAAAAAAGTAACGAAAAAAATAATTCTTATATGTTAAATTGCCGCAGTGTTTCCTATAAATGTATAAACACGTCCGCCCAGTTAACGAATGCTTGAAAGAGATCATAACACATTGACCCATGCTAGTATTTATGCACCTACTCCATTACTCACCCATGGCAGTAAGTCCCTTCTCCATTACTCACCCATATCAGTATTTATGCACCTTCTCCATTACTCACCATGGCAGTAAGCCCCTTCTCCATTACTCACCGTGGCAGTAAGCCCCTTCTCCATTACTCACCATCTTGACCCATATCACAGGACTTCCTGACTGAAGGCTTCCAATGGACCGTGAAACTGTGCAACCTCGACTCTGATCAAGACGGCAAGTCTAACGGAGAGGAGCTGGGCGACCCCACCTGTGCCTGGACCCCCTCCAACGGTTTCAAGGTGTCTGCCCCCACAGGCCACCCAGGTGAGAAGCATCCATTGGTGGTTCTATTTGTGGTTCTATTTGTGGTTCTATTTGTGGTTCTATTTGTGGTTCTATTTGTGGTTCTATTTGTGGTTCTATTTGTGGTTCTATTTGTGGTTCTATTTGTGGTTCTATTTGTGGTTCCATTTGTGTTCTATTTGTGGTTCTATTTGTGGTTCCATTTGTGTTCTATTTGTGGTTCTATTTGTGGTTCTATTTGTGGTTCTATTTGTGGTTCTATTTGTGGTTCTATTTGTGGTTCTATTTGTGGTTCTATTTGTGGTTCTATTTGTGGTTCCATTTGTGGTTCTATTTATGGTTCCATTTGTGTTCTATTTGTGGTTCTATTTGTGGTTCCATTTGTGTTCTATTTGTGGTTCTATTTGTGGTTGTATTTGTGGTTCTATTTGTGGTTCTATTTGTGGTTCTATTTGTGGTTGTATTTGTGGTTCTATTTGTGGTTCCATTTGTGGTTCTATTTGTGGTTCTATTTGTGGTTCCATTTGTGGTTCTATTTGTGGTTCTATTTGTGGTTCTATTTGTGGTTCTATTTGTGGTTCCATTTGTGGTTCTATTTGTGGTTCTATTTGTGGTTCTATTTGTGGTTCTATTTGTGGTTACATTTGTTGTTCTATTTGTGGTTCTATTTGTGGTTCTATTTGTGGTTCTATTTATGGTTCTATTTGTGGTTCTATTTGTGGTTCTATGCGTGGTTCTATTTGTGGTTCTATTTGTGGTTCTATTTGTGGTTCTATTCGTGGTTCTATTTGTGGTTCTATTTGTGGTTCTATTTGTGGTTCTATTTGTGGTTCTATTTGTGGTTCTATTTGTGGTTCTATTTGTGGTTCTATTTGTGGTTCTATTTGTGGTTCTATTTGTGGTTCTATTTGTGGTTCTATTTGTGTTTCTATTTGTGGTTCTATTTGTTGTTCTATTTGTGGTTCCATTTGTGGTTTCAATTCGTGGTTCTGGTGGTTGTGGGTGATAAAAGGTGAGGGTGGGGGGGGGGTACATTTGGTTGGGGTGAGGGAAGTGTTGTTTAGGATACGGGATTGCTGTTAGGGGTGGGGAGTGTTGTGTTGGGTGAGGGACAGTTGTTTGGGGTGGGGGAGCTGTTGTTAGGGGTGGGGGAGTATTGTTTGGGGTGATCAGGGACGGGGGATGTACTTCGTGGATACAGGAGTGTCATTTGGGGTGGGGGAGTGTTGATTTTGGGTAGATGAAACAGAGTAGTTCGGTCTGTTTCCTTTCGCACTCTGATATATATCAGGAGACCATTATATTATTTCTAAATAGAGAAAACCTCAAGTATATTAAGAATTAGGCATTAGCAATACAGCTAAGTCTCCAGTTTTATAAAATTGAAACTGTAGATCTATAAATACATGCAGAAGATTGACGTTAACGCCTCCCATTGTGTTTATCCCCAGGCATCTGCGAACCACTAGACGCCCCCGCCTGTGTAAACCAACAAAAAGTTTGCTAGCTATAATTATCTAATTAAATTTTATAATGTAATAAACACTTGACTATCATTGAGTGAACTGTTTTCATTAATATACACTGTTTGTGAAAGCTTGTGTCCGTGGTTTGGTTGTGTACGTCCGTACGTCCGTCGTTTGGTTGTGTATGTCAGTACGTCCGTACGTCCGTGGTTTGGTTGTGTTTGTCAGTACGTCCGTGGTTTGGTTGTGTATGTCAGTACGTCCGTGGTTTGGTTGTGTATGTCAGTACGTCCGTGGTTTGGTTGTGTATGTCTGTACGTCCGTGGTTTGGTTGTGTATGTCCGTACGTCCGTGGTTTGGTTGTGTATGTCAGTACGTCCGTGGTTTGGTTGTGTATATCAGGTACGTCCGTGGTTTGGTTGTGTATGTCAGGTACGTCCGTACGTCCGTGGTTTGGTTGTGTACGTCTGTGACTGACCAACTCTCACCTTAGCCAGAGGCCGAACGTGTTGTGGTCAACTCTCACCTTAGCCAGAGGCCCATCATGTGCGTGCTAACTCTCACCTTAGCTAGAAATACGAGCTAGAATCGTGACGAAATGACAGGTGGTTTAACATAAAAAATGTGTGAGCACAGTTGATCGTTTTCTAAAACTGATGATATTCTCTCGTAAAAACATCTCATAAATTGGTTTCAGATTCGTTTGAAATAAGATTTATTTTGCGGAATTAAATCAATATCGTTTGGGTTTATTACTTTCGAGATTTAGTTTCATCGGGTGCAGCTTGAAGCAGTTCTGGTTTCTTGTCATCTCTTTACACGTCTCCATTGTCGGGAGATTAACATTCAACGCAATTGTTTGCAGCTATCGGAACATCTCGTTCAATTCTCGAACTCTCTCGCGCGCGTGGGCGAGAGCGAGAGGTCAGGTGGGAAAGATTAGAGTCAACGTTGTCAGAAGAAATGTTACATTCTCGACCTAACTGGTCCGAGACCTTGACCCTTGGCCTGGTTTAAGAGATTGGGTTTTAGCAAGTCATTTTAGTGGCCGTGTAACAATTCTACGTGTAACGTTGTGCTGGTGTGTAACATTTGTAGGTCAACCAGAATTTTTAAAAACAAGTTTAGATAACTTTACTTCTATTGGGTTTGTTTAAAATTGGAGTAGGCCGATTTAATTTTTTTTTCAAGGCTAGACTGGTCATACTCTGCTACAATTTTTCTAGTTTTAGTATTCGACTACCACTAATTGTCCACAAAAACCTTAAGTGGCCAAACAACTGTCACTACTATTGTCAAACAATTGTCGCTTTATTGGCCATGCACATAGATCAGTACATAGATCAGTACACAAGTCATTCTGAAGCTATACGGTTTAACATATTGAAGCTACACCTGATAAAAACAAGTGTAGTCCTCCTGCTAACATCCATATCATAGTTGTAACACTTGTTAAATATACTGACGTCATTGCCGTCGATTAGTTACCCATCTTGTAGGTAACCAACTTGTATGTAATATTAGAACACCCTTAAGTAAATAATAGGAATTTAATGCACATTAATACCAGGGTCGGTAACTCGGCCAAAAAACTTCCTAAAATTACATAAAATCTGTTTGTTTAAAAACAAATAAGCTAAAATACTGAATATTCTCCTAGCGTCAGATATCATCTGGTAACTATGAACATAGCTGATTTTGTGGACATTGAAACACGGCACTTTTGGAGTGAAGCGCCCACTAGAGAATACACAGACCCGTCAAAAGACGAAAACAAGAGAGAGTTGCTGACCTACTTAATAATAGAATGAACTTGTTTTTAGGTAACTCTTCATGGGAAGTAATTCGCTTGTACTCAGTGATGGGGGATAACTCCATACATCAACTTGTGGTTGTGGGCATGAGACGGTACTTTAGTCATACAATTTATACTTGTGTAGTGTTCGGTATTTATTAGCATGTCCCAGAAGGCTCCAGAAATAACTTATTATGTTTTAATTAACAAGAATAGAAAAAGACAAAGTATTCGTTCTCAGTTTACTATTGTGTGTTTCATTTACAATTGATAGGGACATAACGACATTTTATAGCAGTGTATAAAATATGTTCGCTTCGGTACATTTTACTTTGTAACCTTTGTATCTGTTATGAAGTCGGCACTAACTAATATTTTAGAGTTAATATTTACGTGACGTCTTCTTGTGAGCTGACATTTCTCTAAAACACGTCTGTTTTACAACAATCAAACCAGATACACAGTGGTGGTGAGGCTCCAGGCTGATGACAGTACGTGTCTACCTCACCCCCCCCAACCCGTGGTCACACCCCGTCATGACAGTACGTGCCTACCTCACCCCCCCCCTAACCCGTGGTCACACCCCGTCATGACAGTACGTGCCTACCTCACCCCCCCCCTAACCCGTGGTCACACCCCGTCATGACAGTACGTGCCTACCTCACCCCCCCCCCCTAACCCGTGGTCACACCCCGTCATGACAGTACGTGCCTACCTCACCCCCCCCCCCCTACCCCGAGATCACACCCCGTCATGGCAGTACGTGCCTACCTCACCCCCCCTACCCCGAGATCACACCCCGTCATGACAGTACGTGCCTACCTCACCCCCCCCCCTAACCCGTGGTCACACCCCGTCATGACAGTACGTGCCTACCACCCCCCCCCCCTTTCTACCCCGAGGTCACACCCCGTCATGACAGTACGTGCCTACCCCCCCCCCCCCCCCCCCTTTCTACCCCGAGGTCACACCCCGTCATGACAGTACGTGCCTACCACCCCCCCCCCTTTCTACCCAGAGGTCACACCCCGTCATGACAGTACGTGCCTACCTCTAATCCCCCCCCCCCCCTACCCCGAGGTCACACCCCGTCATGACAGTACGGGCCTACCCCCCCCCCTACCTTCCCCCTACCCAGGGAGCCCACCCAATACTGCCGGTACTTATGGTAACAACATTACCCACCCACGTGCACCAAACAATGAAGTTACCTTTGATGACGTATTTAGCGGGAAAATCCAGTGAGTCATCCCACGTGGTCTGTTTAAAAAAATCAGGCCATTATCTTCGACGGTAAACTAGTTGGTCTGCGAGAACAACAATCAGCATTTTAAAGGAAGTTACAAACGCGTATATAAAAAACAAACCAAACTACCATTGGGACCTAGAGTTGCCACCAGCCATTCGTAAAAAAAACATTTGATTAAAAACTTAACCAGAGTCTATCATAACATTACAGTTATTTTACGTTATGAACTTTGTGACGCAATGTTCCGATGACGTCATATCGTCAAAGTATCCCAAAGCGACTTATTTGAATAAAGATTGTCGCCGACAGCACCGCTGGTGTCTTGTTTGTTCAAACCATCGGGCCGTTATCCCCCCCCCCCCCCCCCATACCACAGGGCCGATGTCCCGTCCCCGTAGCTAGTTGTTTATTCATCGTCTGACCTTTGAATTAAAGCTCCCCATGGAGGTGGCGAGTCTTAGAGAATGTTCTCGACGATGCGGTGTTGCCTGAGCCCAGGTCAGCAGAAATTTGAGCCCAGCCGACCAGATCAGACCGGACGACGGGGAACGTTAACCGGGACATTTTTTTAGAGGCTTTAAATATTCAGAGCGTGGGCGGGAGAGATGTGACGATCGTATTCGGTTGGAGAGTTCTTAAAATAATTACTTCAATGTTTTTTATAGTGGGGGGTAGTGTTAGCGTGCATCCCACGCGAGTGTGGATGCTTGTGTGTGTGAGGGGGGGGGGGGGTGTGAGGCTGCTCTAGTGACCAGAAGGTCAATGGCATCTGGAAGAAGTAGTACTGTGTAGATGAGCAGTATAGTTGCACTTGTACGAGGGTGTAGACGAGCAGTCTAGTTGCACTTGTACGAGGGTGTAGACGAGCAGTCTAGTTGCACTTGTACGAGGGTGTAGACGAGCAGTCTAGCTGCACTTGTACGAGGGTGTAGATGAGCAGTCTAGCTGCACTTGTACGAGGGTGTAGATGAGCAGTCTAGCTGCACTTGTACGAGGGTGTAGATGAGCAGTCTAGTTGTACTTGTACGAGGGTGTAGATGAGCAGTCTAGTTGCACTTGTACGAGGGTGTAGATGAGCAGTCTAGTTGCACTTGTACGAGGGTGTAGATGAGCAGTCTAGTTGCACTTGTACGAGGGTGTAGATGAGCAGTCTAGTTGCACTCGTACGAGGGTGTAGATGAGCAATCTAGTTGCACTTGTACGAGGGTGTAGATGAGCAGTCTAGTTGCACTTGTACGAGGGTGTAGATGAGCAGTCTAGTTGCACTCGTACGAGGGTGTAGATGAGCAGTCTAGTTGCACTTGTACGAGGGTGTAGATGAGCAGTCTAGTTGCACTTGTGCGAGGGTGTAGATGAGCAGTCTAGTTGCACTTGTACGTGGGTGTAGATGAGCAGTCTAGTTGTACTTGTACGAGGGTGTAGATGAGCAGTCTAGTTGCACTTGTGCGAGGGTGTAGATGAGCAGTCTAGTTGCACTTGTACGAGGGTGTAGATGAGCAGTCTAGTTGGTCTCGTACGAGGGTGTAGATGAGCAATCTAGTTGCACTTGTACGAGGGTGTAGATGAGCAGTCTAGTTGCACTCGTACTGTGTAGATGAGCAGTCTAGTTGCACTTGTACGAGGGTGTAGATGAGCAGTCTAGTTGCACTAGTACGAGGGTGTAGATGAGCAGTCTAGTTGCACTTGTACGAGGGTGTAGATGAGCAGTCTAGTTGCACTCGTACGAGGGTGTAGATGAGCAGTCTAGTTGCACTTGTACGAGGGTGTAGATGAGCAGTCTAGTTGCACTTGTACGAGGGTGTAGATGAGCAGTGTAGTTGCACTTGTACGAGGGTGTAGATGAGCAGTCTAGTTGCACTCGTACGAGGGTGTAGATGAGCAGTCTAGTTGCACTCGTACGAGGGTGTAGATGAGCAGTCTAGTTGCACTTGTACGAGGGTGTAGATGAGCAGTCTAGTTGCACTTGTACGAGGGTGTAGATGAGCAGTCTAGTTGCACTTGTACGAGGGTGTAGATGAGCAGTATAGTTGTACTTGTACGAGGGTGTAGATGAGCAGTATAGTTGCACTTGTACGAGGGTGTAGATGAGTAGTCTACTTGTACTTGTACGAGGGTGTAGATGAGCAGTATAGCTGCACTTGTACGAGGGTGTAGATGAGCAGTCTAGTTGCACTTGTACGAGGGTGTAGATGAGCAGTCTAGTTGCACTTGTACGAGGGTGTAGATGAGCAGTCTAGTAGTACTTGTACGAGGGTGTAGATGAGCAGTCTAGTTGTACTTGTACGAGGGTGTAGATGAGCAGTCTAGTTGCACTTGTACGAGGGTGTAGATGAGCAGTCTAGTTGCACTTGTACGAGGGTATAGATGAGCAGTCTAGTTGCACTCGTACGAGGGTGTAGATGAGCAGTCTAGTTGCACTTGTAGGAGGGTGTAGATGAGCAGTCTAGTTGCACTTGTACGAGGGTGTAGATGAGCAGTCTAGTTGCACTCGTACGAGGGTGTAGATGAGCAATCTAGTTGCACTTGTACGAGGGTGTAGATGAGCAGTATAGTTGCACTTGTACGAGGGTGTAGATGAGCAGTCTAGTTGCACTAGTACGAGGGTGTAGATGAGCTGTCTAGTTGCACTAGTACGAGGGTGTAGATGAGCAGTCTAGTTGCACTTGTACGAGGGTGTAGATGAGCAGTCTAGTTGCACTTGTACGAGGGTGTAGATGAGCAGTCTAGTTGCACTCGTACGAGGGTGTAGATGAGCAGTCTAGTTGCACTTGTACGAGGGTGTAGATGAGCAGTCTAGTTGCACTTGTACGAGGGTGTAGATGAGCAGTCTATTTGCACTCGTACGAGGGTGTAGATGAGCAGTCTAGTTGCACTCGTACGAGGGTGTAGATGAGCAGTCTAGTTGCACTCGTACGAGGGTGTAGATGAGCAGTCTAGTTGCACTTGTACGTGGGTGTAGATGAGCAGTCTAGTTGCACTTGTACGAGGGTGTAGATGAGCAGTCTAGTTGCACTTGTACGAGGGTGTAGATGAGCAGTCTAGTTGCACTTGTACGAGGGTGTAGATGAGCAGTCTAGTTGCACTTGTACGAGGGTGTAGATGAACAGTCTAGTTGCACTCGTACGAGGGTGTAGATGAGCAGTCTAGTTGCACTTGTACGAGGGTGTAGATGAGCAGTCTAGTTGTTCTTGTACGAGGGTGTAGATGAGCAGTCTAGTAGTACTTGTACGAGGGTGTAGATGAGCAGTCTAGTTGCACTCGTACGAGGGTGTAGATGAGCAGTCTAGTTGCACTTGTACGAGGGTGTAGATGAGCAGTATAGCTGCACTTGTACGAGGGTGTAGATGAGCAGTCTAGTTGCACTTGTACGAGGGTGTAGATGAGCAGTCTAGTTGCACTTGTACGAGGGTGTAGATGAGCAGTCTAGTTGCACTCGTACGCGGGTGTAGATGAGCAGTCTAGTTGCACTTGTACGAGGGTGTAGATGAGCAGTCTATTTGCACTTGTACGAGGGTGTAGATGAGCAGTCTAGTTGCACTTGTACGAGGGTGTAGATGAGCAGTATAGTTGTACTTGTACGAGGGTGTAGATGAGCAGTCTAGTTGTACTTGTACGAGGGTGAAGATGAGCAGTATAGTTGTACTTGTACGAGGGTGTAGATGAGCAGTCTAGTTGCACTTGTAGGAGGGTGTAGATGAGCAGTATAGTTGTACTTGTACGAGGGTGTAGATGAGCAGTATAGTTGCACTTGTACGAGGGCGTAGATGAGCAGTCTAGTTGTACTTGTACGAGGGTGTAGATGAGCAGTATAGCTGCACTTGTACGAGGGTGTAGATGAGCAGTCTAGTTGCACTTGTACGAGGGTGTAGATGAGCAGTCTAGTTGCACTTGTACGAGGGTGTAGATGAGCAGTCTAGTTGCACTTGTACGAGGGTGTAGATGAGCAGTCTAGTTGCACTTGTACGAGGGTGTAGATGAGCAGTCTAGTTGCACTCGTACGAGGGTGTAGATGAGCAGTCTAGTTGCACTTGTACGAGGGTGTAGATGAGCAGTCTAGTTGCACTTGTACGAGGGTGTAGATGAGCAGTCTAGTTGCACTTGTACGAGGGTGTAGATGAGCAGTCTAGTTGCACTTGTACGAGGGTGTAGATGAGCAGTCTAGTTGCACTTGTACGAGGGTGTAGATGAGCAGTATAGTTGTACTTGTACGAGGGTGTAGATGAGCAGTCTAGTTGCACTCATACTGTGTAGATGAGCAGTCTAGTTGCACTTGTACGAGGGTGTAGATGAGCAGTCTAGTTGACCTTGTACGAGGGTGTAGATGAGCAGTATAGCTGCACTTGTACGAGGGTGTAGATGAGCAGTCTAGTTGCACTTGTACGAGGGTGTAGATGAGCAGTCTAGTTGCACTTGTACGAGGGTGTAGATGAGCAGTCTAGTTGCACTTGTACGAGGGTGTAGATGAGCAGTCTAGTTGCACTCGTACGAGGGTGTAGATGAGCAGTCTAGTTGCACTTGTACGAGGGTGTAGATGAGCAGTCTAGTTGTACTTGTACGAGGGTGTAGATGAGCAGTCTAGTAGTACTTGTACGAGGGTGTAGATGAGCAGTCTAGTTGCACTCGTACGAGGGTGTAGATGAGCAGTCTAGTTGCACTTGTACGAGGGTGTAGATGAGCAGTATAGCTGCACTTGTACGAGGGTGTAAATGAGCAGTCTAGTTGCACTTGTACGAGGGTGTAGATGAGCAGTCTAGTTGCACTTGTACGAGGGTGTAGATGAGCAGTCTAGTTGCACTCGTACGAGGGTGTAGATGAGCAGTCTAGTTGCACTTGTACGAGGGTGTAGATGAGCAGTCTAGTTGCACTTGTACGAGGGTGTAGATGAGCAGTCTAGTTGCACTTGTACGAGGGTGTAGATGAGCAGTATAGTTGTACTTGTACGAGGGTGTAGATGAGCAGTCTAGTTGTACTTGTACGAGGGTGTAGATGAGCAGTCTAGTTGCACTTGTACGAGGTTGTAGATGAGTTGTCTAGTTGCACTCGTACGAGGGTGTAGATGAGCAGTCTAGTTGCACTTGTACGAGGGTGTAGATGAGCAGTCTAGTTGCACTTGTACGAGGGTGTAGATGAGCAGTATAGTTGCACTTGTACGAGGGTGTAGATGAGCAGTCTAGTTGCACTTGTACGAGGGTGTAGATGAGCAGTATAGTTGTACTTGTACGAGGGTGTAGATGAGCAGTCTAGTTGCACTTGTACGAGGGTGTAGATGAGCAGTATAGCTTTACTTGTACGAGGGTGTAGATGAGCAGTCTAGTTGCACTTGTACGAGGGTGTAGATGAGCAGTATAGTTGCACTTGTACGAGGGTGTAGATGAGCAGTCTAGTTGCACTTGTACGAGGTTGTAGATGAGCAGTCTAGTTGCACTTGTACGAGGGTGTAGATGAGCAGTCTAGTTGCACTTGTACGAGGGTGTAGATGAGCAGTCTAGTTGCACTCGTACTGTGTAGATGAGCAGTCTAGTTGCACTTGTACGAGGGTGTAGATGAGCAGTCTAGTACCACGTGTACGAGGTTGTAGATGAGCGGTCTAGTTGCACTTGTACGAGGGTGTAGATGAGCAGTCTAGTTGTACTTGTACGAGGGTGTAGATGAGCAGTATAGCTGCACTTGTACGAGGGTGTAGACGAGCAGTCTAGTTGCATATGTACGAGGGTGTAGATGAGCAGTCTAATTGCACTTGTACGAGGGTGTAGACGAGCAGTCTAGTTGCATATGTACGAGGGTGTAGATGAGCAGTCTAGTTGCACTTGTACGAGGGTGTAGATGAGCAGTCTAGTTGCACTTGTACGAGGGTGTAGATGAGCAGTCTTGTTGCACTTGTACGAGGGTGTAGATGAGCAGTCTAGTTGCACTTGTACGAGGGTGTAGATGAGCAGTCTAGTTGCACTTGTACGAGGGTGTAGATGAGCAGTCTAGTTGTACTTGTACGAGGGTGTAGATGAGCAGTATAGTTGCACTTGTACGAGGGTGTAGATGAGTAGTCTAGTTGCACTTGTACGAGGGTGTAGATGAGCAGTCTAGTTGCACTTGTACGAGGGTGTAGATGAGCAGTCTAGTTGCACTCGTACGAGGGTGTAGATGAGCAGTGTAGTTGTACTTGTACGAGGGTGTAGATGAACAGTCTAGTTGCACTTGTACGAGGGTGTAGATGAGCAGTCTAGTTGCACTTGTACGAGGGTGTAGATGAGCAGTATAGTTGTACTTGTACGAGGGTGTAGATGAGCAGTATAGTTGCACTTGTACGAGGGTGTAGATGAGCAGTCTAGTTGCACTCGTACGAGGGTGTAGATGAGCAGTCTAGTTGCACTTGTACGAGGGTGTAGATGAGCAGTATAGCTGCACTTGTACGAGGGTGTAGATGAGCAGTCTAGTTGCACTTGTACGAGGGTGTAGATGAGCAGTCTAGTTGCACTTGTACGAGGGTGTAGATGAGCAGTCTAGTTGCACTTGTACGAGGGTGTAGATGAGCAGTCTAGTTGCACTTGTACGAGGGTGTAGATGAGCAGTCTAGTTGCACTTGTACGAGGGTGTAGATGAGCAGTCTAGTTGTACTTGTACGAGGGTGTAGATGAGCAGTATAGTTGTACTTGTACGAGGGTGTAGATGAGCAGTCTAGTTGCACTTGTGCGAGGGTGTAGATGAGCAGTCTAGTTGCACTTGTACGAGGGTGTAGATGTGCAGTATAGCTGCACTTGTACGAGGGTGTAGATGAGCAGTCTAGTTGCACTTGTACGAGGGTGTAGATGAACAGTCTAGTTGCACTTGTGCGAGGGTGTAGATGAGCAGTCTAGTTGCACTTGTACGAGGGTGTAGATGAGCAGTATAGCTGCACTTGTACGAGGGTGTAGATGAGCAGTCTAGTTGCACTTGTACGAGGGTGTAGATGAGCAGTCTAGTTGTACTTGTACGAGGGTGTAGATGAACAGTCTAGTTGCACTTGTACGAGGGTGTAGATGAACAGTCTAGTTGCACTTGTACGAGGGTGTAGATGAGCAGTCTAGTTGCACTTGTACGAGGGGACTGAAGCTGGCATCACCATAAAGCCGTACCGACCATAAACTAAGTCGTAGAAAGGCTTATATGCGTTTATGAAACCTTTATATATAAAATAAGAAAACTATCTTTAAGTCAACACAACAAGATCGTAGTTACTGTCATAAAGTATTGGAGCCACCAACCACTAAATTATATCAGCCAAAATCCGTACTCAGCAGGTCTTAGAAAAACAATCTTTTTTAGTTCAACAATTGGTGACTAATCCAATGCTAAGTTTCAAAAATTCTATTATTTAGATTTTCAACCTGCCTATGGAAGCTTATTACCAGTTAATTAGACCGTTTTAACTTGATTGATTTTGTGGATGACGTGAAAATAAATTAACGTTTAATCGCATTAGAGCTTTGGGTCTAGTGTGACCCACTTTGGGGTCCCGTCTGACCCACGCCAACCAGTTCGGGCCTCACAAGAGAGAAGCTTCTGGAATAATAGCGTATGTAGGTGTTATCTCAAAGGTTTAAGAAAAGGCTATAAATACGTCTTACCAGAGGCGTCGCGGGGCGGGGGTTTGGGGGTGCGGACCGCACCGAGTGACACCATTTAGGGGGTGACACCATGTCGAAAAATTTCAAAATATATAGAAGAAATATGGTTTTTGCAAATTAAATTAATGATTAATAAGAGTTAATCCACCTGTATTAATAACCATGAGGTCACGCACCGGGTGACACCCGACCTCGCGACGCCACCGCGTCCTATATTTTATGAGATAACTGAGTTTTTTTAAAGGCTTATACAGAAGTTTGTAATGTAAGCAACAGTTGGTACATGTTCATGCTAACACACTTCCATTTTGTTTTCTGCATTCTGTTTCTACGGAATGCAAATGAACTTTTATTATCCAAGGGAGGTAAATAAAATATGGGTATTTTCCGCGTTAAGGATAACTCTCCCATATTAAGTTATACATTTAAAAAAAATGTACGTGTTGTGAACTAGTGCACAGTGACATAAAAAGGCCCACCAGTAACATACATAGTTAATTAGGGGGTGGGGGGGTGGGACTTCTATATCACCATTGTTACAAGACATAGCAGTCCAATCACAGAAACTAGATTTAGTTGCCTGACTTACAATGGCTAACTTTGGCCTCCCATTGAGAGCGAAGATATAGAGATTGTCTCCCATTCATAGATCACAATTAAAGAACACACCAAAAACAGACACAACACACGTTAACATTACATTTTTATAACAACACACATCTCACTTCAACACAAACAGCACACAGTTCAACACACACTACACAGTTCAATATATAAGAGACACATCAACACACACTACACAGTTCAATAAACACAAGACACGTGAACATACACTACACAGTTCAATAAACACAAGACACATCAACATACACTACACAGTTTAGTAAACACAAGACACATCAACATACGCTACACACGTCATTACACATTACCACGCTCTTCATACGTCAACACACATACAACACACATATAACACACATACAGCACACATACAACACACTCCAACAGGCTGGAACACATACACCACCAATCAAATAACAAAACATAACAAATCACACACCACCTCAACACCACTCCGTTCATGACGTCATCACGGCCGAGTTCAGCACCGACATCAAAAGAAAGCCCATTCTCCATCTCATCTGACTGAGTAAAAAATGGGAATAATCAAAACTACTACTATGATGAAAAGAAACCAATCAATGTATACATAGTTTAGTCCATATTTTATATATGTAAAATAACTGTAGCATTAAATGTGGTTACCTCACACAGACCACCATCTAAACTTTTAATGTATTGCTTCACAAATGTTAAATCAGAAATATGGAGGCAGTTTAATATTTTCACACAAAAAGTATAGGCTCGGTACAATTTTTTTTTCCACTTGACATAAACTGTTCATTTTGGTGGGATTTTTTTCCACTTGACATAAACTGCTCATTTTGGTGGGATTTTTTTTCCACTTGACATAAACTGTTCATTTTGGCGGGATTTCTGATGTGGTGACACCGAATGTTGTTACTGGGGTCTAGCAGGTCTAAACAACGTTCAGTGTTCAGTAATGGTCTAAAATTAGAAAGTAAAAAAATACACTGAGAACAACAGTGTACATGGCCTGTAACAAACTTGAGCATCATCTGCTGACCCACCCACCTAAATCAATAGCTACCAGTAAACGGATTACCCGAATTACCCGAATTACCCGAATTACCCGAATCACCCCAGCCTGACGCTAACAGTCCCACTGATCACAAGACTACCGCTCCGTGCATTCAAATGTTAATTCAACGTAGCCGACACACAGTTTTCAAACGGGAACGTAAATTTCTTGGCGTACGTCGAACAACTTTATTAGGCCTACCCCCCTCCCCCTGCCCCCATTGTCTTGTCGGGTAGGGCCCCTGCAGGTATAGAACACCTCGCGACGTCGAGATCACCTGTAGCCAGACAATGAATGGTGCTGGTGGTTACATTCAACACCGTGTGCTAACGCTAAAAAAGACAGTCCAGTCATAGCTGTCCCAACTATGCCCGATGTACCTTGAAGGTTGGTGGATTAGTGTAAAATTTGTTTCCGCTAAGACACTTGAGATAGTTGAGAAGGGGACCATTTAGAGGTTTCATTATTTGAATGGTGATGAGATTTTAATTTACAGGGGCTGAAGGACATGAGTGGATGATGTATCATGTCAACTAAAGCAGGTTAGTGTCGTGTTGTTGGTTCAGTCCGTGTGTTAGTTACTACACATTATGTGTAGGGCTGAGGGTTTACATAGTTAATATGTTGCACGGCTGAGTAGTCTAAACATTGAGTTAAAAGATTCAATAATAGTCATAAACCTTTGATCGAATTTTAGATACGTCACGTGTCCAATTTCTGTCAAACCGTTTTGACCTAAACTATAAATAAACTTAAGCCAAACCCATTTCATAACAATGTTATGTTGTTATATTGGACAGAGTGGCCTAGCGGTAGAGAGCAAGACTGCTAACCGTGAGTCTTAAGATTGAATCTGGCTTGAAGTCAGTAGACCGTCCCTGAGTCAACCCAGCTCATATATGGTACCTAACTCGCGTCAGGGAAAGTAAAGGCGACTGGGCATAGTACTGACCAAAGTATCCCTTAATATACAGAGGCAACAGAAACAGGTGAACTCTACTTCACTTGCCCCATAGACCGTCAGGTTTGGAAGGGGAACTTCACTTTTACTTTATATACATTAGCCCAAGCACTTGTATTAGTCTTCTTAGTACATCTTTCATATGTTGAAGGCTTTAGAATCATAGAATTTATAATTTCTCTAATTTTACTTTACCATTTATACATATTTACGTTCCTCAAAATCCCACGCGCTTTAAATATCTAAATAATCAAATTCCACTCACATACTATTTCTCTCTGATTTAAAGTTCCCTAAAATCCAGTTCCCCTAACTTCTAGTTACACTAACTTCCAGGCCACCATAACAATGTGATTGATCTATGAATTCAATAGCGCGGAAGTCTTAGAAGTCTGTGATTTAACTACAGGCCATCAAGAGTATGACAACACAGCACTGTGTTCCAGCTCATTAAAACGATACCATCAAGTAGCCGACTAATGAGCCACCGTTAATCCACGCATACAGGTGTATTCCGCACCTAATCGATATATTCTATCAAATCAATACAGCCAATACTTAATGTGTTATAAAACTATTTAACTGAGGTCACGGCTGATTAACGGTAGGCTAGCCCACGTGATCAGAGATCGATGATATATTTGGATTTAATTAATGGGTAGCATGACGCCAAACAATGGAGTCTCCGTTACCTGTGTGTTCTGGTTGTGTTTGTCTCCACACGGCACCATGTGCTACACCCCCACACTGGGTGATACAACACAACCCCCGCACCGTGTGATACCCCCCGCACGATTTTCTACCCCCGCACCGCGTGCTACACCCCCACACTGGGTGATACAACACAACCCCCGCACCGTGTGATACACCCCGCACGATTTGCTACCCCCCGCACCGCGTGCTACACCCCCACACCATATTCTACACCCCCTGTCTATGTGTTGTGTTACACCTCCCCCTCCGCACCAAATGCTACACCCCCTAACCCCCGCACCGTGTATACATCACCGCATGATTCGCTCCCCATCCACGCACGTTGTGTTACACCCCCTGTACTATGTATTACACCCCGCACCATGTGCTACACCACCCCCCCCCCCCCGCACTACTCTACGTGTAAAACAATAATCTATGTGTTACAACCACGCAGCCTGAAACACTTCTCTACTATATGCGTTGCACACCAACCGTCTGTGCTATATCCTTATACTCCGTGTGCTATACCCCGAACTCTGTGAACCTCACCCCGCTTGTTACACCCCCCCCCCCCAAGCTGCCTTAAACTCCCCACTACGTGTGTTACACAACGTATTTATCCCTACACCCTTACTACTTTAAACTACTTTTTATTGTTTAATTAAGTTTGGTCAATTTTCTTTAATGTACTTTCTATTTTTCAATTGTGTTTTGCTTATATAGACCTCAATGCGGTGATTTTTATCCAGTAGATTTATTGCGGTTGGGGTGTAGATTATGTCAATGGTTTAAAATTCTGGGGGGGGGGGCATTAATCTGAATTTTGGGCTCGGGATCGGTGAAGTCTGGCAGTCCCTCAGTACCTAGCTGTACCTGACTAACACGTCAGTGATGTAGACAGGGAGGTGTTCGGGCGGGGGGGGGGGGGGTGGGTGGGGGATGGGGGGATACTAGTACTCCCTTCCTCAAAAGAGCCCCAAAATGACAATTCTCTAACACCGAGTTACAGCTATACCAGCCTTTTAGCTGCGTGACGTCCGTGGACTTGGTGGACTAGTCTGGTCCCCAGAGAATCTCAAGTGATAATTTTTAACGCTACTTTAACATAAAGCGTTTTAGAATTATTGAAACAGCGCCAGTGAAAAAAGCGTCTCTTCTCACCGGCCGAACTGATCTTAGCAGTCACTTCCGCCTTGTGCTGAGTATTTCCTCGGTAGATCACGTGGTATCAGGACCAGAAGTCTCACGTTGCTTCCCTCGCAGGCTCCACCGGCCGTGTTAGAGCTATGTTGTCTGGTGTGTTGAGTGACGTACGAAGTTTCAACTAAAGATTGACCGAAGTCTCTAACAGCAGTCACAATATCCGACTGAAGTATGTTAGTGCATTTTGGTATCCGTTAAGAGAACTTTACTTAGGTGCTGAACTGAGTATTGACTGAAAATACAACAATCTTGTGTAGACTCATCAAGAAATTTGTTTCCCCAACCATTTGTCATACAGTCGTTGACTGGTCAAGTCGACTCGCAATTTAAAAGATTAAATTTGGCAAGCTGATATGTGTGAGAGTGAGTGGGTGTTTGTCTATTTTTAAATCACACGATATTCTGTTTGATTTGAACAAAATGGAACATTACACCGGCATATCAAAACACTTTCATGCATAATTAAAGCTATCCCTTAGTTAAAACAAAGTGCTACATTCAAATCATTTCGATACAAATGGCAGTTAGCACAGTAATAAAGTTAACACAATAATAAATTAGTCATTAGTGTTTAATTAGTGTGTTATAACAGCTAATAATTATGACAAACTGCCGATTGCATTAGTTTGTTGTAATAGCTTTCTTCTAAAAACAACAATAGTCGACAATTTTTCTCATTTAGTTTTTTTTCCATGAGCTAGCTAATCCAGTATTTAATTCTAACCTGAAAAAAAAAACAACAACGGTGTAGATTTTCTTCGATATCTATCACAATCCTTTCAAAGATTGCACTGTAGACTTCAACAGATATCGTTTTAAAACTTTTATGACAATTCAACATATATATTTTAAAAATGTGTGTTGCCTCCCTTGAAACCATTAGTTATTTCCCTTGAGCGTATTCATATTCATTAGAAAGCGTGAAGTATTCATCTTGTTTTATAAAACTAACAGTTCACTGAACTACTTGGATAGTAGAAACATAATGCTTTAAGTAGCCGGGGTATGCGATGGTGATGTCGTCATATTATGTTTCTTGACTTAAATGAAATTCTGTCGATGACTAAAAATTGTTGTATGGAGCTGTGGCTGATATTGTAGACTTAATGCTTGATGGTTTTTCTAAACGCTTGATGGTTTTTCTAAACGCTTGATGGTTTTTCTAAATGATTGGTGGATTTTCTCTGTGCTTGATGGTTTTTCTAAATGCTTGATGGTATTGTCCTATATTTAGTTTTGTTGTCCTACATTTGATGTCCTACTTTAGCAGGCCCTATCCTACAAGTAATAGGATTAAAATATCCCAACCCGTTTCATGCATTCTTCTTTTAGTCACCGTTTAAAATATTACCGAGTTTTAGTTTGTGAATAGTTTAATAACATGAAATGTAAAACAAAAAACCAAATTGTTTAATCTTTAATGTAAAATAATTTATATGGTGTGTCAGTGCTAACAGTATTTTGAACATTTTGTCTTCAGGATGTCGCTCACGCAAGACCGAAACTAGGAAATAACATTCAACATGGCGGCGCCGTCCACGTGAGAAACAAAATGGCGACCAGAGCTATCGACAAACTGCGGGTCCAGGGCCGGGGCACCCCCCGAGTTGAGAACAGACCCTTGAAACTTTTTCAGGCGTCGATAGAACAAGCAAACAACGGTACCCAGGTGGGGTGGCAGTCTAAAAAACTGAGCGGCACAGGCGAAACAATTCCTGGCTCCGATATAAATGGCGAGTTATCAAACAAAATCACAGGTCTAAGTTCAACCAATGAATCGAATGGTGTTTACGATGAATATCCAAACAGTCAGTTTTCTGATTCCAGAACTTTCCTGGTCAGGGGTAAGAACGTCGGCACTGAAAACGAGCTGCCTGTGTTCTACCAATCAGCTCGCTTGTCTAAGACAACAGGCGAGTCGAACGGCTCCAGAGCCGACCGACAGGTGCACTCGGAGTACACACTCCGCCACTACTCCACCCAGATGTCAGAGAGGGAGGGGGAGGGTGGCTACCTCGCTACCAGCGGCTCGATGAACAATCTCAGCACCACCTCAGAAGATTCCAGAACAAAGGAACCGTCAGCGAATGTTAACTCACGTTCCCAGAAGCCCTTCTACAGAGCCGCCCATTTGCGGCACTCGTTCCACGACCTTGAAAGTTTGACCTTGAGAGGTCGGACAATGAAACAGGCAACAACGAGCCCAGGTGCATACAATACTGACCTAGATTACCTGGTGGATAAAGAAATCCAAAACGAATGGGCGTCACCAAGGATGACGTCATTCGCCTCAGCGCAAGCGGCCAATCGCCGTCGTAAATCAAAACCCAAGACGAACGTGGACGATTCGATCAAGCAGAACGAACAGTCAGTTCTGCGAGAATGTCTTGTGGTCAAGCCTTCAAGCCAGACGTGGCCAGAGACTCACTCGACGACCAACGAAAACCTAAAGCTCAAGTTCTTCACGCAGTTCGTCAAGAAGGAAGTCCCAGCCTCCAGCTCTGAGAGGAACACCAAGGCAGAAAAACCCTCGCCCAGTGGGTACCAGTTTAACTCGATCAACAGCTACATCAACTTCTGTCAAGGCTTCCCAAAACTGGACACTTTCCCCCCGTCCAGAATGAGCGTCAAGAACGGGCTAGTGGCTAAAATAGGAGACGCGACCCTGCCGAACAAGTTCCAGAAAGAAGCGCTGGGTGAGATGAGGGTGTTGGGCAGCTCCACAGCCAGGGAGCCGAGGGTGAGCGGGACACACAGACAGACGACTGGCAGAAACCCACGCGCTACTAAACAGTCATCACGTGTCAACCGTAGCGTGAAATCTATAAATAACCACGAGGGCAGCGATGCCCAGGAGTCTGAGAAAGATTCTGAGGAGGGAGACAACTCGGTCCCTGATAACTCTATCCAAGCCGGGAGTTCCGACACGATTCCAGATGACGTCACAAAACCACGTTTTGATGGCCCCTCTGAAGAGCTGGGCCATTTTGAGTCGATTCTTGGCCGACCTGGCCAAGCTAAAAGCGACAGCTATTTAAATTCAAACATAGACTGAGCCCGTTTTGATCGGCTGCGTCACTGTCCCACAATGTTTCGAACCCCGACTAAGCTGGTGATGGTGTGGTCCACCACGCTTTATATTGTTATATGGGAAATGTTGTACATTATCTTTATGTTACCAGTTTTTGTACATAGTCGACCGATACAAGTATTATTAATTATTATTATTAATTAACATTTTACAATTCAGTTGCTGTGTTAACAAATTATGGCACATTTTAAACACATAAATTATGTTCTGAAATAAAAAGTAATTTATATGCTTTAGTGTTGGTTAAAATCCTCCTTTAAAAAAGAGCGTTGTTTACTGTCTATTATAATCAAGTGTACACAATTGTTTAAAAAAAACAGACTGTGTTCTACAATTTAAATTCCAGTTCAGCACTAAATCACACTGCTCTGGTACAGTGAGCCCCACCTATAGAGACCTAAATTAAATAATCTGTTATGTAAACCATTTCCATAACCCCGTTTTTTAATATACCGAATAACTCACTACATATCATCAACATAACCGATCCATTAAACCTGGTTATAACCGTTCAACCATCTCCTAACAACCTGGTTATAACCGGTCCACCCAGTTCAACCATCTCCTAACAACCTGGTTATAACCGGTCCACCCAGTTCAACCATCTCCTAACAACCTGGTTATAACCGGTCCACCCAGTTCAACCATCTCCTCACAAGTCTGAACCAGATGATTGTATGAAAAAAAAAATATTTTAAGCTGGAGGACATTCATCTTCATGGCCCAAGTAGACCGGAGGACATTCATCTTCATGGCCCAAGTAGGACGGAGGACATTCATCTTCATGGCCCAAGTAGACCGGAGGACATTCATCTTCATGGCCCAAGTAGGCCGGAGGACATTCATCTTCATGGCCCAAGTAGACCGGAGGACATTCATCTTCATGGCCCAAGTAGGCCAGACAGGAGCAGACGACATGCTGACGTCATTCATTATTGAGCTTATTAATTGCACTGCCAATATCTGTAGTCATTTATTCCATTAACCTAAAATTACTGTGTATGCCTTCAGGACAATCCAGATGGTTAAAACCACGCCATATCACATATAACTCACATAATTTATATGTAGGACCTGCTGAGCTGTACACTGATAAAACACCATCTCCAAATACATGGTATAATTAGACTAATTAGATAATTAGCTGCATTAGATTATCTGACTTTTGACGTGGAGTTACAACATTCACAATGCATGAAAAACTCTTTTATTCAGAGAAATAAACATTAATATTTGAAATATAGTGTTTTCAAAAAGTAAAGCAACGTAAAAAAAATGGGTATTTAATACCAAGAATCAGACTAGTCGCCTCATTGTGCAATAATATCTCATTATGAAAACACCAATCAAAATACTGGCTAAACCCATTCTTAAAATATAATTGCAGTGAATAAATGGCAAATTTTGCTTAATGTATAAAACTGTATTGCGAAATCGCAGAAATATTCCCTTTTATATTACAAACATACCCTATAGTGTTCCCCCCCCCCATACCATCGGCATGTTTATGGGTGGCCCCTGGGTGGTATGGGAGCGCTGGTCAATTAATGCTAGTCCAGGGACCCCCCGCATACAGATGGCGGGGTTCTGATGCGTCACACCACTGTGTCGAACTTAATTCCAGACCGGCGTCATGACGTCATTGGGGTTTTGTTTCAGAACTTCTCAAGGGAGGCAATCAGACGGTACTAAAATGACTTATGTTTTAGTTTGTAGGGAAGGTAAAAAAAGTGATGGATTAAATAATCATAGTAATTGTATAATTCAGATGACCATTAAGGAGTTAATCAGACTATCAAGAAGTTTTTTTTAAATACTGCTATGACTATTCACTGCTGTCGACAATCCACCGATGATTAGCACGTCACACAGTTTCTCATTTTTAAAAATTAAACAGTGAATTCTATAGTGGTCTCAGAAAACATTTTTTTAATTGACTTAAAACACTTAACAAAAAACGATTATGTCTGAAAAGTTTGAACAAAATTTTTGAGCGCAGTTGATCAAAAATTGATTTACAAGTTTTGCTATAAACCTCCAAACAGATGTGGCGACCGAATTAAGAGCCTATCATGATATACATGTAAAAACTGCAGTACACTTTAATTTACAATAATATTAATCATGCAGTAGCTTTATAGACATAGAAAATCATTTTCCCCTTTTAATGCATAGAAAGTATTTCCCTTAAAGGTTTCTATAAACAAATATTTTCAACGTTTTAGTATCTAGGGTTTATTTTACAGTAGACTCGAATTAAAAAAAAATATACTGCGCTCATATTTCTAAATTACTGTTAACATTGTGGAAATTATCCTAATTAAATTTGTCCGCATTCGTCCACAAGAAAGAAAAACATGTGATATGTAGTTATCTTTAAAATTATGCTGGAAAACCATTTTGAAAACTTCGTGACTGATCTGATTAAAATGTATAGACTAGTGTATTGTTATCTGATATCACTTACGTGCTAAGTAAAACATAAAAAAACACAATTCAGGACACGTAGGTAATAAAACAGATTGACTTTTACTTAACATGACAAAAGAGTCGCGTATAAAAAAAAACCTTGTCGAATAAAGCGGGAATCATCTCCCCTTTCTCGAATATTCTTATATTCTTATATTATACTACGGAAGATGGCAACTCGGGATATAGACATGATTTTAAATCAATTTTTAATTACTTAAGCTTTATTAAAAAACATGTATATATATATATATATATATATATATATATATATATATATATATATATATATATATATATATATATATATATATATATATATATATATAAAGAGAGAGATTTAAGATGTATAATTGACATGTTACTCTATATTTATGTACACATATCCACTCAGCTATTGTTGTACTTTGTATCGCGTCGATAGCCTATGCCTCTACGTCGTCGTTAAATATCTCTTAATCTCAGACTAATTTTATGGGCATCACGTGACCGGTATCTTCCTGTCGTTAGATACTGGACTTTCCATCCCCGCCCAGGCTATATCTGACGTCACATCCCCCCAGGGGTGACGATCCCCTCGCACAAATAAACGCGGCGGGGGTGGGGGTGGGGGTGTGCCAGTAAAACAATGTCATTATCGACGACGTATCTACTTTTTATAGACCGCCGGGCTGGCTTTTGAAGATAGCGAATGAAGAGTTTAGAACGAGAAGCTCGACTCAATATTTGATAAGCTGTGCAGCTCGGACTCACTCACGCTCTGGTATAAAGCCGCTCACCCCAAGCTTACGATGAGCAGTTTCGGTAAGCCGCAGGAAAGTGTCGGGCATTCAACTAACGGATGGCCTTAACATCTGAAAATATTCTTTTGTTATAAGTTTGGTTGTAACTGGACTAGAAATAAGTTTTTTGTTAAATATTTTAAAAAAAAATTAAAGTGACTATATATTTCTAAACTTTAGGTAAGTCTCAGAAATGTGGTTGAAATTTTGTAATTAATCGTGAAATTTTAAGATGTAGTTTTAAAATTTTGATTAAGATACTTATCAAAGAACAATCTGGTGAAGACACATGCGTAAGATTTTGTTTTAGATTGATACACTAAAACAAACGATTTCATTATAGTTGCTAAAGCTGTGTGAATTAATTGAACCGATCTGTTTTTCTGTATGCCGAATGCGCACATGAGAATCACAACATACATTTTTTTCGTCCGTTAAATGGAGATTTAACGAAACTGTTATTTTTCTCCGGGGAGGGGGGCGGAACTGAAAATTCCGGCGGGGGGGAAGGGGGGTGGGTGGAACGACGACATTTTGTTTATAAAGTATATTAGTTCGGGGTGGGGTGGGGGGTGGGAGAGGTAGACGAGCCCCCCCCCCATAGATGCCTGAAAAAACTATGCTTACCAGAAAGTTTTGAGTACGATTCCGGGTTAAAGTTCGTAGAAAGTCCCTGAGTCTATCCAGCTCTGATGGGTACCTGACTCACGTTAATGAAAGTAAAGGCATTTAGGCATTATGCTGACCACACAATCACGAGGTCAAAGAAACAGACGAACTACACTTAAACTGCCATATAGACCGTCATGCTCAACAGGGAAGATTTAGCACGATATCTTTCTGCGATTAGTGAATTTAAAAAAAAATAATTTAATTTTTGTTTCACTTGCCACATAGACCGTCAGGTTTGAAAGGGAAACATTACTTTACTTGTAGGATTTTCATGGAGCTCCTGATTGGATATTTAGAGAAACTACTTCAGTACCAAACTAAAAATATGTCTCAAATCAACTGATTATTTAATATCGAACCATTCTTTTTTCTACTTATTCCACCCAATCATAATATATAATCATAATATATAAAAGCTCATGTGGCACTTCTTTCTCTTTCTCTGTCCGCAAGTTTTTTTTTTTAGGCTATGTGATCAGTATGTTCAGCCATATATGGAGAACTTAAAGATACGGAATTTTGTTGAAAATAATAGGTTGGATGTTTTAAATGTATAAACTAAATTTTTTTAAAGAAGAAAAATAAAGGTGAAGGCATATTCAAATGTAGAAACACTGTTTTAATTATGCAACCGGAAAAGCATTTATTGTTGTGAAAAGACGATAATCAATGTCGACACATGTCACATGTTTAAACTACGGAAAGTACACAAAACTAATGGCGTCATCTTACAATTTTAGAATAAGAAGAAATTAACTATTTTATTAATGTGATTTAGGTCAATAGATCTTCTTATCAAGACTTACAATTATCTCGGCCAAAAGTAAGACAAATTACTTTAAAAAGCAACGTAAATATCATTGAACAGCCGGGTTTTTAATGGAATCATTTAAGTCTCTTATTCAGTGTGCGCAATAACTATGGTGTTGTGTTGACTAGTAATATATATAGTTTGGTTTTTCTAATATGTATTGGTAGCCTATATAATTTTAAATGTATCGGACATTTAGCTATTTAGTTATTTCTTTGCTTTGTCACTGATATCGTTCAACGTGTGGTAAAGCACATTGCTTTTATGACCAATAACTATTTTTATAAAATACTTTTCACAAACAAGTGTAACGTTAAATTATACAGGCCTATAATTCACGTGTAACGGGTACCGACGGCTAGTTTAAAGTAAAGCGGGAGTAATCTCCAATATAATTTATCGTTTATTAAACAGTAACGGGGGTGGCACGTTCAGTGCAATGGTGTAATAGAAGTGTTTTTTATTATTTAAAAAAAAAACTTAATTAAATAAACCGAGAGTTATCTCCGCTAAACTTTCTCGAATATTCTTATATAACACTACGGCGAATGGCAACTCGGGTTACAGACATGACTTTTAATCAATTTTTAAGTACTAAAACTTTTTTAGAATATAATAAAATCTCGTAGAAAAAAGAATTGCGCACCAAGTGAACGCCAACAATATGTGTATAGTAGTGCGAAATATTATTAGTAGCGTAAATTACTTTTTCCGGTCAACGGAAATTACTCAAAATTTGACTGAAGGCAGAGAATTTGATCTTATACTTATATGTAAAATTTCATTAATCTATCTGAAACAATACCAGTGTTTCTTCCAGACTTTTTTCTCCGGGGGGCACTTGAAATCTTCGGGGGGGGGGGGGGCGGTAAACTTTCTTCGGAGGGGCGGACACTGTTAAAAGTATATATTTTCTATATAAATTATATAAATTTAATTTCGTTCGGGGAGGGGGCGGTAAAAAATTTTCGGGGGGGGGCTTTTTCCCCCCCGAAGAGATGCCTGGAAGAAACTCTGAACAATACTCAAGCTAAAGGCTTTAGAAAAATTGAAAATTACTGGAAATCGCTGAAAAGTTGATACGGATCTACAAATTTGATTAAATACTTATATAGGACATTTCATCAACCTAGCTGTAACGGTACTCAAGTTACGGACAAAATTGCAAAACTATGTTTTTCCGACTCAGCGAGGTGCAAAACCTCGAGATTTGTTAAAATCTCGATTTGTTTTTCACAATTACAATACTTCCTTTATACTACGTATACGAGAAAGTAAAAATAGAATAGTAAAAAAATAATTGCGCAACAAAATGAACGTAAACAATGAATGCATAACAGAGGAGAATATTAGTACTTTATAAACGAAACCATTTATACTTTTTAATATGTTAATTAAACACCTAATTAAGTCACATTTTATGTCACAGTTCATCGTGAAAAGTTTGAAATAAATCCGTCCAGTAGTAGTGATATCTTTTGGGAAACCCGAAACAGCGTAAAGTAATACTTTCGGTCTCCTGAAATCACTCAAAATTTAACAGTAACAAGGTTATAGCATCTTATACCTATTTTTATGTATACAAGTTTGATAACCTAAGTGAACCGGTACTTACGTTACCATTATTTTAGAAACCGGAAGTATAGTAAAGTACCACTTCCTGTTATTGGAGGTCACTTTTTAAAGAAATCTAAATATAAGATCTTATACTTATACATGATTTTTTTTACCTACCTGAAACAGTACTCAAGTTAAGGTATTCACACGGAATTAGAGTAAAACAACACATCCGGTTGCCGAAAATCATTCAAAAGTTGATAGAATACGGCACGTACAATTTAGTACATATGTATGAACTTATGTCAACCGAACTTAAACATTGCTCTAGCTATTGGCTTTTGAGAAACCGAAACTAAATTATGAACCACTGCCGAAAATCCCCCAAAAGCTTAGACAGAACTACAAATTCGGTATAATACTTATATATGAAATTTCATCAACCTAGCTGTAACGGTACTCAAATTGTCGTGTCCACACACAAACACACAAAACACAGACAAACATACAGACACACAAACATACAGACACAATTTCAAACTCAGTTTATCCGACTCAAGGATGTGCAAAACCGATTTTTAAAAAAAAAATGTACAAATGTTAAAGTTTTTAATTACACAACCTTTTGCAGGTATGTCAGGGTCCAAAAAATCAACGGTGTTTTTACTGCAGTGGGTGCTCGTATTCCTGGTACATCTGGTGCCAGTCGCCACTGTTTCACCTGAGGAGGAGGAACGGTTTTACACCAACGCTAGACACAGGTAGGTCAATCTCTCAGGTATTACTTTTGTGATACCAGTAACATTGATACCTAATTTTGTGACATCTCTAACATTGTTACCTAATTTTGTGACAAATGCAACAATAATACCTTAATTTTGATTGCGGGTACTACAACATTAAATCTTTATTATTTTAAATTAAGTCCATAAAAATAGTTGAAAGTATCGGAGAATACAAATTATTAATTGCTAGAACTGTACAAATACAGCTGATCGGTAATTTTGCCAGGAAATATTTGAGTAACCAGTTGAAACAAGGAAGAGCAGACATTTGACAGAGTTTGATAAAAATACTCACTGCACCAAAACATAGTTCCATCTTGCTACCTGACCTCAATGAGAGGTCACCCTCTAGATATGAGTGTTGTTAAACGCGACGTATAGCGAAACCTGTGTTGAAATAAGTATTAGCCTAACAATACATAACCAGCCATGTACGTGATTATTGCCACATCTTTTAACCCTTGCTAATCCCCCCAGTTGACAATAGGTCATAAATATCTGATGTGATAAACTATGTCTTTTGCTCACACTAATCGCGGAGCTTAATATAAGTGTTTTTATATTTATAGAAAGCATGATTTCTGTGTATAAGTTTAAGAGTGTTATAACACATGTGTTTGCTTTATATATTTCCATTTTTATTTATAGTTTATATAACTTTTGTTTGTTGTTGTATTATGTTTTTGTGTATCGTGTTGTGTAGTGTCATGTTTTATGGTGTTATTTTATGTGGTGTTATGTTTCGTGGTGTTATGTTTTGTGGTGTCATGCCTTGTGGTGTTATGTTTTGCGGTTTTATGTTATGTAGTATCATGCCTTGTAATGTTATGTTTTGTAGTGTTTGTTTTCTAATGTCTATATTTTGTAGTTAGTTTTTCGTATACTTTTTGTATTTTGTGTTATGTATGTCATTTATGGTTCATAATTAATCGAAACGAATAAGTTCCCTTTTCGAACCCCATGATACATGGAACAAGTAGAGTTCACCTGTTTCTGTGACTCGGCATATGAAAGGATAGTGTGGTCAGTACTATGTTCAGCCGTATTTACTTTCCCTAACGTTGACTCAAGGACGTTCTTAAACTCGTGACATTCTGGTTAGGAGACTGACGCTCTACTGCTAGGCGATGGTTGCGGCGAATGACTTGTAGTAATTATGTTTTGGTGCTAGAATTTATGAATGCATGGTTTGATCTTTCAAGGTAAAAAACACATGTTCTGTAAGTCGTTAAGTCAAGGTTTTTTAAAAATAATAATTCAAGTTTAAAATTCACTATATTGCTGCCACATAGTTTTGTAAGACAATCTGTATCTAATTTAAAACAATACTAGACTATCAGTATCTCCCCTCAGTTTTGTAAGACAATCAGTATCCCCCCCCCCCTCACGTTTGTTAGAAAATATATGCCCCCACAGTTTTGTTCTAAATAAAAACAGAAATAAACTGTTGTTTAACATATATAAGTATTTATATCCTAAAAACTTGTTCGATCATTATGTATGATTAAATAATTAAAGGCTTATTGAAGAATTGAATCTTGATTATTTTATTATTAAGTAGAAACTCTACTGTTCAAATTATGACGTTATTAGAGCCACTTTGCCACACAAATCTTGCAAGGATTTTTACTTCTCTTTATAGTTTAAAACTCTGAAAATAGCGTCAAACAGTTTAATCTTTCAAGGATTGTAATCACAATTTTCCCGAACCAAATTAAAATGTTTTATTTTCATCAACGGCGAAGCTTCTGTTCGCTGCCGTCGTGTAGGATTTCAAGAAACCAATTTTATTTTAGGAAACAGTTTCTATTCGCAGTCGTGGCAGAACGTTTGACTTGGCCTCTGGTGCTCTTTTTATGACCGTCATACACCATTTTTGTGTGCTAATAATTTAATAAGCAGTTAATTATTAAGCTGTTGATTAGTTACAATGCCTGGTGGCTTAGGGATTCTAGAAATAGCAACGATTTATTATTCTTTATTTGTTTTACTTAATGCAATGACTGGAAATATGCAATGGTAATTGAGTTAGTTATCTGGTACGGTAAATGTGGTTCTGGTATTAATTTGTGGTCCAATGGACTCTTTTGTGGGAGGTGGGATTAGTGCCCTCCACCAGGGTAGGATTAGCACATAGGGTAATGTCCCATTAATGTCAACTGTAGACCTAGAGGGCTAGTTCAGTTCACCAGTTGCATCCAATGATAGGTCAGTGCTCCTGTTACATACCATGATAGGTCAGTGCACCAGTTAAATACTATGATAGGTCAGTGCAACAGTTACATCCCATGATAGGTCAGTGCAACAGTTACATCCCATGATAGGTCAGTGCACCAGTTACATCCCATGATAGTTCAGTGCACCAGTTACATCTCATGATAGGTCAGTGCACCAGCTACATACCATGATAGGTCAGTGCGCCAATTGCATCCCATGATAGGTCAGTGCACCAATTGCATCCCATGATAGGTCAGTGCACCAATTGCATCCAATGATAGGTCAGTGCACCTGTGATATCCAATGCTAATTAAGCGTTCATAAAACGTGCCATTTTTTATTTATAGATAATAAATGTCTGATAAACATAAAACTATGATATATATATATATATATATATATATATATATATATATATATATATATATATATATATATATATATATGGATCGTTTTATGCAATAATAAATGCATGAAGACTAAAAAGTTTTAAACAGTTGTATTTTTTTGACAATTAAAACCAGATTTATTATGAAAGGTGTATGTTTGCCATCCTTGCAGTTTTAGGAAAAAAACATTTAAAACTGTGATTCCTTTTAAACCTAGTACTCCCTTCTTTAAACCTGATATTCCCTGTCGTTAAACCTACTATTATCCGTACTTAAACCTACTATTCCCCCTCTTCAAACCTACAATTACCAACATTTAAACGTTTGAGAGAGTCACAAATACAATCTCTAGCGAACACAAAAATGGAGCTAACAAGGCAAAGATTTAAAAAATAAATAACCGAGTTATATCCCTTTAACCTAGAACTTATTTCTGAACTACCAAACGTAAATATTTTTCACATCTAAAATAGGCCGGATTTCAATTTAATAGAGGCTATTTTTACAAACTTTATTTTTTACTTCAGGTTAAAAAAACAAGGTAAATAAATCAATCGTTGGTAGCTCACTCAGCTGAACAATTTAAAATAAAAATTAAAAATTAGTTGAGAAGAGCGTAATGTTTGGTCACATTAGTTTCGTGATTTTAGAAATGTTTACTTTTTTGGACAAAAAAGTATCAAAATAAAATTAAATATTAAATATTTGTAATTCGAATGCTCGCTGTGGTTTTGAGTTTTTTATTCCGCCGTAAAGAAATGAGATTAACGCGAAATTTAACACGTTAATATGTCCCGGGGGTGCGTCCGTAATTAGCCTAGGTGTTAGATTACCTTTGTAGAAGTGTAAACATTGCAAAGTCTAATTGAAACTTGCGACATAGAAATAAACAAAGCAGCCATATTGAAAGTCAAGTAACAGCAATGCGGTTTCTACTTGTAGGTCAGTGTGTTTGTGATTTATATCAGTTGGTCAGTGTGTTTGTGTGATTTATATCTGTTGATCAGCGTGTTTGTGTTTTATGTCTGTTGGTCAGTGTTTGCTTATGATTTATATCTGTTGGTCAGTGTATGTTTATGATTTATATCTGTTGGTCAGTGTGTTTGTGATTTCTGTCTATTGGTCAGTGTTTGTTTGCGATTTATATCTGTTGGTCAATGTCTGCTTGTGATTTATATTTGTATTCTTCCATGTAAGGTGTGTGAATGTGGTTTTCCATTAATGACGTCACATCTCTAAGATAAGGTTGCTGGAGGATTTGAGGGAGGGTGGTGAGGAGGAGGAGGCAGTATAAGAAATTGTTGCGTCACAGTTTTGGATTTAAAGAGTAATTTTAAAAAATTCAACAGCTCTTTCACTAGTTAAAAAAAAACGTTTTTTCTTTAAACATAAAGTGAATTGATTTATACACATAACCTATGCCGACCCACCTGTGTAAGCGTCACATTGATCTATGCACATAACCTATGCCGACCCACCTGTGTAAACGTCACATTGATCTATGCACATAACCTACGCCGACCCACCTGTGTAAACGTCACATTGATCTATGCACATAACCTATGCCGACCCACCTGTGTAAACGTCACATTGATCTATGCACATAACCTACGCCGACCCACCTGTGTAAACGTCACATTGATCTATGCACATAACCTATGCCGACCCACCTGTTTTAGCGTTAGAGAAAGGAATATCTGTTTTAAAACAGTCAGTGAACGGCATGTGTGGGTGGGGGTGGGGAAGGTTGGTGGTAGGGGTGGGGGGAGTAAATAATCAACATTTTTCTGACATTGGTGACGTTTGAGGTAAACAGCCTCATAATGTGACCTCAATAATTGACAAGTCATACGTGATCTGTGATGTTTAGATTACATTTAATAAATTAAGCGGTTATTTATTAATTTTGCTTTACATTAATTTTTTTTAAAGTAATACACCGTTTGAATGTAGTAAGCAAAATAGACATTTTAATTTTTCCTATTAAGATGTGTTCGGTAAAAGCGTTTATAAAGCAGATGGGGTTCGGTACCTCCAACAACTGTTCTAAGACAAGCGCTGTACCGGAGATTTGAGAAGTTAACGGGACGATTAACAGCCCAATAATTCCATTTATCTTTTGCAACAAGGGGGGGGGATAGAGGAAAGGGGTGGAGCGGAATGGTATCACGTTATAAATAGACGACCCTAAAATATCAAACTGCTATCAGTCGATCAGGCAAACAAAAAATCTCAGGAAAGCTCAACACTGGTTTGGCATTACATCTAACATGACAGACAGCCGTAAAAAACAGAACGGCTACAAATGACTTACTTCGAGACCCGATTGACCAAAATAAAACCAAACCGTCTACACACGTCCTACTTCGTGACCCGATTGACCAAAATAAAACCAAACCGTCTAAAAATGACCTACTTCGTGACCAGATTGACCAAAATAAAACCAAAACCGTCTACACATGTCCTACTTCCTCCCCAGATTCGCCACGTCATCACCAGCAATAGTCCTGGAGATCTGGCACAGAGACTGCCACAGGAGATGTTTTGCGCAGCTACTTCCCCAAGTTGAGATAGCTTGTCAATTCGATCCTTACAGGTTCGCTTTTTACCAATTTTAATTGCTTCCTCTATGCTTAATATCTTTTACTTGGGCGTGGATTGACAGGGGTGAGCGATATTTCGACTACTTCTGACAGAACAACTACTTTCAAGCTTGGCGCGTGCTTTGGGATTTTTTAACAAAATTATTTCAAGTAATTGGATACTTGGTTCGTTTTTGAGAATTAAAAATTTCCTTTAGAAAGTCCTACTTTCCGCACTATTATACGCACATTGTTTGAGTTCATTAAGTGCGCAGTCTTTTTACTTTCTCATATATACGAAGTATAGAGAAAGTCTTGTAATCGTGCAAAAAAATAAATCGAGATTTTTACAAATCTCGACGTTTTACATCTCACTGATACGGAAAAACATAATTTTGCAATCTTGTCCGTATGTCTGTGTGTGTGTGTGTGTGTGTGTGTGTGTGTGTGTCCGTGTGTAAACACGATAACTTGAGTACCTTTACAGCTAGGTTGATGAAATTTCATATATAAGTATTTTATCAAAATCGTAGATCCGTAGCAACTTTTGAGCGATTTCCGATAACCGGAAGTAGTACCTTTTCTACTTTGAATTTTTCAAAAGCCTATAACTTGAGTACTATTTCAGATAGATAAATGAAATTTGATATGTAAGTAAAAGATCTAATTCTCTAACTTCTGTCAAATGTTGAGTAATTTCCGTTTACCGGAAGTACTTATTCACGCTATTTCCGATTTCTCAAAAAAAAACGCATGTAAATTTATAAAGTACTAATAATATTGCGCACTATTATGCACATCTTTATTTAGCGTTCACTTGGTGTGCATTTCTTTTTTCTACGAGATTATATTCTATTTTAAATAAACCGGGAGTGATCTCCCCTAAACTTTCTCGAATATTCTTATATAAAATAACAGGGGATGGGAACTCGGGCTATAGACATGATTTTTAATCCATTTTAAATACTTAAAGTTTTAAAAATAGAATAAAATGTCGTAGACAAATTAATTGCACACCAAGTGAACGCCGAATAAAAAAGCGCATAATAGTGCGCAATAATATTATTACTTTTAAAATTTACATTAGTTTTTTGAGAAATTGGAAGTAGCGTAAAGTACTACTTCCAGTCAACGGAAATGACTCAAAATTTAATAGAAGGTAGAGAATTAGATCTTTTACTTACGTATGAAATTTCATTTATCTATCTGAAATAGTAGTCAAGTTATAGGCTTTTGAAAAATTCAAAGTAGGAAAAGTACCACTTCCGGTTATCGGAAATCGCTTAAAAGTTGATACGGATCTACGATTTCGATAAAATACTTATATATGAAATTTCATCAACCTAGCTGTAACGGTACTCAAGTTTTCGTGTTTACACACGGACAGACAGACAGACAGACACACACACACAGACACACAGACATACGGACAAGATTGCAAAATTATGTTTTTCCGTATCAGTGAGGTGTGAAACGTCGAGATTTGTAAAAATCTCGATTTTTTTTTTGCACGATTACAAGACTTTCTCTATACTTCGTATATACGAGAAAGTAAAAATTTGAGTATTTAAAATGGATTAAAAATCATGTCTAGAAGTCTATATCCCGAGTTGCCATCCCCCGTGGTGTTGTATTAGAATATTCGAGAAAGTTTAGGGGAGATCACTCCCGGTTTATTAGTTATATTATTCTATTGTACTAAAACTTTAAGAGCATTAAATTTTTTTTCAAACTAACAGAAATCGGCTAGGCTATGCTCCAGCCATCTATAATCAAGTGTAAATTTTAATGTTAACGCAGATATATATGTTTGAAGAAAAATTAAAAGCATTACATAAGGTTACGCTTAAAATGGTAATACATAAAATTTTCGAGATTTTAAAAATACCATCATCTGCCATTCCTTGATAACAGTTCATTACAATAGTAATTTAGAATTTTTATATCTAATCATCATTTAAAAAAAAATCTAATCACAATTATAACTTGCAACTTAGACACAAATCTTAACTGAATTTACTACTTTAAAATTGGTTTAAATGAAATCTTAAACTTGAGCATAAAATAATAAGGCACGATAAATTACTTTATTTTAATTTTTGTTTGTTTGACAAACAATATGAAAATTTCCTTGGATGTATCGTTAAAGATTTAGGCGCAATATGATAAAGCTTCGGAACACTTTTCAATCGGCTACTATCTGTTTTTAATAGGACGTCACATTTTTCATTATATTTCATTCTTTTATACATTTGGGCGGAAAATTAGTACTTTATAAAGAAATTTTAATTAGTTTTTTATGTTAATGAAACATTTTATACTTAATATTTTATTTCGCCACACCTTATGTCACAGTGCATTGTCACTGAGTCTTCACCTACGTGAACAATTTGAAACAAATAGGACGGTAGAAGAATATTTTTGAAAAATACTGAATAATACTACTTTTGGTAATCGCAAATCACTCAAGATCTGGACAAACTCAAGAGAATAATATTTGACACCTATTTGTAAAATTTCCTTTGTCTAACTGATACGGCACTTATCTAAATTGTATAAACTTGAACTAGAGTAAAGTAGCACTTCCGGATATTGGAGCTCAATTAAAATTTTGAAACAAAGTACGGTGTCTCATACTTACCTTTTACCCAACTTAAATAGTAATAAAGTTATCGTGTTTCGAAGGGAAAAGAATATACTTCTTTTCGTTCAAAAGTTGAAATGAGTCTTTGCATACAATCTGATACTTATAATTGTATCTAACTTACTTTAATAATGGTACTAAAGTTATCAGCTTTTGAGATACCAAAGTAGAGTATGTATTACTTCCGTTTACCAGAATTGTTGTAACGTTGACGGAAAACCTAAAAATTTCATACAATAATTCTATATGAAATTTGGTAAACAACTGAAATGGTACTCAAGTTATAGTGTTTACAGACACACAGACGGACAGGATGATAAAACAATTTCAACAGAAATGTATCAAAATTTGTCAGAATCGAGCTTTAAGTGTCTACACGATTACAATGCATACTTTATATTTGGTACACGATTCAGCAGACTTTGTCAAGAACAAATCTTCTGCCATTATCTGCAAACATCCGCTCTAATTGGTGTAATAATCCGAGAGACATTCTTCACTTTGTTCTTATAGATATTGGTGCACTAAAAATAGAGAAAAAAACATTTTTTTTAAAATATTTATAAACGAACCAATAATAAAATAACAAAAAAGAAAAACATTATCGATTTAGTAGACCTAATGTATTTTATACACAGTATAGTGAACCTTCCTTTTGTTTCATGTTATTTTACTAGCGGTTCATAATTATACACAAACATCGTTTAGATACTTTATGATTTATACACGATCACAGAATACTGTCCTCAAGTATTTGACACTATTTGACACTGGGCATTTTAAACGGCTTCCTTTTTTCTAGGGCCCCATATCCCACCAGATCAAGGCGACAGGTCAGCAGAGTGCCAAAAATAGATCAAGGTCAGATGGTGTTACCAGGCAACAGTTCAAGCTTGATTTCGCAATTAAGAACAGGGAGCAAACGGACAGAAGAAAAAGGTTAGCGATTCTGAAAATATTAGTTGTCCCGTTTCATAGTATATACATTTGTATATATATATATATATATATATATATATATATATATATATATATATATATATATATATATCCTACACAATGAAACTAATTTTGTAACAATAAACCATTCTTCCTCTAGCATCAGACGGGTCCCCATTTTTGGACAAACGTTCGGCCGCGACGTTTTTTAGAAAGAGAGCCGGTTCACTTTCCAGAGTCAAGAGGTCAGGCATCATGGACGAGTGCTGCTACCGGAAGGCGTGCGCATGGGAGGAGTACGCCGAATACTGCCACCGGCACCCGCGCGTGCCCCACTCCCGCCAGTCTGTCTGTACTTACAGCTAACTGCTGTCTCTTCACACCGTCGACTGGTGGAGCCAACCTGGAGATTATTATTTTACTAAGATATATCAGATAGATTTATAACATATCGTGGCTTTTCTTTCTTAAAAAAGTATGGGATTTAGGCATGACGATACACATATTTTAGTTATATACATTCTCCGATCCAAGTAAAAAAAATCTCTAAGATATATATATATATATATATATATATATATATATATATATATATATATATATATATATATATATATATATATATATATATATATATATATATATATATTAATGATAAAAGATTTACGATACTTAAAGTTAAAGGATAAGTTATATTATATTTTATTTAAGACGCATCACTGTAAAAGACCTAATTTTATCTTTGTTTGATGAGATACGCTGTTCTTGTCTGAATGGATGATAGATGCTACTGTAAGAGAACACAAAAATCTAAATTTAAAATAAAAACAATTTCTGTTTTTCAAACATCAAGTCATCGTTCTGTAATTTGTTTGGTTTGTGTGTGTTTATTTTAGTGCTAAATAATCAAACTTAATTTCCTTGCCAATTCTTAAAATACTGATAACATAAGTAACTTTTCAGTTCATTAGCATTATCTTTCCTGTTGACGCTTTCTGGAGCAGAGTTTCTTCCAGGCATCTCTTCGGGGGAAAGTCTACCGCCCCCCCCCCCGAACGAAATGGAATTTATTTAGAAAATATATACTTTTATTAGTGTCAGACCCCCTGGAAATTTTAGTCCGACCCTCCCTGAAAAATTCATGTTCCTCCCGGAGAAAAAAGTCTGGAAGAAACACTGTTTTTGAGTAAAAATACACAACTACACCGCTCCGTCGTACTCTGTTCTGTAAGATTCCCCCAAGTACGACCCACGACATTTCGGCTGGTTCAACTTCACTGACAGCTGCCCGTTCAGTTATGTGGACAACATGGAACAGAAATGATAAGATAGTTTATGTATGCTCCTAGTAATGTTTGGCATCCTGAAGTAGTATTTACAATGGACATGATACATTTAGTAATGTAATATATGTAATTTTGACGATATTTCATTAGAACTATTAGATCCTACAAGTAGGCTTCCATCGATATTTAACGGATTTCCGGTAACCGAAAACGGTACTTTATTTCCTATTCCTTTAAAACCGTTAATGTATGATCATTTTATATAACATCTTCATCCAATAGATTATTTTAAAAACTTTTTGTCTCTATGGCTTACGGAAAAGGACGGTTTACGGAAGATTGTTCTAGTTTTATAAAAATAATACGCAACAGTTTGCTAACACAAATATACATAACTATTTGCTCTTTATGAATAAGATGCTAACAAAATAAAATAAAGTACGATTCATTCATTTTGTTTGCTTCATTGGTATGTCATCAAATATTGGTTCCAGTTTTTTTTTATTCCACGCACATGTAAATTGAAGAGCTATGAAAATATTCAGCCTATAATTCTATTAATCACACACATAAAAAACAAATGGAACAACTCAAGCAGTATCCAAGTTATCTATGATGTAGGAACATTATCAAAAACTTCGTGATCATGAATCAATATTAAGCACAACAATTACATTGTAGTTACACGTGAATGGTACATCATAATTAATTTTAGTTGAATCCAATGACAGTCTTTTGCATCTTTTGCTAATTGAGTTAAATTTTAAAAACAATAATTACTATAATTACAATAGGTAGGAATATTAATCGTCCGTAATTAAAACTAAATACCAATTAGTTATACAAATGTCTATCTGTAAAACAGATTGTCTGCCTTTTAAATGGGAAGTCTTTGAGTTTCAAATTTTATAATCAATAAACATAAACATTAAATAGCAGTAATTTCGTCCACATCGTGCTTGTAGGCCTATTATATTTTGTAATTTACAATGTTTATGAAGAGCATGTATGCTGAAGCCCTGTCAATTTTACCACACGTTATTCAGAATAAAATGTGAAGCTTATGAAGCTTTAAAATTAAAGTCAGTGTGAGAATGATGAGTCAGGCTCTAGATATTATGAATCTATTAAAACTTTGACATTAAAATGAGTGAAATGATAATGAATCAGACGGTACATGGGAACTGGTTTGACCAGGCGACTCACAGTAGAGCTGAGGACATCTCCAGTCCTATAGAGGACCAGGACATGTTACCACCTGATGTTGACGAGGCTACCCGGCGTATCGTGATGAGGGTGCTGATGTTTGCCGTCACCCCAGGGATCGGTGTGCTGGGGGTCGTGGGGAACGTGCTGAGTACCTTGATCCTGCTGAGACACGGCCTCAAGAAATGCTCCAACATCCTCTTGTTCAGCTTGGCCTTGGCTGACATCGTCTATCTCGTCTCCTTCAACAGCATCCCCAAAATTTTATACGAAACTACCGACATGCACGGCTTTGTTGGTTTCTCTGAATACAGTTCGAGAGTACTCATGGCATTTTATTCAGTGTTTATGACGCTTGACTTTTCATCTAGTTTCGTTTCTTTAAGAATGCCAATGCTAATAACAATTGAAAGGCTTATCGTCATTTTCTTTCCCCTTAGTGCACATCGCATTATCACTCCCAAGCGTACCTGGTGTGCGGTGACTTTTATCGTTTTGTATTCCATTGGCTTATTTGCATACACAGGATTCTGGTTTGAATCGTCATACGAGTGGGACCCAGTTCGTAATATGTCAGTGGGGTACAGAGTGTTGATCCCTCAGGACGCGAGGGACGCCGTGGCCATGAGTGTCATTGAGGACATGAGCGTCTATTCCCTGGTAGTGGACGCCCCCCTCATCACAGTCGCGGGCTGCATCGTCATCTCCATCAAAATAAAGCTAGTCTCCAGGAACCGGAAGAAGATGACCTCTAAGGAAATGTCCAGCAACCGGACCACGAAAATGCTTCTGGCGGTTTGTGCTGTCTACACTGTGACGTGTATTATAATGGTCAGCGCAATAAACTTGCCGTCTATATTTGGCCGTCCATTCTCCGGGAACCGTCCAACAGGCCTGTCTGTGATATGCTACCAAGTCTTGAACATTTTCATCTGCATCAACAGCTCCTGCAACTTTATTATTTACATTGGGCTGAACAAGAACTTCAGGAAAACATATCTTCAGCTCTGTTCATCGAAAGCAAATAAAAGGAATGTTAAATACTTTGGTAGCCAATCCATAGAAACAACTTAAAATGGAAAGGACTTACATTATACACGAAACATCAAATAATCTAGTAATATAAGGACAGCGTTTAAGAGGACATTTAAGGGGGCAGTATCACCCAGAAATTTTAAAATTGACGAAAAAATTTGCCAAAAAAAAACTATTAAACATACACACATAAATCTTTTACCAAAATAGTAAATAGCAAGGAGCTATAAAACAGCACATAAAAGAAAGTTAACGTATGATGCAAACATTTTTAAAAAATAATTTTACCAAAAAATGTTTACTAAGTAATTTTTGGCTGCGGTTTTCCAACATTTAGGCCCTTCCTTCTGAAAATACTCTCGCAGATGCACAACAGGGTTGCCTATGTCCGGGGCTAGGAGATATCCATTGTGACAAATTTTGAAAATTTTAGAATTTTTCAAAGTCAGACCAAAATTATTGAACTTTGAAATTTTTTTTTTTTTTTTTTTTTTTTTTTTCCCCGATACTTTATTTATACATAAACATTTACAAAAACGTCTAAAATACCTATTTACCCTGGTTTCTCTTTCAAAAACCGACGAGTGACTTCGAGGAGCGAGTCCTCACATGGTGTACCTTTGTATGCTCCTTCATGCCCTCTAATGGGAGGGATACGGTACAATCTCGGCAGTCATACAGTGTTACTTCTTGATGATTTTCTGCAAAGTGCGCGTATATGTCTGTGTGGTACCCTTTGTCTACACAAAGATCACACCGTAAGAATCTATAGTGCATTCTATGTTCGTGCTTTTCCGTTTCCTCAGCTGTTCTATTTTGTTCTGGGCAGAACCTACAGCGTTTGTTGTCATGAGTAAATTTTTTACTTTTTATTATTTTTTTCTCCTCTGTGGGGCTATCTTCCTTCTTCCTTTTGAAGCTTGCAAGAGTGGTGTCCATGTCTGAGAAAAAGAACGGAGCGTTCAATGTTAGAGCTCTTGACGTAGCTGGTTTGTCTGACTTCGACCTTGCTGCAGTTGCTTGTTTGCTTGGTGTTGATGGTGTACTTGCCGGCCTGGATGGGTTGATCGGTTTTTTGATCGTTGCTTGTTGTTTGCTTGGTGATGGTGTTGTCTGGGCGGGTGTTGCTTCTAGCTGGCTGCTTGTTGTTGGAGGTGGCTTGGCGATTGGAGTTATTTGCTGGCTGCTTGGTGTTGTTGCTGGTTGGTCGGGTGGCGCTGGTTGTTGTGCTGGGGGCTGTTTTTTGGGCGGTGTTTTCGGGTTCGGTGCTGCGTCTTCGGTTGAGGAGTGTTGCTGATTACTTGGCATGGGGCCTTGTAGAGCGGATGGAGCTGTAGATTGTGCTGGTATTTGATCATTGGGCGTTGATTCTAGGTTGAGAGTTTGACAGCGGTTGGTCCAGTGTGAAGTTGACGAGCAGGTTTGGCAGGCTTGTTTTCTGTCGTTGATGGCTATTAGGATGTTGTGTGACTTGTTTCTGTAGTTTAATTGGATGTAGTGGGGGATGTTTGCTGGATTGTCAGTGTGTATGGAGAAGCTACGGTTGGTGGTGAGAGGGATTGTGTATATGGAAGGTTCTTTGTTACTGTAGGGTTGTAGTGCTTTAATGAGTGTGCGATCGCTTAGTGTAGGTGGGACCCATCTAAGGGTTCCGTTGACTCTGTTCTTTTCGTGTAAAGTGAAGAATAGTGTGTAGGGACCGTGTGTTTTGTGTGTGTTGTGTAGGGTGGTGACGTCGAAGGCATTTGATGTGAAGAACCACGTGTCTGCACGACCATAATTGAGGAGGAAGATCTGTTGGTTGCTTATTAGTTGTCGAAGGATGTGACCTCTTAGATTGGGTTGACCTCCTGAGTTGATTGTGACTTGAATGGTGGGTGAGTCAGCCGGGAAGAGTTCTGGACAGTCCTCATCAGGTAGATCGAGTATGGCGGTGGTGGCTGAAAGGGGTTGGGCCCTGGATTTCATTAAGCCCCCCGGACCGTAGTCCGGGAGGCTCCTCCCCAAGCCTCTCGGCCCAGGGGGAACATCCGACGGCGCAGCCCCTCTGTGAACGTTGACTATATTTGCATATGTCGTTGAGCTAGGCTGTGACATCGTAGGGAGCGTAGAACTTTGAAATTTCCTAAAAAATTTATCTCTCAATAGAATACTATTATCTTAGTCCCGGACGTAACCAATAACGCAAGGAAGGTTTATACCAAATTTTATGTACTTTACGTATGGTTTCGAGAAAATGTTTACAAAAAATTAAAAATGTGATAAAATATTAACAAAATAATTTTTTGACAATTTATTGCCAGACATATACCCTACAATTTATATACTGTATTATAGCAGAAGAAACGTTACAATTGCTGTAAAAATTTGACATGTGTATGTCAAATAGTTTTTTTTTGGTGATAGTTTTTGTTTCCCTCCCTTAGTCTGGGTGATACTGCCCCCTTAAGAAGACGTAAGAACAAAGCCGAATTGAACTTTGAACTTAGGTCATGTGTTAGATCACTGTACGAGCCTGAGAATCTTTAAAATAAAGAGGGCTGTCGAATGTCGTATCACTTGCAATGTTTAATGCGTTACAATTCATTATTAAATTTGAGCTACCGTTTTAATGATATAACTTTGTTGTTTCTATTAGGTTCCAACACTTTTATCAATAATATAAACTTTCTTTTTCTTCTTATTCGTTCTTAATTTTAGTGTAATCCTATATATAATCCTAATAATATAATCTCTCTCTCTCTCTCGCTCTCTCTCTCTCTCATCCCTCTCTCTCTCTATCTGTCCGCAAAATATTTTCGCAGGATATCACATCAGAATCTTCAGCGATATATGGAGAACTTGATACGGACTTTTGTTGAAAATAATATGTTAGATGTTTTAAATGTATTAACACAATTTTATTCAAAGAAGAAAAATAAAAAATAAAGGCGTAATCGAATGTAGAAAAACATATTTAATTATGCAACCGGAAAAGTGTTTATAGTTGGGACAAGAACGCATTTAACAATGACGTCACATAATGTTTACACTAAGGAAAGAGCACGAAACTAATGACGTCATCTTCCGAATTTAGAATAAAATAAAGAAATGAAATATTTCATTCAAATATGATTTAGAGCTAAGTACGCTATGAAACTATGAAATGTATACAATACGATTTTCCCGGCCTAAACTTATAAAACGTACTTAATCTATTTGGATTCTAGATCTAGAGATTCTAGATCTAGACTAGATTTACGCAAAAACTAGACTTAGACGCTAAGATCTAGATTTAAACTCTAGAATCTATTCCAATAATAAATTTCTATATTAAACTATTTCAGGCCTTAATTATTTTATAGAAATCTTTGTTTGTTTAAGCTATGGAACTGGCTAATTTGGGATAAAAAAAAATTATTTGAAAGAATAGGTCTATTCGCTTAATTTTAGTTTCTTAACTACGTCTGTTATTTTTCATGTCGCATGAGGTGCCTCAATAGCTGAGATGATAGTGTACTCGATACAAGGCGGGTGATACGAGTACGAGACACACGAAGCCAAACTGAATTCTTTTTTTTACGTGAATCTTCCGATTTCAGAATAATAAGAAAGGAACTACTTCATTTAACTTTGATTTAGATATAGATCTATAGATCTACTTATCAAGACGTACGCTATGAAATATATACAATTTTATCGGTCAAACTAATACAAATTACTTTAAAAAAAAACACATAATGACCATTGAATAGCTAGATTTTTATCGGAATCATTTAAGTCTCTTAATCCGTGTGTGCATTTAATATGGTATTCTGTTGACTAATAATATATATAATTTGGTTTTAATTTTTCGAATACGTATTGGTAGTTATTTTAAATGTGTCGGATTTTTAACTATTTAGTTATATCTTTGCATGGTCACGAATATTGTTCAACATGTAGTAAAGCACATTGCGTTTTAACCAATAACTATTTTATAAAAAATTTGAATATTGGTAGCCTTTGTTTATTTAAATGTGCCGGATTTTTAGCTATTTGGTTATTTCTTTGTTTTGTCACTAATATCTCAACGTGTAGTGTTGCATTTTAATCAATAACTATTTTATAACTTATTATTTCCAAATATGTATAACATTAAAAATACATACGCCTATAATAATTCAAGTGTAACGGGTACCGATGGCTAGTTCGAGAATAAAAGGTCTGTCGGAGAAACTCTTTTCTTGATTCTAAGATAGTATGCTAAATAATACAAAATATTGCAATCGATGATAGCGCATTACCTAATTACTCTGTTGGCATTGGGTTTGTCAATTTGTTTTATTCTAATGATCACATTCAGAAAGTGGACAAATGGAAATCTCAACGCACGCGAATGGCTCTAAATCAATATTTTTGACGCTTTGCTTAATGATTTATTTATTATTAATATGAGTCAGAGTTTCTTCCAAGCATCTCTTCGGGGGTGCAATTTTCGCGCCCTGTGTTATCCTGTGAGCGCTGTGGTGCATACTTCCGTTTTGAAGCTGTGGGTAAAAAGGATTACCATAGACGTTCTCTAAATCAAAACCAGGGCGTCCCTATGCGCCCCGACAGGGTGCTATTTGGCGCTCTGGGCCTTCCCGTGAGCGCTATGGCGGCTATGTTCAATTTAAACAGTTCGATAGACTATGGATTAGAAGGCTTACTATAGTATTTCACTAAATCGAATCCAGGGCGTTATCAGGCGCCCCAACATAGTGCTATTTGGCGCTCCGGGCCTTCCCGTGAGCACTTTGGCGCCAGCTCCAAATACGTGAGTGCAATAGACTATGGATAGGTTAGGGTATGATAGTAGTTTACTCAGTTGAATCAGGTGGGTCCGACAGGGTAAGTTTTGGCACCCCGGGCTAGACTGTGAGCAACATGCGTTTATGTTTGCTTTTAAATTTGTGTTTATATTTGCACTATTTTATGAGTTATGTTAACATTTAGGTTTGCGTTTGTGTTTGCGCTTTTATGTGTATTTGTATTTTTGTTTGCGTTTGTGTTTGTTTTTGTGTTTATGTCTGCGTTTGCAATTGTATTTGCGTTTGCAGCTGAGTTTGCTTTTGTGTTTGGGTTACGGTTTGTGTTTTGTTTGGTTTGGGTTTAGGTTAGGGTTTGCGTTTGCTTTTGTGTTTGCGTTTGGGTTTTTGTTTGTGTATTTGTTTGCAATTGTGTTAGCGTTTGTTTTTGAGTTTGTGTTTTGGTTTTGGTTGATTGTGGTTAGTGTTGAGTTTAAAGTAGGAGTTAGGTTAAGGGTTATGTGGTCTTTTGTGAAACGTCCAAAACCTGGTATATGCTGCCTTATAAACACACAAGTGATGGTCATTTACAGATAGGTTTTTCTCAGAAGCCTGGGCGGGACGACCAGTATTATATCTTTAAAGAAAGTCATTTATTACAAGCTTCTATTTAACTTATTGTTCTGTTGTCAGTCTGTTGACTTGGATCGAAACGTGGGAGCGAAATTCCGGGGACTTCTTACAGACTCGTTTCAAAGTTGGCACGAGGGTCAAGGCTTCTATACAATGCAATTTGACACTAACTTGACTGAATTGGATTCCTAATTATTTTTTATGAATTATTTAACATTTCTGAAATTAATAGGCAGTTTTATCTCATTATTCCGCCCTATTATACGCGCGTTATCATGTTCATTAGTTGCGCAATATTTTTTAGTCTTGCAACTCTATTGTATTTAAAATTTTTAAAGTACTGAACCCCCCCCCCCCCCCTATGAATAACGTTTTAATGGACTTAAAAGGATAAAATAAATGATTTTCTTTAAATATATATTATAATACTCTACTATTTAAATAACTATAAAGAAAAGCGTCGGTCGCGTTCATACATTTTAATTACAGTATCCAATACATAACATAGCGACCCACGCTTTTCTTTATAGTTATTTGAATAATAGAGTATTATAATATACTAGACTACCCGTTATTCTTGAATTACTGTGTGTTTCAAGGATCATTCATAAATGACGCCATGTTTATTTTATAATTTTTATCTTTCTCCCTCCCTACCACTGTCAAAAATCTTCACAAAAAACCAGACCCAATATTCAAAAAGACATCACACCTCAGGCAACGTGTTATTGTCTTTTAAAAAAACCTATTTCGACCGAGCATGGATCTGAACAAACTTTGCCTTGACGTCACAAGTAAACTCTACTTCTGCCCAACTCTACATCACCTGCCCAGGCAGTATATTTTTATTGTTTAAAATCACCGATTTCGGTTTAGAATTGGTCTGACAACATTATCCCTTCATATGCTGAGGACACAGAAACAGTTGAACGCAACTTTATCTGCCCCGTGTCTCGATAGGCAATTTTATCTTTCACATAAAAAAAAATAAACAGTGGCTTGATGTGTCTCGAACCGGTTCCGCCCGCATGGTATCTATTACACTATCATCTCAGCTATCTAGGTACTTCCGATTAGGTGCAGAATTAGTGGGGTACTTTACTTAGATCTAGAGTCAGCGTAAGAAACTTGAGTTAGGCGAATAGGCCCTATTATTTCTGTAACAGTCAAATGTAGGGTGAATGCATGTTTCGAGTGGAGGTGTAAAAAGGCGATATAAATCTAAAATATATTGTGGGTGGGCGCATGCGCAAAAGAAAGTGGAAGTAGAGAGGAAGAGGGGAGAAAAATGGCGTTGTTTTGGTAGAGAAGCTTCTGTATCTATGAACCAATAAAATTATGAAAATTACCAGAACAAGGGTTGTTTAGTGTTATCCATCATGCTTTAATATGCAATAACACAACAGTGATGCGGTTGGTATTTGTCTTGAGTTTGCGCCATGAAGTTGACAGTACAAAAAGGCCGTGACAATTTCAAATTTAATTTTATCCCAAATTAGCCAATTCCTTAGCTAAACAAACAAAGATTTATATAAAAAAATTAAGGCCTGAAATAGTTTAGTGTAGGAACTCATTATTGGCATAGATTCTGGATCTTGACAGAGATAACTCTCGATTCTTTTCTATTTTCAATTTTATCAAAAAGTCTGTTTTTAAAAAGCGTTTCTATTGTACGATTGCACTGAAAGTGCCACCCTCTTTACTTTAAGAATAAACGTTAAAGTGTTGTGGCGATCACACTCGATTTGTTCAAAATTATACAGTCATACGAAAGTCGTTTAGTTTGTAACACTTTCTCATTTGTACTCGTTTTTTGTCGATTACACTGTACGGTGCAAGCTTATGCTTCGATGACAATTGATGTTTTCCAATTTTTCGGTACTCTAATCATAATCCTGTCGTATGATGTTGTTTGTTGGCTTAGGCAACGTTAGCCAATTCCAAACCCATTTGCATCTTATATTTCTTTGACTATAAGTTTTATCCGGTTCTTTTCCCAAGGTCCAGCGTTTGACTGCTAACCTCAAAGCCTCAAACTCAGATGTCGGACTCAAATCTGTAGGAATGTAAATGTCTCAAAATAGGGAAACAAAAGCGGCTGGGCATTCTGCTGACCACAATACGCCCTTGTACGCTGAGGTAATTAAAAAAGATAACCCCACTTTATCTGCACCATCTTTCATGGGCACGTAATGATGATGACGAATGTTCTCCGGCGACATGCTCTTCAATATGTTACGCAGCCATGCGTTAAAGAAGTTCTTACGATAATAGCTGTTAGTTTGGGCTACTCTCAAAGTCTGAAAACTATAGAGGACCAATGATTTTACATTCATGCTATGTAGTCATATCGTGGAAAACGTAGACAGTGCTCTATGTGACCAAAAAATGCGGAGGATGTAAAATGCTTATCTAATCCTGCTGTAGCAGTTTAGAAAGGTTCATCGTCAACTTTCTAGACATATGAAACCCTAACCCTTACAACAGAGCTTCTTTTTGTTTTTAACTCACACCAGCTCTGATTTATTCACTAATAGTGAAGCCTTTTTTACAGCTTCTCCTGGGAGATGGCTAGGCTTGGACTGGACATGTTGTTGTCGATGTGAGAGGAGGCTGTTGCTGTAAGAAAAATCATTCTCCGCAAGCTGTTTAGTGGGTCTAATAGATTCAAACGTTTAGGTCTGGCTTATTCTTCTTTTCTAATCAGTCACTATACAAAAGACAACTAGAGAAAGTATGCTACTTCGTCGCAGATTTCACTAAAAAGTTCTTGGAGTCTTTGTAGAGATGTTAAATGATGTTGAAGAAATTCTGAGGGACCCCATAGTAATTCGCCGATTTCTAAACGACATCTCTTTCCACACAATCGCAATCAATGAAGGTTATTTATAGAGTGGATCGCCACTCGACTGGCTGTCCAATATGTAGATAATATATTTTGGCGAAAGCCTGCCAGATGCAGACTTAGTTTCTCGTCGATACCTCTTTAAGCCCTTTAAACATAATTCTTTTGAGGATCTTGGTAGGGAGAGATAACAACGATTCCTCTTCAATTTTTGCATTGAGTATGGTCAGCTTTCTTTGGTAGCTTAACTAGGTATCCCAGTTTCCAATTTGCATGAACTTATTCTCGTTCACACATTTTCATCAACAGTGGCTGCATCATTCCTGATGTCGTAGATTGGTCTGTATATAGTGCCTCTGGTGGGTCCAGCTGACTTTATTTTTTTGATGTCTGTAATGACTTCAGCATCAGTCGAAGTGTTCTTCTGGAGCAGTTATAACGCTGGTGTATATCAGTAATATTCGGTGGCGTTGAATTTACATCGAAGTGTGGGACAGTATGTGATAAAATATCATGATTGATTATGAACTATGATACTTCAACAACAAAAATACTTGGACCCAATAGTTCGTCTGTTCTGCTTCAATTGTTTTCACATGATAGTACTTTGCATGTCTAATTGGCCTGGTATCCTTTCCTAACAAGGATCGTGTCATTTCCTACTAGCTTCTCAAGTTTTTATTACAGTTTCCATTATCCATCTGTCATTTTAGAAATAATACATTTCTTGTCAACTCTTGCTCTTCCATTTATGTTGTGATTGGTCTTCCAACATCATAATAAGGACTTCTTCTCCTTGGTTAATTATTGCTTACATTGTCCATTTGCTGCCAGATGAGTCCATACAGCTAGTGTCATCCACTTTTTTCTTTCTTGTTTTTCTTCGTGGCCAGAATAATTGATTGTATCTCCCGAAGATAGAGTGGTGACCACTTCCATTCACATTGGGTTTAAATTGGGCGAGAATTAAGATGGTGTATATCATTTCCTCGCTACTTTGGTAAATGTTCCCCTTTTATATAAAGTTCAAACGTTCCAGATCTTTAATATATTTTTTTATTTCGGTCGTCAGAAGATTTGTCAGCACATTCGCTACTCCAAGGCTTTCACCGGCCTAAGCTCAGCAAGAAATGAAGGCTATATCACTGTCCTCATTGGTGTATTGTGTTTGTGCTTTCTCTAGCAGGCTGTTGTTTAAAGGAGTATAGTTGCTATCCCTACGCCCCCCCACTCCTATCCGCTCTTGGAACTGGCAAGAGTTCGATAAATCATTTAGCCCCAGAGCTTTGATCTCCACAGAAAGAAAAAACGATTCTCCGATAATAAGATAATGTCAACAGATCATACCTAATAGAAATCAGAGAAAAAGTGTTTCAACCACAGAAGCCTTGTAAAAATCTCGGATGAAACTAATCAGATTAAAAATTAAACAAAGTTAACCAATTAAATAATGGGGACACGAAATACACAATAATAGCTGTTTATAATTTTCTAGCAAACGAAATAAAAAATTCTTCAATCGAATCTTTAAATTGTTTCTTGGTTTAGATAATAGTTTGACGGGATATGGTAATAGAAATAGAGGTTATTAAACTGATCACGAATTCTTTTTGTGGATGTTTGTAAAACAAAAAAAAATCGTTGGTCTTTATTTTCTTTTCGGTAAACGTTTTTCTGATTGCCTCGGGCTATCGCGTGTGGCTTGAAAAAAACAATGATTTAAAGACAGAATTCAGACAGGAAACGTAATCGCTGGGTCAACAAGACAAGTCGATAAACAGTCGCACCTTACAAGGAGCGACTTGATACACAGCCGCACCTTACAAAGGGAGACGACGCACCTTACAAGGGGAAAGATAGACAGTCGTACATTACAAAGGGAAGAGGTAGACAGTCGTACATTGCAAGGCAAGGCGAAAAACAGCCGCCGGGGTTGACGACACGAGAAAATAGAGAGCCGGGGTTGACAGGAGAAAATATACGGCCAGGGTTGACGACACGAGAAAATAGAGAGCCGGGGTTGACAGGAGAAAATATACGGCCAGGGTTGACGACAGGAGAAAATAGAGAGCCGGGGTTGACAGGAGAAAATACACGGCCAGTGTTGACAGGAGAAAATACACGACCAAGGTTGAGGAGCGAAGATGAACAAGACTCGAGATGAAAACTGGCTTCTGTTTGTCTCCTCAGAACATGTGGAGACCACATTGTTTGAACTGACAGACCAGGAGAGTATGCCATTGGCTCTTAACGAGGACACTAGGCGTATCGTGATGAAGGTGCTGATGTTTGCCGTCACCCCAGGTATCGGTGTGCTGGGGGTTGTGGGGAACGTGCTGAGTACCTTGATCCTGCTGAGACACGGCCTCAAGAAATGCTCCAACATCCTCTTGTTCAGCTTGGCGTTGGCTGACATCGTCTATCTCGTCTCCTTCAACAGCATCCCCAAAATTTTATACGAAACTACCGACATGCACGGCTTTGTTGGTTTCTCTGAATACAGCTCACAAATACTTGTGGTATTTTATTCAGTGTTTATGACGCTTGACTTCTCATCTAGTTTCGTTTCCTTAAGAATGCCAATGCTAATAACAATTGAAAGGCTTATCGTCATTTTCTTTCCTCTAAGTGCACATCGCATTATCACACCCAAGCGTACCTGGTGTGCAGTGACTTTTATCGTTTTGTATTCCATTGGCTTATTTGCATACACGGGATTCTGGTTTGAGCTGGTTTACAAGTGGGACCCAATTCACAACATTTCAGTGGGTTACAGAGAGTTCATTCCCCTAGAAGCGAGGGACGCCGTGGCCATGAGTGTCATTGAGGACATGAGCGTCTACTCCCTGGTAGTGGACGCCCCCCTCATCACAGTCGCGGGCTGCATCGTCATCTCCATCAAAATAAAGCTCGTCTCCAGGAACAGGAAGAAGATGACCTCTAAGGAAATGTCCAGCAACCGGACCACGAAAATGCTTCTGGCGGTGTGTGCTGTCTACACTGTGACGTGTATTATAATGGTCAGCGCAATAAACTTGCCGTCCATATTTGGCCGTCCATTCTCCGGGAACCGTCCAACAGGTCTCTCAGTAATATGCTACCAAGTCTTGAACATTTTCATCTGCATCAACAGTTCCTGCAACTTTATTATTTACATCGGGCTGAACAAGAACTTCAGGAATACTTATTTCGAGTTGTTTTCGTGAAAACAAATACAATAAGGCTCTCTAAGAATACTATTCTTCCACAGAAAAAAAATAATTCTAAAAGCTGTAAATAATGTCATGTAGTTTGTAGCTTTAAATGCCAGATTATAAATTAGTTGCAGGTTAATAACAACGTTAGAAATCAATTAAACAAGGCACCAAATGGATAAAGAGGTTTTCATTCTAACTTGAATAGGTGCTAGAAATATTTTTTGGTAACTGCGATTTACTCCGTTATCTATAATATTCTTTATGTTCTCTTAAATTTGTAAATATTTTATGTTGTGTACAATATATTTAGCTAGACTGCTAACACAAAATTCTCATGTTCGACTCCGGGTTCAAGTCAGTTGGTCCACCCAGCTCTGTTGGGTACCTCACGATAAGGAAACTAAAGGAGACTTGGCATAGTGGTACAACACTATCCCTTCACATGTTGAGGTCATAGAAATGGGTGAACATGACTAATTACATTATCTTAAAATCATTTATGTAACTTTGCACAAAAAAATGAAATTTTACCATGTATAAGAATACAAGTTTTGAAATAAAATTATGTAATTGGTAAAGACGTTCAGACAAAGTAGTTTGTATTTTTTTCCCCTTCCATTTAATGTTTTGTATCAGTTAGTTTATTTAACAGCCGCATCGATTATAAAAAAATTTCATTTAAATATTATATTGTAAAAAAAGAACAAATATGAGTTAAAAAAATGAGAATAATTGACGTTTTATTCAGTATTGATGCCTTGTCGTCTGTGCACATGGTAATCAAACGCTTTTTATTATTTTAAAATAATTTTGTCTATATCGGTTTTCAGTCAATTTAAACGAGCTTTTGAGAAGGAAGTTGACTCCTATCTTTTAGAGAGTAAACCTATGCTGTAGTAAATATTTGACCTCTGAAATTTGCCATAAAAAGTAGGGGCAAAAAATTAATTAAAAATTAATAAGCATCCAATTAAGTCAAATTTAATTTCAGATTGTATTGTCTTCATGTCTTGTCCCACGTGCCGAATCTGTCAGTTAGAAGTGTCAGAGTTTTCGCTCGAGCGTTTCGATCAAGACCGACTGACGACTGACGACAGACAGAGGAAGTGAGTTAAATAAAAGCTTGTAAAAAATTTCATAAAAAAACGTTTTAATAACAAGCTTTTATGTACTAATGCACTAAAAAGTAGAAAATAAATTATAGACTACTATTTAAGTAACTATAAAGAAAAGCGTGGGTCACTTTAGTACCTATTGGATACCGTTACTAATGTTTAGGAAGAGACCCACGCTTTTCTTTATAGTTATTTAAATCTAATATATAAAGTTCAATTCTGTATTCATGCTTGTAAAATGTTTGTCGTGGATTACAAAGGGATATAAGAAAAACGATACTTCCATGGATTCAAGTGTTAGATTTTTAAAGTGCTCATGGTCTAAATTTATGAGTTAAAAAATTAATATTGAAAGTTTTTAAAAACAGTTTTCATTATACATACTTAGAATAACAATTTTCAATTAAGAACATTACATAAAATTAAAAAAAAAAGTGTATCAACGTATATAAAATTTCTAATTGTGTCTGAAATATATTTGCATTTAGGAAACAATAATTACATAATTAGCAGGGATTAATTAAGTGCAATGTTGTTTGTATTTTTAATACTGCGTTTTATTTATTCCATACATTGAACGTACTGTTTTCTTATTATGATTTTTAATCAAAGACAGGTGAAGTAACAAAAGACATCTTTGTTCGGGAACGGGAATTCCCGCAGGATATTTTTTGTGTCTTTTTTGGGGGAATTTGTTTTTGTCTGTCTTTTTATGCGCACTAAGGGGGATTTTTTTACCTCACGATAGTGTGTACCTTTTTTTAAGCAGACGTTTTAACAGTACATTTAGCAGTGTAAAGTTTTACTACATTCTCGATTGTAAAGGCAAGATCGAAGAAACAATTTCTTTTAAGAGCTATGTTTATGTTTTAAAGCTTCACAGATTCCACCAGATGAACACAAACATTTAAAAAAAATCAATAACAGTTTAGAAGTTTACTTTGTGTTTGTCGTTGGGTTTGTCTTTGCTTTTGATTTTGTGTTTTCGTTTATGTTTGTATTTGTGTTTGTGTTATGTTCGCGGTTTTTTGTGGTTGGTTGTGGTTAGGGTGGGCAATGCCGGGTATTTGCTGATTACTAAACACACAAGTAATGGTCGTTTGCAGATAGTTTTTCAGAGATGCCAGTGCAGGGCCTGGCCGGGACGGCTAGTAGTAGTCTATAATTTATTATCTACTTTTTAGTGCATTATTACATAAAAGCTTGTTATTAAAATGTTTTTTATGAATTTTTTTTTTAGTACTTTACATGTTTTTTTATTTACAATAGAGTTTCATGACTAAAAACCATTGCGCACCTATTGAACTTGATGATGCGCTATTGAACGTGATGACACGTGTGGTGTGGTTGGATAAAAATGCCTCCTAATTTGGTCAAAATTTTAATTAATTCATAAAAAAATTAATTAGGCATCCAATTAAGTCAAATTTAATTTCAAATTGCATTGTTTTCATGTCTTGACCCACGTACCAATTACGAACCGTATCTGTCAGTTAGAAGTGTCCAATTTTTGCTCCGGCGTTTCGATCTAGACTGACGACAGACTGACGAGGAAGTGAGTTAAATAAAAGCTTGTAAAAAAAAGGAAATCTTTAAAAATATTCCGTGCGATGCAATTATAGTTACATTTTAAAAATTAAAGCCGTTTGGGAACCATCGATTAAACTAATTTCATATATAGCCAAGTAGTTTATTTACATTAAATAACATAACATTTGATAACATGCCCTATTAACACAACACACTGACTTTACTAATCCAAATATAAAAATAAAAGGGTATTCTAAGTTACAGTTCTTTGTTTAAAATATTCTAATCTTAATTAAACCGGAAGTCATTTTGTACTTCTTTCTCAAATGTTATCAAATATTCAATTTAGGTTGAAAAATTTGCGTTCTGGCAACAACCATTTTGTACCATTTGAAACAAGTTTTTCAAAGCCTATCGAACAACATGAAAGTTTAAATTTATTTGAAGCAATCTTCGTAGTTTACTAGAGACAAAAATTTCAATTATGTTTTGTGCCTAAAAAGGAGAACAAAGTAATTACAATACTGGGTTCCAATAGCACCACTAGTGAAGCAAAAACTTACTAAAGAGTAATGTTTAGAACTAATGTATTTCTTCATTTAAACTTGCTGGTCGAAAATGTTTAGTTCTACAGATATGGTCTTCGAATTCAATTTGACTTCCGCTCTTTCAAATATTGGCCTATTACATATCTTTAGCTTAAGTACATCTTTTTCTGGATCAAGACATAAAATTAAGACTATAACCATGCTATGTCAGAACGCTTGAGAAATTGAGGCTTGAGATAAGGCCCTACCAATAGGCTCAGCCTAAATCTACCTCAATGGAGGGTGTCTTTATTTTATGAATATAGAAAAGTTGACATAATTTTGACAACACTTATTTAAGTTTTTTGATAGTATGTGGCAAGTTTTGTTTCGGAGACTGAAATATTTGCTCCTAACTGTATACAAAAATCCTTTAATTATTCATTAAGGCAAAACATTTCATTTATGTTCTTTATTACATGTAGTTGTCGTTTTTCTGAAAGCAAAGTTAGAAAAGTCATATTGAGTTAGAAAAATGTGTGCATCAAATTACAAATAGCCTCACAAAATTGTGTATACAAGAAGAACAAAAATAAAATAAAATAAACCGGGAGTGATCTCCCCTAAACTTTCTCGAATATTCTTATATAGCTTGGAATATAGACATGATTTTTAATTACTTAAACTTTAAAAAAAATTCATAAAAAAACGTTTTAATAACAAGCTTTTATGTACTCATGCACTAAAAAGTAGAAAATAAATTATAGACTACTATTTAAATAACTATAAAGAAAAGCGTGGGCCACTTTAGTATCTATTGGATACCTTTACTAATGTTTAGGAAGAGACCCACGCTTTTCTTTCTTCTTATTTAAATAGTAGTGTATAATTTATGTTCTACATTTTAGTGCAGTGGTTCCCAACCTTTTTCGAGTGGCGACCCCCTTTTATAAAAAGTAAGTGACCCGCGACCCCCATAAAATTAAAAAGCCGAATTTAGTATGGAAATTAATAAGCACTAAAATAAGATTTTCTAGAAGACTTTAAATATGAACTACTCTTGATAACTGTTTTAATACGATGAGTAAAATTGCATGCTATTTACCAAACATTCGAGGTTAAGTTATTGTTAACGCCAACCTATGTCATTATCAACATTCAATTTATTTCTTATTTTAGTTTTTAATCGGAGAATAGTGTTGAAAGGCTATTCTCGAAAAGTCGATCAATTTTACGTTTGGGTATGAATGATGAATAATACACCAAAATTGTGTGAGCAGTTTTTCATATTAGGCGGAATCATTCTGCAAATCAAAGAATTCATCTTGTAATTCATCGGGAATGCTGGCAACACCATGGGAAGTAGAGAATGGGTAATGCGTCAATGCAGATTCTTCTTCTTTCAGCTCCGAGAAATAGCGCCGCAGTTCGTTTTCAAGAGATTCAAGATGCCCAGAAATCGCTTCTTTCAAAATTTTAATTATTTCACAATCAGGTTCATCTACCACACTGCAGAGTTTCTCAAATGTACAACATTTCCAAGATTTATTTTCTTCGCCAATTTTGCAGCTTTGATAAAAATGCCCCGAGATTATTATGGGAAGTAATAATCCTCATTCATTTTCCCTAAAGCTTCAGGTTAAGCTTACGTTGATAATCGAATATATCTGCTAGGTATGATACTCTCTCCAACCACTCTATGTCGTTTAAAGTATACCAAAAGGTCTTTTTTCCTTTGCACTTCCAAGAACAAGATCTCCTGGTCCAGTGTGGACCCTGGATCTCCTGGACCAGTGTGGACCCTAGATATCCTGGTCCAGTGTGGACCCTAGATATCCTGGACCAGTGTGGACCCTAGATATTCTGGACCAGTTTGGACCCTGGATCTCCTGGTCCAGTGTGGACCATAGATATCCTGGACCAGTGTGGACCCTAGATATCCTGGTCCAGTGTGGACCCTAGATATCTTGGACCAGTGTGGACCATAGATATCCAGGACCAGTGTGGACCCTAGATATCCTGGACCAGTGTGGACCCTGGATCTCCTGGACCAGTGTGGACCCTAGATATCCTGGACCAGTGTGGACCCTAGATATCCTGGACCAGTGTGGACCCTGGATCTCCTGGACCAGTGTGGACCCTAGATATCCTGGACCAGTGTGGACCCTAGATATCCTGGACCAGTGTGGACCCTGGATCTCCTGGACCAGTGTGGACCCTAAATATCCTGGACCAGTGTGGACCATAGATATCCTGGACCAGTGTGGACCCTGGATCTCCTGGTCCAGTGTGGATCCTAGAAATCCTGGACCAGTGTGGACCCTAGATATCCTAGACCAGTGTGGACCCTAGATATCCTGGACCAGTGTGGACCCTAGATATCCTGGACCAGTGTAGACCCTGGATCTCCTGGACCAGTGTGGACAATAAGTCTCGTGGAATAGTGCTATGACAGGTGCAAATTTATTCAAACTCAAACAGTTTGCCACAAGTGCAACATTTATCTTTGTTGTAACAATATCAATTCAAAAACACGATTCACAACAATTCGTTCGACAGCCAGCGTACTGCAGTGTAGAACAGCAGAACCTCGTGATCTATATTAATGTCTTTGCTCTAGATTAAATATAGAGTACGCCTGTTACTAGCAATGGAGTCTTGATGACGAGGGCGTACTGGTAAATCACGCAGTGGTTAGGGAGATAAATCTTTTCTGTTTTCTGAATGCCCGATTTTGACCTAAACCTGGATAGCGCACCATCCGTACAAACCCCCACAGCCAACTTTAATCTTCCAGTTTAAAAAAAAAAATTTATTTATTTTCTCCATGCTATCTTCACAAAACAGCAACTTCTTTGCTATCAACTGAATGAATATAGACAAAGATCACCAACTGCGAACACGAACTCACGTCTGTTGATTTATCAACTTGAAAAGCAAACAATGGTGAACGCTTGATTTCATTAAAAATTTGTTATTTAATATCTACGGACACGTCGGCTATAAGCCGCTGAGTAGTATATTAGGCAGAGATATTTGTTGCATCGTTACTGCACTGGAATTCCCAAGAATTAACTTCACCATCTTCAACATGCAGCGTTTGGTGAGATTTTCTTCTATTGTGTGTTTTTTTTTTTTTGCTTGGCATTTTCTATCGCGACTTCATTTGATGCTTGCGCTAATGCTGTATTTCCTTGGTGAAAACTTCCTGTTCGATCAAGTCTCTGACGTACGTTTGCAACTAGCTTCATGCCGACGAAAGAACACGATATCTTTTTTGGTGTGTTCCGAATGACTCGTCTCAAATGACGTTTTAGTTTTGAAGATTTTATAAACTCGTGACTGAGAACAACTTTGCACAGTAGGCCTACGCTTTGCTTCTTCTCTATTTGAACTCCAGTGATGTTAGTAAAGCCGAGCTTCAGATATTCTTCTAAATATTTATGTTTTTGTTTCTCATTACTTAGGTTTAGTATACCAGTTGGCGACCCCCCAGAAAGCCCTTGGCGACCCCCAGGGGGGTCGCGACCCCCAGGTTGGGAACCCGTGTTTTAGTGCATTAGTACATAAAAGCTTGTTATTAAAACGTTTTATATGAATTTTTTTTAGTACTTTACATGTTTTTATTTACACTAGAGTTACATGACTAAAAACCATTGCGCGCCTATTGAAACGTGATGGCGCAGCTATTGAACGTGGTGACCCGTGTGGTGTGGTTGGATAGACATGCCTACTAATTCAGTCCAAATTTTAATTAACTCATAAAAAATTAATTAGGCATCCAATTAAGTCAACTTTAATGTCACTATGCATTGTCTTTATGTCTTGACCCACGTGCTAACTGTGAATCGTATCGGTCAAGTAAAAGTGTCCGAATTTTACTCCTGCGTTTCGATCTAGACTGACGACATACTGTCGACAGACAGAGGAAGTGAGTTAAAAAAAATTCATAAAAAACGTTTTAATAAGAAGCTTTTATGTAATAATGCACTAAAAAGTAGAAAATAAATTATAGACTACTATTTAAATAACTATAAAGAAAAGCTGGGTCACTTTAGTATCTATTGGATGCCTATACTAATGTTAGGGAAGAAACCCACGCTTTTCTTTATAGTTATTTAAATAGTAGTCTATAATATATTTTCTACTTTTTCAATAGACGCGCAATGGTTTTTAGTCATGTGACACTATTGTAAATAAAACATGTAAAGTACTGAAAAAAAATTCATAAAAAAACTTTTAATAACAAGCTTTTATATACTAATGCACTAAATAGTAGAAAATAAATTATACACTACTATTTAAATTAATGTAAAGAAAAGCATGGGTCTCTTCTCAAATATTAGTAAAGGTATCCAAAGCACTAAATGTACTAAAGCACTAAAGCGACCCAGAATCGGTACTTTAATTTATACAAAATATAGTCATAGGCATATCCCTAAACCATGCACATAATCTTATTCATGACAAAAGTCGCATTTAGAGGTTCTTTCAGGCAACTCTACTTGGGAGGAGGGGGCTCCGCCCACCCCCCACCCCCACACACACCCCAAAACATGTCTACCGTCCCATTCAACGAAACATAATTATATACTTTTTCCAGTGCCCGCCCTCTCCCAGAAAATTCTACCCCCGCCCCCGAAAATTTCAAGTACCCCCACCCCTCTCCGGGGAGGAAAAAGTCTTAAAGAAACACTGGTCGCATTTGTAGATCATACAAACTAAAGGAAGAACCTGGGCGGGGCTTCGCCCCTACCGGGAGAGATGCATGAAAAAAATTGTGCACGCTAAACACTTTTTAGATTAGAAAAAGTTCCTCTCTCCGGGGAGGAAAAAGTCTGAAAGAAACACTGGTGTCGCGCTTAGCCACTACCCGAAGAATTGCATGAAAGAAACTCTTTACGCAAACCACTTTCAAGATTAGACAAAATTGGCTTTTAATTCAATGTTTACTCGAGAATCAATGACGTCATATTACAGTGTGCACTCTCCGGCTTGAGATTATTTTCTACTATATGCTCCAATGTGACGTCATATTTAGTTTCCGTCTTACTATGAAAGTTTTTAATTTGCTTGTGTTTTCTCTAGAGCGGTTTTGTCAGATACATACACAGACAGCGAAACTAAACTATTAGTATCAATATATATATATATATATATATATATATATATATATATATATATATATATATATATATATATATATATATATATATATATATATATATATATGTATATATATATATATATATATATATATATATATATATATATATATATATATATATATATATATATATATATATATATATATATATATAAACATATACATTAACTTTGTTTATGAAAGTGACACCACCAGACACTTAACTTTATACCTTGGTATGTTTTATTTATTTTTAATCAACATAAAAAAATAATTATAGTAGGAAGGATAAAAAAATCACTATGATGAATGCTTTAAAAACTTAGTTAGCTGTAAAAATTGAATTGAAATTTTCTCAATATCTCTTATGGCGAAGCTACATAAAAAATAAATTTATACTCAGACTGAAACGTAAAGCTCAATATAAAATGCACAAAACTAGTGCAATCGCACACCTGTGTAATGTATCATCGGACAAGAGCAACACTGGGTTTGTTTTCACAATCTGACGATGTACAGTATGACGTCGATATGTAGGCTAAATGTCTAGGGTGGTATCTGGTAATGTTAGGAGTAACAACACTAATGCTATAGGGAAACATCTAGGTTGTGGCAAGTCAGCCTGCAGGCTAAATCTTTCATCATCTTGAAGATGTTGGCCGGATAATGAGGTAATAGCAATAAATTGAATCAATTTGAAATCATACAGAGAAATTATAATTATTTTACAGTAAAGTAGTCAAAATTTTAGCCTCAAGAAAATCAGAGATGCTGAACATCATCAAGTTAACAAAAAAAAAAAAAAACTACAGAAACGAAAAAAACTAATTAAATAATAGTGGCAATTATGTCTCGTGGTTCCCTACGACGATGTATTGTTTCAATGCAATTATAAGTCCTAATATTTCCGATGTAATACGAGTTAAATGTAAACAAATCATGTAATAGCTGCTTTTAAATTCCATCACAAACGGCAGTCACAACTCTAAAAGTCGATTGTTTCAATTAACCCGCGGCTGAGACTATCGATCGATATAATTGGGTTATAGAGATAAAGTCTTAAAATGTTTGCAATTCATGGCTGTGATTGTATGTTTGACAACAGACACTGGACTTTTGTTTATGTTTAATAATTGTTTCGTCTCTTTACCTGGGGTTGTTTCGAATCTAATTACCTACAACACACCTAAAGTAGCAAGAGAAGATTTGATACACAACCCGTGTTGAGGAGAACCGATTTGATACACGACCAGGGTTGGCCAGAGAAAATACACGGCCAGGGTTGACAGGAGAAAATACACGACCAGGGTTGACAGGAGAAAATACACGACCAGGGTTGACAAGAGAAAATACACGGCCAGGGTTGACAAGAGAAAATACACGGCCAGGGTTGAAAAGCTAAGATGAACAAGACGCGAGATGAAAACTGGCTGCTGTTTGTCTCATCAGAACACGAGGAGACAACGTTGTTTGAACTGACGGACCAGAGTATTCGATTTGCTGTTGACGAGGACACGAGGCGTATCGTGATGAGGGTGCTGATGTTTGCCGTCACCCCAGGGATCGGTGTGCTGGGGGTCGTGGGGAACGTGCTGAGTACCTTGATCCTGCTGAGACACGGCCTTAAAAAATGCTCCAACATCCTCTTGTTCAGCTTGGCGTTGGCTGACATCGTCTATCTCGTCTCCTTCAACAGCATCCCCAAAATTATGTACGAAACTACCGACATGCACGGCTTTGTTGGTTTCTCTGAATACAGCTCACAAATACTTGTGGTATTTTATTCAGTGTTCATGACGCTTGACTTTTCATCTAGTTTCGTTTCTTTAAGAATGCCAATGCTAATAACAATTGAAAGGCTTATCGTCATTTTCTTTCCCCTTAGTGCACATCGCATTATCACACCCAAGCGTACCTGGTGTGTGGTCACTATTACCGTATTGTATTCTATTGGCCTGTTCGCTTACATGGGATTCTGGTTTGAACTATCATACGAGTGGGACCCAGTTCGTAATATGTCAGTGGGGTACAGAGTGTTGATCCCTGAGGATGCGAGGGACGCCGTGGCCATGAGTGTCATTGAGGACATGAGCGTCTACTCCCTGGTAGTGGACGCCCCCCTCATCACAGTCGCGGGCTGCATCGTCATCTCCATCAAAATAAAGCTCGTCTCCAGGAACCGGAAGAAGATGACCTCTAAGGAAATGTCCAGCAACCGGACCACGAAAATGCTTCTGGCGGTTTGTGCTGTCTACACGGTGACGTGTGTACTAATGATCACGGTCATCAACTTACCTTCTATCGCGGGGCCACTGTTCTCTACACCAACAGGTCTAACGGTGATCATCTACCAGGTTCTTAACATTTTCATCTGCATCAACAGCTCCTGCAACTTTATTATTTACATTGGGCTGAACAAAAGCTTCAGAAAAACATACTTTCTGATGTTTTTTTCTCATAAAAAAATAAGCAGAAAACCACAATTGGAGTAAAATCTCCAAATAGAACAAGGTACAGTGTTATGCGAGTTTTTTTCTAGCAACAACTTGTTGGATAAGATGCTGGAATAAATATCATCAGCTCACCTTAGATAGCTAACACTGCACGGTTTGAACACATCTAGCAAGATATATGGCTCTTCTTGTGAGCACACGGACACACCTTGACAGGTGATCCAGTGCGTCGCGCAACATAGAAGAAGAACAACCACAAACGGGTTACAAAGCAAGAGCAAATTAAACAAAAACTGGTTAACACTAAAAAGAGTTTGATACTATCTACACCATCTACACAAATATTAGCATAAGCTAGTACACAAACTAAGATGCAGTGGCTATCTAAAAAAGGGACGAACGAGACAGGGTACAAAGTACAAACATTCACCCCTATTCACCCTTTTACTCATTCGCTACACTCTACAAATTAATTCTGCAGCGGTACCACTTTCAAATTTGCAATTGTTTTAAAACATTTGAATTCAAACAATACATTGTTAAAACATCTATGAAATGCTAAAGATTCTGTTATGACAAACTAATCATACGGAAAGAAATAGGTGTTTTTTTTACTTGGGGGGTGGGGGTGGGGGGTTCTTTTTTTAAAGAATTTCACATATGTATTGCTGTTTGTATAAATTTCAAGCTCTATTTATAGGAATATATGTCCCACTTTTATTTTCTCGTATGTTTACTGTTTGGAATTTTTTAGTATTACACCTAAGGTTAATTCAATCGCAAATATGACAAAAGAAAATTAACCAATTAACTAAATGCACATTAATAACAAGCATTACACTCTTCAATGTCAAATATTATACGTTTTTTTAGACGCAGCTAATTGTTGATAAAAAAATACACATACAAGGGGAAAGAAAAATTTACCGATTAAAATTTTTTTTAAATTTGTTATGGGAGGGGAGATAGTTTTAAATGAAATAACTTTTGAGCAAACTTGTTTTTTAAATTTGCCTCCATTTATTTTTTTCTTCTTTTAAGATCCTAGGTTACTGAGATTAAGCTATATTTATTATCTTCCGATAAGCCTGTGCTGATTTTTATGGTAACTAATATTTTATAGATAAACGTATTTAAAAAAATAGTTTTGCCGATTTTGATGTTAGTTTTAGCGCGATGGTTAAATCATAATTAACTACACCACCCATTATCCTTTGGATAAGTATTACTTCAGGGGTGTCATTAATAAATGACGTAATGCTTGTTTGAATAATTTTTTTATACACCCCCTTTCCCCCATTCCCAACTGTAACACATCGTCATAAAAAGTTAGATCAGGATATCTTTAAATACTTCACACCTCAGCTAACATCTTATTGTGTTTAAAAAAGTACTTATTTCGGCTGAGGATGGTGCTGACCACACTATCGCTTCATATGCTGAGATCTCTGGTGAAATCTACTTCATCTGCCTAGTGGCCCATCAGGTCCTAAAGGTAAATAAACTATACATATCTAATAGACGTCATATTATTTTACAAACAATTTTTGAAGATAATCCACTCATAACCATAAAGTAAAATTACGCTATATATTATTTTAAATTAAATTATATCTTATTTATTCCATTACTAAGAAAACAAGATTTATATGAAGTATTTTAGTCCTTAAATAGTTCATTTGAAAAACAATTATGTTGTGTTTTAATACTTGTTTTTGTATATAACTAAGTGATATTGGTTTTGCCTATATTCCAGATCAACCTTCTCTCCGATAGAGCTAAAAATGGTTCAAATTAGTTTATCGGTAGATTTATATAAATTTACTGTATTCTCGAATTAGATACTATGTGAAGCGTATCCCGTTGAACATTGATAATGGTTGGGAACCTTATAAACAGACATATCGTTAAAGCTATAGCCGACAGCTTTATAATGCATGAAACTTTACAATCGGCAACTTAGTCTAATTTCCATGAAAGCAATAATGTGAAAATAAAGTATTTGCTATCACCTTGTACAATTTAAAGTGTTTTTCTGCATATGAATATATTATTAGTTTATTTTAAATCTGTATTTAGCATATTTTGAAAAAGAAAATTTATGAAAAAGTTTTTGATAACGATTTTTAAATTGTTATACACTATAAGGAGAAAATAAATAATTTTATTTAAAATATAAATATACAAGACTGTATAAGTAGCGATATTCGTTGTAATTGTGACCCACGCATTTCTTTTAGGTTTCAGTCTACGGCCTTAGTTTATGACTTCAATCTACGGCCCTAGATTGTGACTTCAGTCTACGGCATAAGTTTATGACTTCAGTCGCTTAGTTTATGGTTTCATCTTAATCTCGACTTATGGTCTCATGGTCTCATGTTCTCTTAAAGACAGGGTTACTGTTTTCACCGTCGTCAAGCGCAGGTCGATGCCAGTAGCTAAATGCTTATAATCGAACCTGATCGATGGCCGTTCACCATGTCCGTGGGAAAATGAATTACCAGAGGCCGCTCCGTTTGGCCGGCGTGTTGGTAGTCCTGTTGCTGACAAATAGGATGGGAGAGAGGAAGTTGGTTTCTAAGGAAAGAGGAAATCTTTTTTCTAGGGAAAGAGAAATATTTTCTAGGGAAATAGGAAATTGTTTTCTAGGGAAAGAAGGAAATAATTTCTAGGGAAAGAGGGAAATATTTACTAGAAATTGTTGACTGTTTAGTTTACTCCAATTCCCCCTGAAACTGTTGTTCTAGGTAAATACAAGACCGTACCAAGAGCGTATTTGTAAATTATATGCACTCAGTTCCAGTAAACTTGGGCCAGTACTTGGTATTCTAGGACTTGTTTATATTTGTATAACTCTCATAGTTTACCAGATTTACATCCAACCTACTTCCTAGAGGACCTATACAGTAGCCTAGGCTTGACCTGCGCCTAAATAATGGCAAGTTCTTTAAAATTGTATCAATAGTAGACTCGATGTCATTTGTGTATTTTCGTCATCTCATTTTTACACTTGATTATAGGCCTACTTGATAACACATGTAATGGATATATCAATACTCAGTTTACCAACTGCGATGTTCAAAACTAAAGCATTGGTTTCAACATTTTTATGACAAGATCAGCTTCATAACAAAGAACTAATATTTTATAATTTAACTAACTGACCGAATACACATTAAAATTAAAAGGTGTCGATCATTCACTTTGATGTAACATTACAGAGTTCCGTAAATTGCAACAATTGAAAAATAAATTTCAAATTTAGGAATAATTTTACAAAAAAAAAAAAAAATAGAATAAACAAACAAAATAAAAAGTTAGCAAGAGCTGTCAAAAATGTTTCTACACAGTGGCTGAAATGTAACATTATTTACCCCTACGTTTTGAGAACTAACTTTTTAAAAAGGCGCTAACCCTTTTGTCAGACTACTAAGCTATCAATCTACTTTAATTTGTAAACCACTGGACGGCCCTAAACTTAACTGGCCAATCGCTGGACGGCCCTAACCTCAACTGGCCAACCACTGGACGGCCAACCGGTGGGTCCCCCTCACCTGCCCTAAATGGGTTTTGTTGTTAGGGAATGTGCCATAATATTTAAGGTATCGATCACCACAGCTATCGAACTCATTAAGTCAATAAAAAAAATCAAATGTATTTTTTTCTCGAGCAAATGTCTTGGTCACGATGTTTACGGGACGAAACAGTAGGCACACGATGTGAGTGTAGAACTAACATCGTGATTGATGATCGAGCTAAAGTCGTGAGTGATGGTCGAACTAACGTCGTGAGTGATGGTCGAACTAACGTTGTGAGTGATGGTCGAACTAACGTCGTGAGTGTTTTATGAATTAACCACTTGAGAGACTTATGAACAAACTAAGATACGACAAAATGTGAACACACTATACAAGCTGAAGTATTACTTGTGTGTAAAGGCGAATTTTCTCAAGGATTTAATCTTTAGAAAATACTACGAAAGGTAGTTATTAAAATGTGTAACACAATGAACAGATTACTCTGAAGACAACTCTATTTATTCATATTCGTACGCAATCACAATGGACGAATTTTGTAAAGTAGTCGGACATTTCAATTGTTCAATACATTTTTTGTGCTGCTCATCATGTAGCTGTGAGTAGATTCCATTCAATTATAACTATGTAGGAGACCTGTTAATCTGTGTCACTAATGTCGTGCACCTGACCAGGTTCTACACGTGCATAGATAAGAATCAACTCACACAAGGAGTTTACTCACACCGTGAGTTCTACAATGCACGAAGACCAGGTTGTGAGTAGACTCCGTGTAAAATCCAACTTACACTCTGGTATCGCCATCTACAGCGGCATCACGCAGACCACCGTCTTTAGCCCGTCAGGAATCGTGGCGTTGCCGGCAGTTACTGGTTCAATAGAACAGACGTCAAAAGATGTTTCACGTGATACCTCTGGTGGGGATCACGTGACCAACAGTCCACGTGATAACTGTGGTGGGGATCACGTGACCAACAGCTCACGTAATAACTGTGGTCACGACCGGGATGACAACTTAGACAAAATGGAAGCAGTCGGCGAAAATGTTTCAGGGGACGTAACTGATTCTGACCAGCCAACCGAGGCAGGTAAGAAAAAGCTTCGGCCCAGTACTGTCCCTTTGTTGAATTTAGAGAAACGGTCGGGACATCGGTCTGGGCATGTAGACCATCAAGAGTCGGTTAAACTGACGAAATTCTCCATGTTTGGTAGCTCCATGCCAGCCCCACGGCCACAGACGGCAGCGCCTAGAGTGGTGGTGCCACCTAAACACACTTGCCCGTCTGGACTTACCTCACGTGACGTCATCATTGGTCATAAACTGACCAACCCGAGCAATACCGGGCAGTCACGTGACGTTGATGACACGAGTAGCTCGCTGCTACACAGCAGACAGTCGATGGACACGGGCCGCTCGGTCAAGCAAAGAAAACCATTCAAGCATGACACTCACTCTTTCAGTTACGGCTCTGTGGCCACGCGCTCACAAAGTGCCGCAGGGTCAAGGCCGTTCATCCATCTGGAGCTGACCATTGTGTCCATAGACCCGCGCCGGGCGACCAACGCATGCAGGGAAAACCCTGCCAGCACAGCCGCCTGTCCCAGCACTGACCCCCTGCCGGACTTTAAACAAAACTACCGTCGTGTCCAGTCCGCTCCGGCCGTTTTAAGACTGCCCAACGGGCCGTACACCCCACATGTCTCAAGACAGGAACACACCCCACATGTCTCAAGACAGGAACACATTCCACTACTAAAGACAAGCGCGGAGAAGAAACAATTCTCCAACGTGTACTGGCGAGCAAGGTCCTCCTACCACCGCAAGCAGCAAGACAAAAGCTCTGAAGGGAGCAGTGAGGCTGATGTGTCCCCGCCCACCAAAGGCTCGCTGCTCCGCCCCCTGATGTACCACGAGCAGGCGGGGCTCATGAAGCACAGCGCTGGCTGCCCGTACAAGTGCAAGGAGTGCTTCAAGGCCTGCCTGGTGTCCGAGGACTACATGAAGGAATCCACCCAACTCCCCCGACCGCCCAGCATCAACGCCCGCAGCCGACCCTCGGTCAGCAAGCCCGACCCCCTGGCTATCGTGCGGCGAGCGCTGGGCCGGAGCCAGCCGCTTTACAAGACAGTGTACGGTGAGGACAGTGGGGGTAAGGTTTGTCCCTGGCCGACATATGCCTGGGTCGACATAAAATCTAACGGTCAGAAGACTATTTAAAACTACACAGGGGCGTAGCGAGGGGGGGGGGGGGGGGCGGGGGGTGCGGACCGCACCGGGTGACACCATTTAGGGGGGGTGACACCAAGGCAAAAAATAGGAAAATATATAGAGAAAAACTTGAGCGGGGGTGCAAATCGAAAACTTGAGAGGGGGGGGGGTGCAAATCGAAAGTTTGAGGGGGGAGTGCAAATCGAAAATTTGAAAGTTTGTCCCCGGGAAGGGTCGCTACGCCTCTGGGGGGGGGGGGGGGGGTGACACCATTAAGTGCCGCACCGGGTGACACCCGACCTCGCTACGCCACTGAAACTACAGCCTCGGTCGACATTAAAAATAACGGACAGAAGACTATTTAAAACATGCGTGTTGAGTAGTTAAGAGTTTGATAACCCAAATATACGTACTTGAGTGATAGATAATCGAAATTTAATGTACGCTTGAAAACAATCTTGTTTTAGTCCGTTAATTGGAAAAAAGGTAAAAAAGAATGAATAGTTTGTAGCAGTTTTTTACGCTGAAAGTCTATTCTATGGTGTAGATATACCGTATCACTGTATGTTTGAGCTTTTTCTTATTGTAATTATCTTTGTACAAGATATTGTGTTTCAATCCTTAGAGTGTAGTGTGCTGAGATGTGATAGGGTTGATGTCCGCTCGATAATTAGATACTTTACGGTAAATCTAAAAGTGAACGTGTCTAAACCACAGAACCGACATTTTGCTGTTGATGTTTTGTACTCACATCTAGTACTGGTAAACACCTGACAAATCTTTTGTGCGTCATCGTGAGAGTTGATTATACTAAAACATTTCTCCACCAGTCCCTTTAGGTCAAATATCCTCATAGGAAAATATTTAGGGTACTTTACACAATGAACTGCGCTTAGAGTGTTCTAAATATAGCAAATTAATTATGAATTACATTGATATATTTTAAAGGTTGACAAAGGACATTAGCAGAAATAGATGAGTCATGTATATTATTACTTTTTTTGTTGTTGTAAAATCAGTTTGTATTACATTTGTGCTTTGTATATTTTAATATTTTGAATGAACTTTATATGCCGTGTAATGCAGAATTTAATCGGATATTAAACTGTTGCTTAGTTTCTAGAGTTGTTGGATTTCTTTGTTCTTAAAGCACACAAAAGCACAATTTTAAAACTTCAGCACTGAAGATCTCCACTGTTCGCCTAAAGCAACATAAGGTACATCTACTACGATGGATTTAGGAAAACAATTTTCCTAAGAGTTTTGAGCCCAAGGCGGATCACTCGCAATTAAATCCCCCACTACGCAGCTAAATATGGATAGCGTCCCTTAGGTATTTCGCTCGTTTCAAACGAGAAACAAAACAGTGAATTAATAATGAAAGATTCATTCACAGATTAATAGCAGGGGTTAAAGGTGGCGTCCCTTTATTCTAATAATATCTATAACGAGTATGTTTATCTTGGCAAAAGAACCTTAAAAAACTAAAGCAGACAGCAGTTGCGAAATAACAGTTCATAGTTTTAAAAGAAACAAAACTGTCTGATTTACCATGCCGAATTATATATATATATATATATATATATATATATATATATATATATATATATATATATATATATATATATATATATATATATATATATATATATAAATGAAAATATTAATATTATTTAGTCCAAATTTAAAATCTAAAAATGTGTCGTGCCTTGCGGATCGTAAACTATTTGTTTTGTTTACTAAAAAAAAATTAATGAGAGATAGATAATTGAGTTACATCCTCTAGAAATAAAAACGATCTTTAGAGGCGACACCTGAAATATCGCAAGATCGCTAGTACATTACTTAAGGCGCAAGGTTGGCCATTGACATTGTCATATCTGTTCCACTGTAATGGATGTCATGTTAGTTACACCAATTTCATTTTTACAGTTAATTATCAATTCATCTCTTGTAAAAGTTTCATAATTATGTGCGGGCTTTGAAAACAGTCAACTAAAAAGAAAACATTTTAAAGGTAAATTAATACACTTCATCATCACAAAACCCACGGATTTGGATAAAAGTTAAAAAACCTCACTTATTGTTGAAACCCGAGGCGAATGATTGCATTAGTTCAAGTAATCCGAGGTTCTCACAATCTTGAACCTTGCAGCGAATGATTGCATTAGTTCAAGTATAGAGAGGTTCCCACAATCTTGAACCTTGCAGCGAATGATTGCATTAGTTCAAGTATAGAGAGGTTCCCACAATCTTGAACCTTGCAGCGAATGATTGCATTAGTTCAAGTATAGAGAGGTTCCCACAATCTTGAACCTTGCAGCGAATGATTGCATTAGTTCAAATATACCGAGGTTCTCACAATCTTGAACCTTGCAGCGAATGATTGCATTAGTTCAAATATACCGAGGTTCTCACAATCTTGAACCTTGCAGCGAATGATTGCATTAGTTCAAATATACCGAGGTTCTCACAATCTTGAACCTTGCAGCGAATGATTGCATTAGTTCAAGTAATCCGAGGTTCTCACAATCTTGAACCTTGCAGCAAGGAACGTTTAGAGTAGATGGTTGTACTAGAACACTGACCAGTGGTCTGTACCTGCCGATACTGCAGTCTTATCTACATAAACCATTGGTGTATGTTTACATATCGTTACATATTCTATTACGACCTTGTTACATTTGTTGTGTCCTTCTTATGTGTGTTGTGTGTTGTGTAATATGCGATGTGATATTGTGATGTGCGTTGTGATATTGTAATATGCGTTGTAATATTGTGAGGTGATTTGTGATATTGTGATGTGCGTTATGATATTGTTACCAATACGTTATACTTTTCATACACTTGATTTGTTTGATATATGTATATATATATATATATATATATATATATATATATATATATATATATATATATATACATGTGTGTGTGTATGTGTGTGTGTGCATATATGTGTGTGTGTAATTGGCGCTATGTGTAAGGATAGACACAAAAATACTTTACAATATCATGTCCCTAATAATGTCTACATTTTAAAGTCTTGTCAATGATACGGTACACATTTCATTTTAATCAAGAGACAGATGTTATTCAAGCTACACAAATGTGTAGGGTTAAAAAGATTTCTCTGCCACATTCTCTTGGTTTCTCTCGGTCGACCATCATCTGATGTCGCTGAACTCGAGATTCTCATCTCTGCACTGGGCAATAAAAAAAACTCAAGTTTTATAATCAATTGTTAATTAAATACGATTTTATTTGATTTAAAAAATCCCCTGTCAAATCCACTATTTCAGTCCTCATCGTATGGATGTAACTAAGAGCGTGTCAATGCTGTTGATGCTTAAACCTGACGTTACCTCCCTTGACTCTTGATCCCCATCCACACACTTGTACAGTGGAAAATCCCTTAATCTTTTAAAAATAATCAGCTTTGTTCATAAATAGGATTTTTGTATTAAAATTAAAAGCTGGGTCTCTGTAGATTAAATCCCACTTTAGAATTTTCAATGATCTGCTTTTTCAGATGCAATGGGCGAAATCAAAATAAAAATTCTTCGTTGTAGCCGCCAGTAGATGTTTAAAAAAAAGAATTAATCATCATTTTAATCTATATCCAGCACAATAAGTTTTTTTTTGATTGCGATCTATCGCAAAGCAAATTAATTGTGTATTCGCGTTGTTGTTGAATAAAAATGCGTTTCATTTCAACTCTGTCACAATTTCAGTTAGCACACGGCTATGCTGGGTATCACCTTACAGCAGGAAGAAATTGAATATTTCTCATCATGGCGAACATTTGTTCATTTTTACAAGTCTAGCATTCATCAATTTTATGTTTACTGTCAGTTGTTTTTAGCAATGAAACGTCTAAATTTAGTTAACCCGAACTTTTAAATTCATCAATCTTACGTTTACTGTCAGTAGTTACGAAATATCTACCAAATGTGGAAATTAAGTGGGGAATCTAAGCTTTTTCAGACAGTGGAAGGTTCCAGACTGGTCATAGGTGATCTAGTATCAAGTTACACAGACAGGTGAAATCCTTCAGATTAGCTTCCTGTTTATAGGTTTAAGGTAAAAGTCCATTGTTAAACGTTTAAGGCAAACTTCCTTGTTAAAGGTTTCAGGTAAACTTTCATATTAAGTTTCAGGTAAATTTCCATATTAAAAGTTTCAGGTAAATTTCCATATTAAAAGTTTCAGGTAAATTTCCATATTAAAAGTTTCAGGTAAATTTACATATTAAAAGTTTCAGGTAAATTTCTATATTAAAAGTTTCAGGTAAATTTCCATAATAAAAGTTTTAGGTAAATTTCCAGGATTAAAAAAAAGTTTACATTTAAAGTTCCAGTTAAACTTCCTTGCTAAAAGTTTCAACAAACTTACATGATTCTCGAAGAAATTCGAAACCAAACATTTAATAGTCACCCAATGTGACTCTCGCCTCCACATTATATTCAGTAAACTGATCTAGTTTAATCTTATTTTGAAATCAAAAGTAAAGGAAACTTGCATATTTTGGGTAACTAAATATTCCAGGATTTTTTAAACTGCCGGCCCAAAAACTATTTCTGCCGCGAACGTACTTCTGGCACCTTGAGGTTTAATTCCTGCATCAGAGTACGCTTAGCATGTATCTTTTGTTCCTCAGTATCATTTTTCATAAGTCGTTACACTCATTTTTAAAATGTGTTCATTTAAGGATACATTTCTAACAAAACGTGAAAAACAATACTTTTGTATTTTGACCCGGATCTGTCTTGAATCCAATAAAGTATATAGATATTTCCAGAAGTCATTCTATTACCGTGAAATTTATAAAATGTCATTTCATTAAATTTACTTAGCTTCAAACAAAATTGTGCTTTTTATTTTGAATGTTGAATATATTACAGTTGGCCATCAGTGTGGTAACTATAGCAACGGTCACACAAAAACTGTGAACTCTGTTCTCTATTTAGTGTACTAGTCTGTAACAAGCTGCAGAGTCTGTTGAAAGACAGGACGATAAAAAGTTGTTTAGTTAGATATTCAGGTGTCTAGGTAAGGATGTACGGATGCCATAACATGGTAATCTAATAACGTTCTTGTAAGGATGCCATTACATGGTAATCTCAGAAAGTTATTATCATAAGTTGTTTCACAATGTTGCTTTCTAATATTACCGCAGCACTGGTAAACAAATGACCTTTAACCTTTAACATTTAAGAGTTTATTGTATTAGATGCCACCGAGAAGGACGATGTCTAAAGACAAATCGCGGTAACGCTTCGCGATTGTTTCCCTTTAAAAGCCCGAGATAAATTTTTATATGTTCAGCGCATTTGCAATATATAAATATATAGCTAATGTTATCAAAATTAATTGGTTTATATAATAGCGTTCTAAACTAAGATCTATTTAAAATGTTCGAGCTCCTTACTAACATATAACACCCAAATAAGCTAATTATCGTGTAGGATTTATGGTTTAAATTATCGACTATTTAAATAATAAAACTCCGCCGTTCTTATCGTACTTTTAGTAAAAATGTGAGGTATAAAATGTTGATTTGTTGATTTACTTTAAATAAAAAGAATACTTTGTGCACTACGTTCTAATATTTACATTTAAAAAAAAACAAGACAATGGTTTAGTGTTTGAAGGGAGGTAACTGGATTTTTATTATTTTTGGGAGTCATTATTGTCACGTCCCTTTATTTTTACCTCGATGAAGGTGTTGGTGTAACGAAGATGGTAAGTTGTATTTCGATAGGTGTAGTAGCATATGGCATATACATATACCTAGTTAGGTGTCGTGGAATCATCTAAATTAGCAGGATCTGTTTTAAAATCCATCGCAAAGTTCTAGCATACTCCGCTCACATCATCACTGAAAACAAAACTGCAAGCAATGAACTGCTTCGACAAAACGTCTTCGTCAGATCGCTACATAAATCTTGAACATCATTTGTTGGATTCTGAGGTGTACCATCTTATAAATGATTAATTTACAGGACATCGTCTTTACAAGTAGGTTTAGGCATTAATGTAAACTCCCTCTCTGATATGATACATTAGTGAACACTGATCTACACTGGTTCGTTTCTTTATTTTCTTTAGCAAAATATTCACATGACAATGTATTATGTTATGTTTTAAATCAAGCTGAGATAGGTTCATGAGTGGCAAGCATACAATAATTACACTGAAATTTAGTTTACACACACAACCATCAATTCCATCATTTTCATCTAAACACCACCATCATTTTCATCTAATCACCACCACTATTTATATCTAAACACCAACATCGTTTTCAACAAACTATAACATTAAACACATACACGCAATCCACACTTTGAACTCAACACATTCATTTTTGAAAGACCTGCTTGTTGAAAATTGTGGACATTTGATACTTTAGAACAATGTTCTGTGTCAGTTCTTCAAACAAGAATGAATAAATTATTCGGTGTTAACGACGAAATGTTAAAGAATGAGAAATTCAGTAAGCGATAAAAATGAAAGTAAACGAAACCGAATTTTCCGTTTGATCAAATCTTCCTTCTTTTAAAGCAATGTGTATCAAGCGGTCTAAATCGTGGAGCCCAAAATAAATAAATAAATTTAAAAATCACGACACTTGTATACTGCAGCAAAAGAGGTAGATGATAAAAATGTATTGCCTTTTACGGTCACGATGTGTTCCGACGTGTTTGGTGTGTATTTAGGTCTGTGTTATAGGCTCTGATGTGTTGCGATATCTCCAGCAAGTTTTTTTTATGATTGAAAGATTGCTCTAGTCACCTGTCGCATCTTTGCATAGCAAGATTGTATGATTGAATTGACTGTTTAGACTTAATGGTTTCTGTAAGCATTTGTTGTTTAGTATTGAATAAGACTTATTTTATATGCATGTATCTGTACGATTTACAAGCTTATAATGTATTGATCTAGGCATGTAATGCTGCCTAAAAAGACACTCTTTTCTCATAAACTTAAACATGTGTGTAACAAGTTTAAAAAAAAAAAATTAAACATCAGTTATTTATAACATAATGTAAGCTGATTGATGACACATTTTCATCAAGACAAGTTGACATGTATAAGCCGCTCTGTTTTGTTTTGTTAATTCCCATTCCACCACTCGCCGAACATAAATCATCCCCAGCAACTGATATATTCGTTATTCAACACGTGAGACGTATTAAAACATTGCTTTGTTTTCGCTGAATGTACATAACAAACAAATGAGAAGAAACAATAAATTCCCATACAACATTAATGAGAGCTAAATCACAATATTGGGCGAATGACACCTCACGCTGTCCATTATTACCAATTTGTAAAATATAGCCTTTTTGTGTTTCCATACAAGCTGCGAATCTTCGCTCTAGTAATGAGTCACATATCACAATTTTATGAAAATAAACACATTTGAGCTTCCTTATAAAACAGGATTAGATGTTCCACTATAACAGAAGATCCACATCAAAAAGTTTGGCGAATACATTAGATAGAAAATAATTCCAGACATTCGACACACTAATACGCTTATACCTGTGGCGTTTAGTGAATGATGGTTTAGTTTGAGCCGTAATAAAAAAACAAATATTATGGTCTGCAAAAGCGTTGATGAAACAGACCAGTTGTCATGGTTACGCTTAGAAGCAGGTAACATAAACGTTGTTGATTGCTTGAAGTCAGTGACTTACGGTGACCTACTGACGCCAGGTGTGTACACATCATTTCGACGCACAGACGAACTCGAGAACAAACGGTTTAGGCCAAAAAGTTGGATTTCGTCAAGTGTATGGACTCCTCTTTCATTAGACCTGGCTCACGCTAGGGCGTCTGATGCTACGAACTGTAAGGCCTGGTCTCTCTGGTCAAGCTTGGTCAGCTGGTCTAGCTGGCTTAGCTGGTTTGGCTGGTCTAGCTGGTCTAGCTAGGCTAGCTGGCTTAGCTGGTCTAGCTGGTCTAGCTGGGCTAGCTGGTTTAGCTGGGCTAGCTGGTCTAGCTGGGCTAGCTGGTCTAGCTGTGGTCTAGCTGGTCTAGCTGGGCTAGCTGGTCTAGCTGGTCTGGCTGGTCTGGCTGGTCTAGCTGGGCTAGCTGGTCTAGCTGGGCTAGCTGGTCTAGCTGGTCTAGCTGGACTAGCTGGTCTAGCTGGGCTAGCTGGTCTATCTGTGGTCTAGCTGGTCTAGCTGGGCTAGCTGGTCTAGCTGGTCTGGCTGGTCTGGCTGGTCTAGCTGGTCTAGCTGTGGTCTAGCTGGTCTAGCTGGTCTAGCTGGGCTAGCTGGTCTAGCTGGTCTAGCTGGTCTAGCTGGGCTAGCTGGTCTAGCTGGTCTAGCTGGTCTAGCTGGGCTAGCTGGTTTAGCTGGTCTAGCTGGTCTAGCTGGTTTGGCTGACCATCAAAGCAGGCTAAACACAACGGAGACTTGACAAGCCTTTAAACTGGTCATCACCGAGCTAACCGGTCAATGCCGGAATAATCGGTCGATGCCGGAATAACCGGTCGATGCCAGTCTAGCCGGTCTATGCCGGAATAACCGGTCGATGCCGGCTAACAGGACATGCTGCCTTTACACAAAAGTTCAAAAGGCGTTTATGGTATGTAGGTCTCGTTCAGCGGATTCTTGAGTGCGTTGCCATTGGTCAGCTCCTGTGTCGTGACCAGATGAGTGTCCTCCGTGTGGTCAGCGTTCTTCGGACTCCCGTCCACCATGTAGTCTTTAGCGGACTTGCGAGTCGACGATGTGGGATAGTACCTCTTCAGTAGACCCATCTGAGCCAGATCAAACAATATCAAACAATCGTGTTTAAATGGGTTCATTATTGTATGGAACTGACAACGTTAATTAGTTAAATGAACAGTCAGGGTTATGAATTAATAAAATAGTTATATCAAATGGGAGATGATGGGAAGCGGGAGTTATGATGGGAAACGGCTGACATTATCGTAAATATGTTCTGTACTGGCAAATGGGTGACATGATGGGAAATGGTTGTGTCATGCTGGTAAATGGTTGTCTCATGCTGGTAAATGGGTGCTCCAAGTGAACTCACCTCGCAGTACTGCATGGGCCTTGTCATGGACGAGCCGACAGACTTTACACTGGACCTGGATTGAGTAGACGCGGTGAGTGGTTTGGGTCTAGGAGTAGAAGTAACAGGTGTACACATCTCTAATTAATTTTACACATATCTAGCTAGTGTACACATCATTAAAATAGTGTACACAACTCTACTAGGTGTACACATCTCTAACTGGTGTACACATGTCTTGCACTACATGTACACCTCTCTAACTGGTCTATAATAAGCTAAACAAATCTAAGACTACAGGTGTACATCTCTGACACTGAATGTTCACAATCCAATCAATAGATGACACAACTCTAAAATAACTCTTAATGATTTCTTCTTTTATGATTAATGTGTAAATCAGCAGGCATTTCTCTATAATCATACCTTTAAATTTTTAAATTTTAAATAAAATGAGCAATTTAACATGGCATACGATTGACTGAAAATGTACTTGTTTTGGTTACCTAAAATAAAATACGTGATGGAATGAAAATGTGTGAAATACCTGAAGACAACAAATGTGAACTTTGAAAACAATTTTTTCTTGAACAGCTTGGTGGTGAGGGTGTAGAGCATGGGGTTGAGGGCGGAGTTGACGGGCAACACGAAGACAATCACCCAGGCGTACAACTCTTCTGAGATCTCCACACCTGGGGACAGAAGCACCTGGGTTAGCACCTGGGTAAGCACCTGGCTTAGCACCTGGGTTAGCACCTGGCTTAGCACCTGGGTTAGCACCTGGGTTAGCACCTGGGTTAGCACCTGGGTTAGCACGTGGGTTAGCAGGTGGGTTAGCACCTGAGTTGGTTAGGACCTGGGTTAGTACGTGGGTTAGCGCCTGGGTTAGCACCTGGGTTAGCACCTGGGTTAGCACCTGGGTTAGCACCAGTGAAGGTACCTGTCTAGCACATGTGGTGTTATCCTGTATACACATATTACCACATGCAAGAACACCTGTGTTAGCGCATATCAAAATACTTTTGTTAGAACATGCCTTAAAACCTTAATAGCAATTGAATTTAAACTTAAAAAATTAAAACTAAATTGCTCATTTCACTTGAAAATATGTATAACACATGAAATTATATTAATGTATTAAGCAACGTTCGAAACACTTGAAATGGTTTTTTAAAAGATGATTGGATCTTCACATCGGTAACTTAAAACCAATATTTTTGCGGTATCATCAACACAAAATTAACGTTTTTTATCCTGGCTGGTGTCCAGCTTCAATCTGATTTCGTAAAAGTGCAGATGCCGTTCTGCGATGTAACGATATAGGCCATAGCTGGGTAAACACTACTAAAGTGCTGGGTAAACACTACTAAAGTGCATAGTTTCCATACACAGTATGAATATCTTTGTTCCGCTATGATCGCGGTCGTTCAAGTAAGCATTTGTCACTATGATGTGACCAAAATATAGCTATTGCCTAAAGATGCTAATTGTCTTATCCACGGAGAGTGTTTTCATAGCCCTTTCATCAATAGATGAACAATCCCGTTAGATCTAGTTTTATCCACCTACCGTGGTATTATTGTCTAATGGAGGACTAGCCAACCTTCGCGTCTATCGAAATTTTGTTTTGATCTTCGTTTATAATATTACTAATAGCAATTTAAAAATATTTAATATTTCAATGTGATAAGACTTTGCTACAAGTCTTTTCTCAAAAATTTGTAATGTTATGTGTAAAAACAAGAATAAAAACAATATGACATTCTATTGAAAAAGAATGGACTGAAATCTTCCTAAATACTATAAATATTTAACTCCGAGATAGTTTGCCTGCGATCACATGAAGACTACTACGGATAGAGAAAGGGAAGAATGTTTTATTTGTTGTCTCAATTTACTCTACATATCTTCCATGCTGCTTAAAATATTTATATTCTTCTTTTATCGGAAACTTATTTCAGCTCTAGTTATAAGCCAACATCCACTCGACCCACCTCGTGAAAAGGAAAATTGCCCTTTTACTTTTTTGTTTTTAATTTTAAATTATTTTTCCTTATCTCCACAGAACATTGAATCACCATTTAATTACACATTTACATTTCCAGGCTTAAAAATAGTTTAAAAAATGGAACTTTTGTATGATGCATAAGTAAACCATCTTCAATGAATGAAAGTACATCTCATTAAGAAACATTACTATTGTAAATCTGTATCAGTTGTCACAAACCGATGATGAAAACTGTAGTACTAAAGCGAACATGACGTTGTAAATTACATAAAAACTACATGTCTATGATATTATTTGTCCTTGAGATATTTTGTCTTGGATATTTAGTCTGAGATATAATTTATACTATATATTGCCCTGATATAATTTGTCCTGAGAAAATTGTCCTTCAAATCATTTGTCCTGAGATATTTTGTCTGGAATATTTTGTCTGGAATATTTTGTCTGGAATATTTTGTCTGGAATATTTTGTCTGGAATATTTTGTCTGGAATATTTTGTCTGGAATATTTTGTCTGGGATTTTAGTCTGGAATATTTTGTCTGGAATTTGTTGTCTGGAATATTTTGTCTGGAATATTTTGTCTGGAATATTTTGTCTGGGATTTTAGTCTGGAATATTTTGTCTGGCATTTTAGTCTGGAATATTTTGTCTGGGATTTTAGTCTGGAATATTTAGTCTGGGATTTTAGTCTGGAATATTTTGTCTGGGATTTTAGTCTGGGATATTTTTCTGGGATTTTAGTCTGGAATATTTTGTCTGGGATTTTAGTCTGGAATATTTTATCTGGGATTTTAGTCTGGAATATTTTGTCTGGGATTTTAGTCTGGGATATTTTTCTGGGATTTAAGTCTGGAATATTTTGTCTGGGATTTTAGTCTGGAATATTTTGTCTGGGATTTTAGTCTGGAATATTTTGTCTGGGATTTTAGTCTGGAATAATTTGTCTGGGATTTTCGTCTGGAATATTTTGACTGGGATTTTAGTCTGGAATATTTTGTCTGGGATTCTAGTCTGGAATATTTTGTCTGGGATTCTAGTCTGGAATATTTTGTCTGGGATTTTAGTCTGGAATATTTTGTCTGGGATTTTAGTCTGGAATATTTTGTCTGGGATTTTAGTCTGGAATATTTTGTCTGGGATTTTAGTCTGGGATATTTTTCTGGGATTTTAGTCTGGAATATTTTGTCTGGGATTTTAGTCTGGAATATTTTTCTGGGATTTTAGTCTGGGATATTTTTCTGGGATTTTAGTCTGGGATATTTTGTCTTATCCCCGATTCCTGTTACTGTCAGACAATACTAGAAAAAATTTTCGACTTGAAAGTTGTTGGCGTCTGCAAATGGTAACGCTTTGACTGGCTGAAACACTTTTTAAAGCGGTTGAAGGCAACGAAGACTCCAACCCCCCGCCAACCACGCCAACCCCCTGCCATCCCAGTGAGGCACTAGTAAATATAGTTGTACTTCAGTAGCATTGACCCCCCCCCCCCCACATCTAAAGACTTGTTACGTTGGTCTGTTGTAGCACTGACCCCCCTCCCCCACATCTAAAGACGTGTTACGTTGGTCTGTTGTAGCACTGACCCCTCCCCCCACATCTAAAGACGTGTTACGTTGGTCTGTTGTAGCACTGACCCCCCCCACATCTAAAGTGTTACGTTGGTCTGTTGTAGCACTGACCCCCCCCCCCCCCCCACATCTAAAGACTTGTGACGTTGGTCTGTTGTAGCACTGACCCCCCCCCCCTACATCTAAAGACTTGTGACGTTGGTCTGTTGTAGCACTGACCCCCCCCCCCACATCTAAAGACGTGTTACGTTGGTCTGTTGTAGCACTGACCCCCCACATCTAAAGACTTGTTACGTTGGTCTGTTGTAGCACTGACCCCCCCACATCTAAAGACGTGTTACGTTGGTCTGCTGTAGCATTGACCCCCCCCCCCCCCCAAAGACGTGTTACGTTGGTCTGTTGTAGCATTGACCCCCCCCCCCATCTAAAGACTTGTTACGTTGGTCTGTTGTAGCACTGACCCCCCCCCCACATCTAAAGACGTGTTACGTTGGTCTGTTGTAGCACTGACCCCCCCCCCACATCTAAAGACGTGTTACGTTGGTCTGTTGTAGCACTGACCCCCCCTACATCTAAAGACGTGTTACGTTGGTCTGTTGTAGCACTGACCCCCCCCCCCACATCTAAAGGCTTGTTACGTTGGTCTGTTGTAGCACTGACCCCCCCACATCTAAAGACTTGTGACGTTGGTCTGTTGTAGCACTGACCCCCCCCACATCTAAAGACTTGTTACGTTGGTCTGTTGTAGCACTGACCCCCCACATCTAAAGACGTGTTACGTTGGTCTGTTGTAGCACTGACCCCCCCCCCCACATCTAAAGACGTGTTACGTTGGTCTGTTGTAGCACTGACCCCCCCACATCTAAAGACGTGTTACGTTGGTCTGTTGTAGCACTGACCCCCCCCCCACATCTAAAGACGTGTTACGTTGGTCTGTTGTAGCACTGACCCCCCCCCCCACATCTAAAGACGTGTTACGTTGGTCTGTTGTAGCACTGACCCCCCCCCCCCCCACATCTAAAGACGTGTTACGTTGGTCTGTTGTAGCACTGACCCCCCCACATCTAAAGACGTGTTACGTTGGTCTGTTGTAGCACTGACCCCCCCCCCCCACATCTAAAGACGTGTTACGTTGGTCTGTTGTAGCACTGACCCCCCCCCCCCCACATCTAAAGACGTGTTACGTTGGTCTGTTGTAGCACTGATCCCCCCACATCTAAAGACGTGTTACGTTGGTCTGTTGTAGCACTGACCCCCCACATCTAAAGACGTGTTACGTTGGTCTGTTGTAGCACTGACCCCCCCCCCCCCCCCACATCTAAAGACGTGTTACGTTGGTCTGTTGTAGCACTGACCCCCCCCCCACATCTAAAGACGTGTTACGTTGGTCTGTTGTAGCACTGACCCCCCCCCCCACATCTAAAGACGTGTTACGTTGGTCTGTTGTAGCACTGACCCCCCCCCCCCCACATCTAAAGACTTGTTACGTTGGTCTGTTGTAGCACTGACCCCCCCACATCTAAAGACTTGTTACGTTGGTCTGTTGTAGCACTGACCCCCCCCCCCCCCCACATCTAAAGACGTGTTACGTTGGTCTGTTGTAGCACTGACCCCCCCACATCTAAAGACGTGTTACGTTGGTCTGTTGTAGCACTGACCCCCCCCCCCCCCACATCTAAAGACGTGTTACGTTGGTCTGTTGTAGCACTGACCCCCCCCCACATCTAAAGACGTGTTACGTTGGTCTGTTGTAGCGCTGACCCCCCCCCCACATCTAAAGACTTGTTACGTTGGTCTGTTGTAGCACTGACCCCCCCCCCCCACATCTAAAGACGTGTTACGTTGGTCTGTTGTAGCACTGACCCCCCCACATCTAAAGACGTGTTACGTTGGTCTGTTGTAGCACTGACCCCCCCCCCCCCCCCCCCCACATCTAAAGACGTGTTACGTTGGTCTGTTGTAGCACTGACCCCCCCACATCTAAAGACGTGTTACGTTGGTCTGTTGTAGCACTGACCCCCCCCCCACATCTAAAGACGCGTTACGTTGGTCTGTTGTAGCACTGACCCCCCCCCACATCTAAAGACTTGTTACGTTGGTCTGTTGTAGCACTGACCCCCCCCCCCACATCTAAAGACTTGTTACGTTGGTCTGTTGTAGCACTGACCCCCCCACATCTAAAGACGTGTTACGTTGGTCTGTTGTAGCACTGACCCCCCCCCACATCTAAAGACTTGTTACGTTGGTCTGTTGTAGCACTGACCCCCCCCCCACATCTAAAGACTTGTTACGTTGGTCTGTTGTAGCACTGACCCCCCCCCCCCACATCTAAAGACTTGTTACGTTGGTCTGTTGTAGCACTGACCCCCCCACATCTAAAGACTTGTTACGTTGGTCTGTTGTAGCACAGACCCCCCCCCCACATCTAAAGACGTGTTACGTTGGTCTGTTGTAGCACTGACCCCCCCACATCTAAAGACGTGTTACGTTGGTCTGTTGTAGCACTGACCCCCCCCCACATCTAAAGACGTGTTACGTTGGTCTGTTGTAGCACTGACCCCCCACATCTAAAGACGTGTTACGTTGGTCTGTTGTAGCACTGACCCCCCCCCCCCCCACATCTAAAGACTTGTTACGTTGGTCTGTTGTAGCACTGACCCCCCCCCCCCCCACATCTAAAGACGTGTTACGTTGGTCTGTTGTAGCATTGACCCCCCCCCCCACATCTAAAGACGTGTTACGTTGGTCTGTTGTAGCACTGACCCCCCCCACATCTAAAGACGTGTTACGTTGGTCTGTTGTAGCATTGACCCCCCCCCACATCTAAAGACGTGTTACGTTGGTCTGTTGTAGCACTGACCCCCCCCCCCACATCTAAAGACGTGTTACGTTGGTCTGTTGTAGCACTGACCCCCCCCACATCTAAAGACGTGTTACGTTGGTCTGTTGTAGCATTGACCCCCCCCCCTAAAGACTTGTTACGTTGGTCTGTTGTAGCACTGACCCCCCCCCACATCTAAAGACGTGTTACGTTGGTCTGTTGTAGCACTGACCCCCCCCACATCTAAAGACGTGTTACGTTGGTCTGTTGTAGCATTGACCCCCCCCTAAAGACTTGTTACGTTGGTCTGTTGTAGCACTGACCCCCCCACATCTAAAGACTTGTTACGTTGGTCTGTTGTAGCGCTACCCCCCCCCATCTAAAGACTTGTTACGTCGGTCTGTTGTAGCGCTACCCCCCCCCCCCCCCTAAAGACTTGTTACGTCGGTCTGTTGTAGCATTGACCCACCCCCCCCCCCATCTAAAGACTTGTTGCGTTGATTTGTTGTAGCGCTAAACCCCCCCCCCCCCCATCTAAGGACATGTTACGTCCGTCTGTTGTAGCATTGACCCCCCTCCCCCCCCCCCCCCCCAACTAAAACTTGTTACGTCGGTCTGTTGTAGCGCTCTAAAAGCTGGCGATCAGATAATCACATTTTATGGTCACAGGTTGGACACTACCGGATGTTTACATCGCGGACTCTGGCGTTCTTATCACGTGACTTCTGGAGGACTTCTGGGACTTTCCACTCAAGGACTTTTAGTTTAAAATATATCCGCATGTATTTTGTACCTTTCTACTAGGAAGTTAATTTTTTTACCCTTTACTGTTTTTACATCAAATATCAACCTTTCGCTTTCTCTTTTTGTTCACGCATTTAAACACACGAACACACACATACACACTTACACACACTTGCATTTACACTTACATACACACACTTATACGTATACACCCGTACACGGCTACGCACTTACACTCAGACTGAAGAGCACCTACAAACACACTCTAACACACATGTTTAAAATAAACAATCATTCCCCACCTATGGCCAATACTTAGACAATCACTCACCACTGCGGGCCAATATTTAGACAATCACTCACCACCGAGGGCCAATCACTCACCACTAGAGTCCAATATTTAGACAATCACTCACCACTTAGGGCCAATATTTTGATGATGATGATGGGAATCCAGCAGACAAAGTCTGTGATGACAATGAAAAAAAATCTCTGCACTAGACAGCGCTCTTTAGACTCCCTGGAAGTCCGCAAAGGCAGAGCGCTCATCTGTATGGAGTAGAACATGGCGGCGTAGGCGTAGGCGATGAACCCAAAGGAGCCGAAGTTGATCCCTAGGAACAAAAAGGAGGAGAACTCCCAACCCTTTGCCCGGGGGTCGTGCAGATGGAGGGGGATGCAGACGGCATTGTCCCTGTAGAAGGATTTGCCGAAATAGTCTAATCCGGAAACCGGAAGTACGGCTAGCACTATGCAAATGAGCCAGGTGAAGCCCATGACGAAGTAGGCTTGCTTGAGCCCACGTTTTCTGAAGGACAGCGGGTACATGATGCTGATGTAGCGGTCTAGCGTGATGACCGATAGCGTCAGCACCGACATTTCCGTGCTGAGCGTGGACAGGATGCCCGAGAAGTCGCACTCCCAGCTGTTTCTCCACGACTCGTCGTGGACGATGTAGGCCCCGCGGTACTTGACGTCCGTCACGGCGATGATGAGCAGGTACAGCCCCATCAGGAAGTCGGCCAGACTGAGGTTCTTGATGAAGAAGGAGTGGATCCTGTTGTCCTCGCGCATGAAGAACCGCCCCAGGATGACGATCAGGTTACCCCCACAGGCCAGCAGCGCAACCAGCCAGACGCTGATCCGCAACACGATGCTCTCTAGGAGGTTCTCCTTGCTGCTGATCCCGTCCCCCTGGGGCCGGCACACGGCGGCTTGTTTGGCGTAGATGCACATGTAGAACTTGTCAAAGTATCTGCAGTTGTCATGGAAACAGTAACATTTATTACATCGTAAAATACCAGTCATACTTATTTCAAGGTGAAATGAGAGTTATTGTTATTTCATAGTAAAATGACAGTATTAGTTATTTCAAGGTAAAATGACCGAAATACTTATTTCTTGGAAGTTCTAGATCTAATAATTCAGCACCAATCCTTATATTAAAACCTAGTGGACACCGGTGCCCGCTACCTAATGATCTCAACTAATTAATGACCCTAAGTATATAGTTGAGGAGAACAAAACAGTAGGACCTACATGTATTTCAGATCCTTGTTGTAGCTGAAGGTACCGTTCTCAATGGTCTTCAGTTTGTTCTTGTACAGATCTCTGTGGGGGGAACAACGACGTAAGGCTCACAAAAACAGGAAGAAACAGGTGAAGCAGTCGACAGAGACGTCAAGAAATGGCAGGTGTAGCAGTCGACAGAGACGTCAAGAAATGACAGGGGTAGCCGTCGACAGAGACGTCAAGAAATGACAGGTGTAGCAGAGAGACGTCAAGAAATGACAGGTGTAGCAGACGACAGAGACGTCAAGAAATGACAGGTGTAGCAGCCGACAGAGAAGGTAAGAAATGGCAGGTGTAGCAGCCGACAGAGAAGGTAAGAAATGGCAGGTGTAGCAGCCGACAGAGAAGGTAAGAAATGTCATGTGATATGCGATTGCTTTCTACTCACACTGACTGAACCTTCGGTAAGTCGGCCATGACCCTGTCCTCAATCTTTACCAGACGATTCATTTGAAGATTTCTGTTGAAAGAATCAGAGCTGTTGACTATAGATCTACACGATTGTTTTCTATCTTAGCTGGCAGAGTTCGCTAATTAAATATATTTGTAAGTGGCGGGTATATAAAGCTATGACATAAAACATATGTTAAACTCTCATAAACCCCGTGTTAAACCAATGTTAACTTAAGTAAACCCAGAGTTAAACAAGAGTTAAACTTACAGCGAGACGAGCTCACTAAGCCCAGTGAAAACGCCGTTCTGTAAAACCTGCAGTCTGTTGCTGTACAGTGTCCTGTATGGGGGAAATAAAGGACAGGGTCAAAAACAGGGGTCTAGTCTTTAAGAAACAGTGGGCAGGTCATAAACAGGGGTCTAGTCTTTAAGAAACAGTGGTCAAAAACAGGGGTCTAGTCTTTAAGAAACAGTGGTCAAAAACAGGGGTCAAGTTTTTAAGAAACAGTGGACAGGTCAAAAACAGGGGTCTAGTCTTTAAGAAACAGTGGACAAGGTGCTCATGAGTCACAAAGGGGTGATGTTGTATCTGATAGTAAGTTTCAGTTGTGTGGACACAGTAGAAACATTTTAAACAATAGACACTAGACCAGAAGAAACAGTAGAACAATACAGATAGTAGAAATAATTAAACAGTAGAAACAGAAAATGTAAAAACAAAAGATACAGTAGAAACAGCCTAATACTTACAGTGTCTTCAGATTGCGCATGTCTCTAAAAGCGTTGACTTCAATCTTAACAATAAAGTTGTGTTTCAAATCACTGAGAAAGAAAAAAAATGGGAATTTAGTTTTTATCTTTGATGGTTAATACGTTTTAGAGATGTCGATATACACAGGGCCACATATATACATGCTTATCTTTTTACCAGGAAACTTCTTTTTTCATCCATTGTAACCAATGTGTCATCCCAAGCCAACTGAAACCTGTTTTTTTCTTCACCTCATTTGGTGATACACCAATTTATGAGATTTCAAAGTAATAAGAAATGACGGAGGTACTCACAGTTTGACCAGGTTTACTAGCCCAGTGAAGTAAGTCATTCTTATCTCGCTGAGCTTGTTTTCAAACAAATACCTGTTGAAAAAAAAATTAAATTAAAGAACGGCAACTCAGATTTTACTATTGAGTTTAGTTTGCAATGAGTTACTTCCCATAGAACAAAACTAGCCAGAAAAAGAAAATTCATTATTGGGGTTTAAATTATAAAAAGTGCAATTTATACATATGTTCGTAGATTTAATGGTGGACTTGCTACAGGATATGAATGGTAAAAATGTTAGACACTTTGTTACAGTAAGTTCATATACATAACGCTTGGAATATTGATAAGTACAAATAACAAGTAATGCTTAGGCTTCGCAATTATGTGCATGTAAATATATATATATATATATATATATATATATATATATATATATATATATATATATATATATATATATATATGGACAATGGTGTGATGCTGGTGTATGTGAATGATGGTGTATGCAGAAGCTGGTATATTTGAATGGTGGTGGATGGGATTGATGGTGTGACGATGGTGTATGTAGATGCTGTGTGCAGCATGTGTAAGTGTAGCTGGTGTATGTGTAGCTGGTGTATGTGTAGCAGATGTGTGTAGCTAGTGTATGTGTCGCTGGTGTATGTGTAGCTGCTGAATGTGTAGCTGGTGTATGTGTAGCTGCTGAATGTGTAGCTGGTGTATGTGTAGCTGGTGTATGTGCAGCAGGTGTATGTGCACAGGTGTATGTGTATCATATGTATGTGTAGCAGATGTAAGTGTAGATGTATGTTTAACAGGTGTATGTGCATCATATGTATGTGTAGCTGGTGTATGTACAACAGGTATCATGACTTACAGGATCTGTAGCCGGTGCAGGTTGATGAACGTGTTGTCACTTATCTCACTTATCTCATTATCTTGCACGTGCCTGTAAATATGAACGCGAATTAACGTCATTTTAGTAAAGTCAACTTCCCCTTTAGAACCTGACCATCCATGGGGCAAATAAAGTAGAGTTCATCTGTGTCTGTGACCTCGGCATATGAAGGTTCTGTGTTGAACGTCATATTTAGGTCAATATAACTCGGACGTGATTAAATACATTGAATCTCTAGTACATCGCTGAGTACACCCAGCCCTAATGGGTACCTTACCTAGTTTGTAGACTACGAGTCCAACCAGCCCTAATGAATACCTTACCTAGTTTGTGGACTACGAATCCACCAAGCCCTAATGGGTACCTTGCCTAGTTTGCGGACTACAAATAAAGTCAGTCCTGACTACACTAATACTTCCTGTGCCGAGATCAGCGAAACAAATGGACTCTACTTCACTTGCCCCATAGAACGTCGGTTCCAATATTTTCAGCAACACAAACAACCAGCAAAAAAGTCATTAAAATTAAACACACATCGCGAAATAGAGTCAGCAATTCATAATATTTCCCAAAACACTAATTTGAAGAATTCGACACCATTCATTTGAGGCGAATCGTTTTCTTTTGTGTTTTCTTTTGTGTTTTCTTTTGTGTTTTCTACGTCACTTGAGACAAGGGAAGTAACTACTGTTACCAAAAATAAACGATCCCTTTCAGACCGGAAGTTAATTAGTGCAGAGGGAGTAGAAAACAACCGTTTCTATGGTTACGACTCAAAAAGCTAAGGTCAAAGTAACACAAGATTCCAGCTTGAATTTGGGCGCCTTTCGTGGGCGGATGTTAATAGCGATGACAATTAATATAAATACTGACAATAACATTGACATGGACTATGGCTCTATAGTTTAATTGGATGACTCCTCATTGGAAGTCCAAGCACAAAGTCTGGACAGTAAAATGAGAAGAGCTAGATGTTGCCGATGTGTCGGACTCCCTCTCTCCACACAGCTAATGGACCCATGTGACATCAAGTTAGCCATACAACTTCAAATCAACAGGGACTAACAATTCAGTTAACTACTGAGAAGTTTTAAATGAACACACGAAGTCAATGACTTACAATTCAGTCAAGTTGGACATCTTGTCGAAGTCACCGGACCTCAATTCTTTAATCTGGTTGCCTCCAATGTTTCTGGAAAATAAAATTCCATAAATTTGTTTGTTTTACACTTTTATAGTTTGAAATAAGACTGCTTTAATTAGTGTTAATTTCATGTATAACTTAACATTACATGTTTAGCTTTAATGTTAGCTTTTAAGTAGGCCTACTATCAACACGATTTATCATATTAACGCAGTAAAAAAATTCTGCCGGTTTCAAAAGTTTGAGCACTTAGATAAGTATTCAAACGAAATGCACGTGTATCCAATTAGTTACTTACAATCTATACACTGTTAAATTGTATTAAAACGAAAACGAGATAAACGTACATTTTTATTAGCACATGTCACCGAGTACTAAAGGATAGCCCTTGATTCTTTTTCCTTAATTCTTTTTGCATACCTAATTTTGTCTTAGGTTCTTATTAAAATTTTTAAAAAATTAGTTCAAACAGCTCATTTAAAAGTACAACGAATTACAATCCAATCCTTCCATTATTAATGTATTTCTTTAATAGAACATAACTATGATTAAAAACTGCATTTAATGTTCTCATTAGCCGCAAGTGCATTTTTTTCCTCGCTCGTTTTCCGGGTGCAATACATTGTTTTGTTAATTAAATTTAATTGATGCCCACATCTCAGAACGAGGCTGCACGCAGGTCGGAGTGGTGCCACCAGAACATCACTCAACCCTCTTAGACATGATAGGACATTAGTTCCAAGGGCGGATCTCTGATGGAGGCGAGCCTAAGGTGCTCGTAAAAAATGATTCTAGAACAAAAAGTTTAATTAACTTACAAAACGGTGAGATTTGGAAGGAACCCCCGCGCAATCGAAGAAATGTTTTCAATTGTATTTCCTTTCAAGGTTCTGAAAATTCAATACAAAAGAATCATTCAGGTAATGTAAAAAATATCTCGACATTTTGAGTAGAAAAAAAAATGTAAAAAAGAATGTAAGAAGATTAAAAAAAGTATCCCACTCTGTGAAATATGATGTAAATAACTACATACCTTAAGGCATAATCTGTTGGCTTAGTCAGTAAGGGAATTCATGCGGTTTAAATAATGGGGAGGGGTGGGGGTAATGTCGGTAATGACAATCAGAGTAGATGTGTATAGTCCAGTGTGTGTGTTTGTTTTGTGTGTGTGTGTGTGTGTTGTAATAAATAAATGAGTTGAGTAAAAATTATTGTTTGAGGTTTATGCCGTCTTTCTGTTTGACCAGCTGACCTGGTTAGAGACAGTACGTTTGGTAAGGAAATCAGGCGTTGGACGGTTGGTCTACTTAAGGTTGGTCTAGTGTGGCGTTGGACGGTTGGTCTTGTGTGGCGTTGGACGGTTGGTCTTGTGTGGCGTTGGACGGTTGGTCTACTGTGGTGTTGGACGGTTGGTCTACTTAAGGTTGGTCTAGTGTGGCGTTGGACGGTTGGTCTACCCGTGGCGTTGGACGGTTGGTCTAGTGTGGCGTTGGACGGTTGGTCTACTGTGGCGTTGGACGGTTAGTCTAGTGTGGCGTTGGACGGTTAGTCTAGTGTGGCGTTGGACGGTTGGTCTACTTAACATTGGACGGTTGGTTTATTAAAACTTGTATTATTGCGGGGTTGGACGGTCGTTGCTTTAAAACTTACAAGACAGTTGCGTTGGACGGTTGAAACTTACAAGACAGTTGCGTTGGACGGCTGGTTGAGCTGGAAGCGGCTGACATTCACGTAGTCACAGTGTAGCTGAGTACTGTTGTAGCACTGACAGTACGATGGGAAGTTCTTCAGTGCTGGGGAATAGACAAGTATATCAGGTACTTATAAGCATGGGTGATTTCTACTCCAAGTTCTGAGGTCCAGGTGTTCGTCAGTATGGGTTTCTCTATTCTGTGGTCCATCTGTCTATGTCTCTATGTAAAACTATGTACAACTACCATCTTGATGTAAATATTCTACACTGACTGTTTCAACTGTTTATTTGTGTCAAACTTCCATTTTGTTCTAAATATTCTAGTCTACTTTAATTGCTTCAACTTTGCCAACATGTGCAAAACTTCCATTTTCTGGTAACTATTCCAGTCTACTGAAACTTTTGAAACTTCCGAGTGTAAACAAACTAGGCGCAACTTGCTGAAACAGACGTCAAGACAAATTATTTAAGACGTCATTGCAAACAACAAGTAAATTCCGGGCACCGGTCGGTAACAGGATGAAGTAGGTCGACTTGATGCCCCAGAGACGCACAAATCACTCAGAGATAATATGTTGCTTTAATATATTTTAAAATATCTTTCAGTTTGTTTTTAAAGGGAAATACATTGTCAGTTTTGTCACCGGTGAGGAAATATTTCTAAATCAGAGAGCTGCGGCGTTAATTTATACATCAGAGAGCTATGGCGTTAATTTATAAATCAGAGAGCTGCGGCGTTAATTTTCACCCCTCCGAGAAAGATGTAGAGAAAATATTGGTTTAATATTAATCCAGATAAATCCCATGTATGGGGCCGAGGGGGGCAGTTTTGATAGATCTCTGATTATGCGCCAAGTTTGGCTGTGCCACAGACTCCCACTCTCAAATATACCGCGGGCGTGGAGTGGGTATAGGGTGTTCTGATCAATCTCCCAGATGTAGGGGGTGGGGGGATAAAGGGGCAAGATGGGCTGTCGCCTCCCCCCCCCCCATTTATACCGCGGGCGTGGAGTGGAGGGGGACTCATGGTTGAAAACTGACGGTTGAATGAAACATTGGCCAGAACTGGAGGTTGGCTGTCTGAAGCCTCGAGCACTTAAAGGCAGACGTCAAGACGTGCACTTACAGGCGGACGTCAAGACGTCAAGACGTGCACTTACAGGCGGACGTCAAGACGTCAAGACGTACACTTGCAGGCGGACGTCAAGACGTCAAGACGTACACTTGCAGGCGGACGTCAAGACGTACACTTGCAGGCGGACGTCAAGACGTGCACTTACAGGCGGACGTCAAGACGTACACTTACAGGCAGACGTCAAGACGTGCACTTACAGGCGGCGTCAAGACGTACACTTACAGGCAGACGTCAAGACGTACACTTGCAGGCGGACGTCAAGACGTGCACTTACAGGTAGACGTCAAGACGTGCACTTACAGGCGGACGTCAAGACGTGCACTTACAGGCGGCGTCAAGACGTACACTTACAGGCGGACGTCAAGACGTGCACTTACAGGCAGACGTCAAGACGTACACTTACAGGCAAACGTCAAGACGTGCACTTACAGGCGGACGTCAAGACGTGCATTTACAGGTGGACGTCAAGACGTGCACTTACAGTCAGACGTCAAGACGTGCACTTACAGGCAGACGTCAAGACGTGCACTTAAAGGCAGACGTCAAGACGTGCACTTACAGGCAGACGTCAAGACGTGCACTTACAGGCGGACGTCAAGACGTGCACTTACAGGCAGACGTCAAGACGTGCACTTAAAGGCAGACGTCAAGACGTGCACTTAAAGGCAGACGTCAAGACGTACACTTACAGGCGGACGTCAAGACGTGCACTTACAGGCGGACGTCAAGGCATCGAGACAAGTCTTCTGACAAAAATTACCCAAGCATTTGGAATGTCTGGCTGGCTATTTATCTAGACAGACGCGTTTCTGTAACTAGACAGACAATGTATGTCCCGTGTCTCCCACCTCCCCCCCCCCCCCCACCTAAAAAAACAAACAACAAAACAACCGCAGACGTTCCCGTGGGGTCGGGTGAGTACAGGGCGGGGTATGTCAGCCACGGGGGAGTGAGGCAGTGGAGCAGGAGTACGCCAACACAATGTCTACCTGTCTCTCTGTCTCAGATACTCGGCTCGCTCATACTGTCCCAGATACAGCACCATTCTTTCTCTCCCAGATAACAGTAACATCCTGTCTCTCCCAGATAATATTATCTTCTATTACTGTCCCAGAAATCCCAGCCAACAAATTACTATTTGACATCCCCCCATAGACGAGATAAACCCCACATTACCGTATTACCGTAAAACCCCTAAAGTAGTCAACTATGCGTCTGATTCCGTCGATATTTCACATATTTCTGAAGTGCTTAAAGGCAAATATTGATTTTATTTCCATGGAAATTTCTCCACAGTAGCTTTTGTTACCCGCCATTATCTTATGAGCTCACACAATATATCAAGTCTCAGGTATCTGCTTGAGGACATCAGTATATATTTAAGGACCAGGGTATATTTTGAGAACCCCGGTACAAGATGGGAAAGGTCTACGTTTACAATAGCTGGTTAGGGGTTTCAACCCAGCGGGTGAATGGAAGCGTGGGAGTGGCGGTTCTAGGGGAAGAGGTGGAAGGTGAGGGGGTGATCGCCCCCTCGATAACTCTGTGACAATTAGTCGCGCGTTTATTAAGATGAGAGAACAGACTCTTCCTCTGATATAATGATTGATTATCGATACATTAGGATGAAGGTTTTAGCAGCATAGTTTTTACAAGGTAAATAGGTTATTTTTCGGAAAGAAAATAATAATTAATTTGTTGTTAAAATTCTGTTTACAGATATAAACATTGCTTATATTTCTAATTGGGATATACTTTTGAATCCAAAGCGTATTTTACTTGCCCATGTAATTAACCAATTTCTAAATGCAATCAAAATTACCCCAATACACCAAAGTTCTGGGACCGCCCCTGTTTTCACCACACCACAACAACCTAACTCCTCTACCTACCCTCAAGTTATGGCCCCCCATCTAGTTTCACCACACCCCCAACAATCAAACACCTCTACCCACCCCGAAGTTCTAGCTCTTCAGTTTCACCACACCCCCAACAACCAAACACCTCTACCCACCCCAAAGTTCTAGCTCCCCAGTTTCACCACACCCCCAACAACCAAACACCTCTACCCACCCCAAAGTTCTAGCTCCCCACTTTCACCACACCCCCAACAACCAAACACCTCTACCCACCCCAAAGTTCTAGCTCCCCAGTTTCACCACACCCCCAACAACCAAACACCTCTACCCACCCCAAAGTTCTAGCTCCCCAGTTTCACAAAACCCCCAACAACCAAACACCTCTACCCACCCCAAAGTTCTAGCTCCCCAGTTTCACCACACCCCCAACAACCAAACACCTCTACCCACCATAAAGTTCTAGCTCCCCACTTTCACCACACCCCCAACAACCAAACACCTCTACCCACCCCAAAGTTCTAGCTCCCCAGTTTCACCACACCCCCAACAACCAAACACCTCTACCCACCCCAAAGATCTAGCTCCCCCGTTCCACCACACCCCCAAGAACCTAACACCTCTACCCACCCCAAAGTTCTAGTTCCCCAGTTCCACCACACCCCCAACAACCAAACACCTCTACCCACCCCAAAGTTCTAGCTCCCCACTTCCACCACACCCCCAACAACACTGCTCACCCTGAACCCACACAACGCCGCTATCGGATTTAATCACAGCTTAGACTCGTGTCCCAGCCTTCACATAAACCTAACCCTAATTAAACCCAACCCTAATTTAACCTTAGCCTAATTACTCCCACAGTCTCTCCTTACATGACGTCATAATGGCCTCCTACACAGTTACCCCTCCTCCCCCACCTATTTCAAAAAATCTGGTTTAGACAAACACCAGTAGCTAAAAATAGCAGGTAATATATGCGCATTTTATGCACATTTTGTTATGAAGCAGATGTTGGCGTTTAGCTTATTTTATACTGCTGTCTGGATACCGTCGCCTTCAATGATACGCTATTTTAGGAGGGGTCAAAGTTCACGCATGCGCGTAGTAAGAGGTACACAACCAGAAGAAAAGTCCATGCAATAAAACAGGAGTACAGCGCTAATCAAAAGAGTGTGTTCCTCGTTTTCTTGTTTACAGTTCATGCGGTTCTACCCCCCCCCCCCTTCCCCCCTTATGCTAACACCGTCTTTGGTCAAGCGGGGGTGGGGGGCTTGCCTGGATAGGGGGGTGAGGAGAGGGATGTGGGGGATGGTGGTATTAGATGGTTGTCAAAAAAAAGTGGAAGAGACTTAGAGAGAAAAAAAGTGGAGGAGATTCAGAAAGAAAAAAGTGCCCTATCTTTTGATACCACTCAATCTCCGGTATCCGGACGGCAAGTAAAGTGCGATGACGTCAGCTGGTTTTTATCTCCCCTGCCGTATGTCATCGTGAAGCAGGCGGCAGTCGCCGTTGGGGAAGAGAATGAATGGGGCAAGTACAGGTAATAGGAGGGGTGGGCAGGAGAAAAGGGGGGGGGGGGGTTGGGGGACAGGGTGGGGATGGGGTGGTTGGGGGACAGACTGGGGAGGGATGGTTGGGGGGACAGAGTGGGGAGGGGTGGTTGGGGGGACAGAATGGGGAGGGTATGGTTGGGGGGACAGAGTGGGGAGGGGGTGGTTGGGGAACAGAGTGAGGAGGGGGTGGTTGGACGACAGCGGGGGTAGAGGGCAGAAGCGTAGCGACCCTTCCCGGCGCCCGGGGACAAACTTTCAATTTGCACCCCCCCTCAAACTTTCGACTTGCACCACCCCTTCAAACTTTCGATTTGCAGCCTTCTCAAACTTTCGATTTGCACTCCCCCCTCAAACTATTTATAATGAAAAAAGTAACTAAAATGACATTTTAATTTGTTTTTACAACCCATTTTGGTGCCCCCTAAGGTCGGCGCCCGGGGACATATGTACCCCCCTGCCCCCCCCCCCCCCCATCGCTACGCCTCTACTAGAGGGTTGATCAGTTGAGGGTATTGACGAATTGTAGTTTTAGGCAATGGTGGTAGGGTGGGGGGGGGTTATAGCTTAGGATGTGGAGGGAGGGGTGGTAGGAGACACACAACCAGGGGACAAAGAGAAAATATTTCCCTGGATGGTTGTCTGTCGGTTTGTCTAAATGTTTCCCGTTTACCCAGGTTGGAATGTGGTCAATAGATACAGCTAAAAGTTCAAATCTTAACCGGGGAAATTGTATGAAATGTTTGTAAAATTGCCGTTCTCCGGTAGTTTAGTTAATTAAACACGAGTTTTTATTGGGAGCAAGTCTATGTTAGTTGAAGCCGTTACGTACAAACAACATACACGTTCTAGAATTACAGTCACGTGTCTTATGATGAAAGCTGAAAATTTCTTTAATAGAAGGGTAACAAGCAACGGGAAATCTTGAATAGAGTCTGGGCTATTTATAGATTATCGTGACAATAAAAGTTTTTTTTAAAAATAGTTTGTATTTGAAATTAGTTTTGTTCCATTTTAGTATTTGGTATGCTGGTTAGTTAATAGAAAATGTAAAAACACATTTGCTGAAATTAGTTTTGTTCCGTTTCGGTAGTTGCTATTTTTGATAATTGGACAGAAAATTTGACACGTATTTGTTTCTCTGTAGCCAGAAATAAGACAAACTCCTCTATCTGTCAGCATGTTTCTTTCAGACATCTCTTCGTGCACTCCCCCTCCCATCCTCCCCCTCCCCCGAAGCACGCCAATCTCCCGCCAGCTGGTGTAATGACGTCATCATTGGAAGGTTCTTAAACTAGCCGAGTAGGTATTAAATATAAACCAAATTATTATTTAGCTCTAAGCGACTATCTGTTTAAAATGGATGAATATGTTGACAATATGTTAGATAATAATAGGGAATAATCCAGCTTACTCGCACCGCCTTCTCTCCCCCCCATTCGCCCCCTCCCCCACCCCATTCGCTCCCTCCCCCACCCCATTCGCCCCCCCCCCCCACTCGCACATAACCAGAATCATCAAGATATCATCGAGCCACCAACTCCCTAGTTTATGTCTAAGAAAACCTCAAGTTATCGTTTATCTCTCACGTCAAGAAAATATTCTGACAGCTAAAAACATTTTCTCCCGCTATTCGCGGCCTAGGTCTCCATGGTGATAAAACAAGATGTTCGGAGTTCTCTCCCTTGATGTTTTGTTCACACCGCAGCTCTGGAATAAAATCTGTGATCTGTGGGGCTGGCTGTCTGTGTGTCTGTGTGTGTGTGTGTGTCTCTGTGTCTGTCAGTGTGTGTGTGTCTGTGGTTGTGTGTGGGGGGTGGTTGGGAGTGTGATTTTGTGTCTGTGTGTGTGTGTGTCTGTGTGGGGGTTGGCAGTGTGTGTCTGTGTGTGGGGATTGGGAGTGTGTGTCTGTGTGTGTGTCTGTGTGTATGTGTTGGGGTGGTTGGGAGTGTGTTTTTCTGTCTGTGTGTGTCTGTGTGTGGGGGTTGGGAGTTTCAATACCTCACGCCGTTAAAAGACATCTTCCTTGTCAGGTTGAGTAAAAGGGAAAAAAAAAATTAAACTTTACCGCAAACCTACTGGAATAAGAAAATGTAGTGATTACTTCAAAGTACAAAGCCATTTTAAAACTACAAAACAGTTCGAAGTTTCACGACTCGACTAAATTGTTGTAACAATAACTTGATTTTAAAGTCAACTAGACCAAGGTCTCAGCGAAGTAATACAACAATTTTACTCGAACTTTTAATCGTAGAAAATATTTCTTTCTATAAAGTGTGACTTTGTGCTTGAAGCCATACAACAATTATAAAAAATTACAAAAAAATGTAACGTAATTTCTCGCTAGCAGGCCGGGAATTCTGTCATTTCAAACATTTAAATCTATACAAAGCATTTGAAGACAAGAAAGAAAGGCTGTCAGAATGACAAAGTTAACCGGAAGTGACATCAAACGGACGAGGATAATGACGTAGATCGTATTTCGCTTCCCTATAGGAGCGGGTCCATTAAGGATGATTTTTTTTTCTTCGGCCTAGAGCTCATATATTTAGAGCCTCACTAGTTGGGTCACGTACGCATATAGGTCACCAATAACTGGTTCATGTACACCTATAGGTCACTACTAGCAGGGAAATGTACAGTACACTTATAGGTCACTACAAAAAAAGTTACAGAAATTTTCTTTAAAAAAGAAAAGTATAGACGTGTTCATTCAACAGTTGACTAGACTGCTTACAGTACTACCTACCATTCGAATAATCCGTTGTATATTTTTACACGTATAAAATTCATTTTTCTGGAATAGGATATCCTGTTTCCCTACACCCCCCCCCCCCCCATTCCACAACATTCACTCACCCCTAAAAATGCTTTTATTCACATTGATACGAAGACAGATCAAGTTAATCCCACCTCTCATAGAAAGTCTGATGTTAGCACTCAACATAGGCTAGCACCACGTCTCATAGATAGTCTGATATTAGCACTCAACATAAGCTAGCACCACGTCTCATAGATAGTCTGATCTTAGCACTCAACATATGCTAGCCCCACGTCCAAAGTCTGATCTTAGCACCCAACATAGACTAGCACCACGTCTCATAGAAAGTCTGATGTTAGCACCCAACATAGGCTAGTACCACGTCCAAAGTCTGATCTTAGCACCCAACATAGGCTAGCACCACGTCTCATAGATAGTCTGATCTTAGCACTCAACATAGGCTAGCACCACCTCTCATAGAAAGTCTGATCTTAGCACTCAACATAGGCTGGCACCACGTCCAAACGTCTGATGTTAGCACCCAACATAGGCTAGCACCACGTCCAAAGTCTGATCTTAGCACTCAACATAGGCTAGCACCACGTCTCATAGAAAGTCTGATCTTAGCACCCAACATAGGCTAGCACCACGTCTCGTAGATAGTCTGACCTTAGCACCCAACATAGGCTAGCACCACGTCTCATAGAAAGTCTGATCTTAGCACCCAACATGAGCTAGCACCACCTCTCATAGAAAGTCTGATCTTAGCACCCAACATAGGCTAGCACCACGTCTCATAGATAGTCTGATCTTAGCACCCAACATGAGCTAGCACCACGTCTCAAAGATAGTCTGATGTTAGCACCCAACATGAGCTAGCACCACGTCTCAAAGATAGTCTGATGTTAGCACCCAACATGAGCTAGCACCACGTCCAAAAGTCTGATCTTAGCACTCAACATAGGCTAGCACCACATCTCATAGAAAGTCTGATCTTAGCACCCAACATAGGCTAGCACCACGTCTCATAGATAGTCTGATCTTAGCACCCAACATGTGCTAGCATCACGTCTCAAAGATAGTCTGATGTTAGCACCCAACATGAGCTAGCACCACGTCTCAAAGATAGTCTGATGTTAGCACCCAACATAGGCTAGCACCACGTCTCATAGATAGTCTGATCTTAGCACCCAACATAGGCTAGCACCACGTCTCATAGAAAGTCTGATGTTAGCACCCAACATAGGCTAGCACCACGTCCAAAGTCTGATCTTAGCACTCAACATAGGCTAGCACCACGTCTCATAGAAAGTCTGATCTTAGCACCCAACATAGGCTAGCACCACGTCTCATAGAAAGTCTGATCTTAGCACTCAACATAGACTAGCACCACGTCTCATAGATAGTCTGATCTTAGCACTCAACATAAACTAGCACCACCTCTCATAGAAAGTCTGATGTTAGCACCCAACATAGGCTAGCACCACGTCCAAAGTCTGATGTTAGCACCCAACATAGGCTAGCACCACGTCTCATAGAGAGTCTGATCATAGCACCCAACATAGGCTAGCACCACGTCCAAAGTCTGATCTTAGCACCCAACATAGGCTAGCACCACCTCTCATAGATAGTCTGATCTTAGCACCCAACATAGGCTAGCACCACGTCTCATAGATAGTCTGATCTTAGCACTCAACATAGGCTAGCACCACGTCCAAAGTCTGATCTTAGCACCCAACATAGGCTAGCACCACCTCTCATAGATAGTCTGATCTTAGCACCCAACATGAGGTCTGACCTTAGCACTCAACATAGGCTCGCACCACATCTCATAGAAAGTCTGACCTTAGCACTCAACATAGGCTAGCACCACATCTCATAGAAAGTCTGACCTTAGCACTCAATATAGGCTAGCACCACGTCTCATAGATAGTCTGACCTTAGCACCCAACAAAGGCTAGCACTATGTCTCATCCAATGTCTGACCTTAGCACCCAACATAGGCTAGCACCACGTCTCATAGATAGTCTGATGTTAGCACTCAACATGGGCTAGCACCACGTCCAAAGTCTGACCTTAGCACCCAACATAGGCTAGCACCACCTCTCATAGATAGTCTGATCTTAGCACCCAACATGAGGTCTGACCTTAGCACTCAACATAGGCTAGCACCACATCTCATAGAAAGTCTGACCTTAGCACTCAACATAGGCTAGCACCACATCTCATAGAAAGTCTGACCTTAGCACTCAACATAGGCTAGCACCACGTCTCATAGATAGTCTGACCTTAGCACCCAACATAGGCTAGCACTATGTCTCATCCAATGTCTGACCTTAGCACCCAACATAGGCTAGCACCACGTCTCATAGATAGTCTGATGTTAGCACTCAACATGGGCTAGCCCCACGTCTCATAGAAAGTCTGACCTTAGCACCCAACATAGGCTAACACCACGCGGTGAGTCTGTACCCGCCAGGATGACGTATTGTTCGAGTAAACTCTAAACGCCGGTGGCCACATTCCTAGCCGGCAACTCAGCCTTGTCTCCCTCATGAATGCCTGTTTGTCTCAATCTCCACAGCCTACCTGGCCACTCTATAAATAGATGAGCACTGGCTTTAAAAAAAGAAGAAGACGTTTTCTTCGGATTGCCTCCCATTCAGAGCTGGAAAGAAAATGACAAATAAACAAACACACACTGACATCCGTCCACAGACACCCGTCTCGTCAGAGAGTAGGTTTTTTGTGTGACACAGCACTATCGGAGTAAAATCAGAAATTTTTGGCTTGTTTTCCTGAGAGACCTCCTGTTATTGTTTACCTAATAATAGATCTATCTGAGCAATGATAAAATCAAACCTAAGACTTTTGTGTGTTGGTAAAATGGAGTCAAATCTTCAGGAATTAAAAGTTGTTTTTATACCATTAAACTAACGGTTATTTTGTGTGAGCAATTAAAAACAAGTCGGTTTTTAATGCATGAACCTAATACAATATATATGGACATTAAATATGATATATATATATATATATATATATATATATATATATATATATATATATATATATATATATATATATATATATATATATATATATATATATATATATATATATATGGTGACAGGACAAATGATCTCAAGACAAATGATCTCAGACAAAATATCTCAGACAAAATATCTCACGGACAAATGATCTCAAGGACAAATGATCTCACGGACAAAAGATACCAGGACAAAATATATCAAGACAAATGATACCACGGACAATTGATCTCAGACAAAATATCTCAGACAAAATATCTCACAACTTAATTTTAATAGTGTATTGGATGATTTTAATTGATCTGATTTTTTTTTTTACTGTCTTATGGTTTTGTTTACTATGTTTAATATTGTTTATAGGCCTAAATAATTGTAAGCAATGTTTGCCGTATAAAATAGTGATATTGCACTAAACATTTTAAGGTTAGTATTAGTAATATAGTATAAAAAGATTAAAGAAATAATTTCGAAAGACAGCGTAGGTGTGCTTGACAAACATGAAACGATCCTACCACGTCAGGTGGACGAAACTAGATCACAGAGGATGGAATAACAATAAGGACACACCTTCGTATCAAGGTGGCTTTGATGGTAGAGACATGCCTTAAGGGAAAGACATCCGCCCTCCATGGACAATACGACTAGCATATAACGTCCATTGTTATGCATCGGTCACACCTTAGTGATCAGGTGACTAATGCTTATTTAAATGACAGCGGTCATCGCGGAGCTAAGTATGTCGTAGTGTGCATAAAACAAAGCAGTATTAATGGTGATTGCTTTGCTATGGTCTCTTACGTTACCTCTCAGAAAGGTATTTGGACATTAGTTTCTGGTGAATTTATGTTTGCCATAAACAGGCAAAGACATTTGGAAATATGAAATTAGGACATGTCAAGCAAGAGTTCACACAATAGATGGTCACATAGTATTGGAGAGGTGTGATCATAACGCTGTACCTACCAGAAAAGAAACGTAAACGTTATGTTTGTGTTGATGATGTAATAAAAACAATAGTTTAACGTTACGAACCTTCAGACCCAATCACATTTTTGAAAGATATTTCGCGTGATATGAACATTAATGTTGTATAGCGACCGTTACTTTATTTGTTTTATACATTATCATTTATTATACCTTTCAGGCTAAAAGAGTAAGTTTGTTTTAATTTTTACTTTTTCAAACCAAATGCTACTACAAAGTTTAATACACCTTTTGATGGTTTGTTAGGTTTCACTAATTCATTTTATTCATAATTATTATACGTAAAAAAGTAAACAAAACCATATTAACAGTCAATAAAAAAGTTCAGCTAAAATCATCGTACATACTATTAAAAATTCGCTGTGAGATATTTTGTCTGAGATATTTTGTCTGAGATCAATTGTCCATGGTATCATTTGTCCCGATATATTTTGTCCTGGTATCTTTTGTCCTTGAGATCATTTGTCCTTGAGATCATTTGTCCTGAGATCATTTGTCCTGAGATCATTTGTCCGTGAGATATTTTGTCTGAGATATTTTGTCTGAGATCATTTGTCCTGAGATCATTTGTCATGGAACCATATATATATATATATAATGTGTTTGTGTAGACTAATCTAAGTATAACTATATCACAAACAGATACCCCGAAAGAAAATCTAGAAATAAAAATGACTAAATAGTTGAGAGTGCTGGCTGTCAGTTTGAATTTCCTTCCGTCTGGTCCTTATGAACTGCGCATGTCTGAAGTCTACAGCGATGGTGACATATCCAGATGGTCATACTTTCTCTGTACCTCATCAGCACAACCTAGACGCGCAGTGGTGAAAGCTTTTTCTGAAGTTTTCGATTGAACGAAAAAAGTATGTCGCCGAGAAAAATGTCTTTTAAAAAAGTAGTAGTACACTCTTCGCCAGACAAGATCATTTAAAATCAGAGTGGCTACGTCACTTCCTGCTTGTTACATCAATTACTTCCCTTGTGAGAACGTTGTTGGTAATCTCCCCTGGAGTAACCAGGTGGAATGTTTTAAAGTTACATAAACCTTCCCTCTGCCAGATTGGCTGGCACTACGTCTATGCTAGCTTAACGACAACTGACACGACAACTTTAAGTACATGGCGGGGTTACATTAACAGACAACAAACCTATCACTAGTAATGGCAGGCAAGTAGTTGATATACATATGCACACACAGACATACACCACACACACACACACACAATATATATATATATATATATATATATATATATATATATATATATATATATATATATATATATATATATATAATACATTTATAAAATGGGTCACAACAAATTATTACCGTAAGCCCCTTCTTGCGTTATTATTTTAAAATGTATTGATTATTAAATTCCCGGTATCGAGTATTGAAATTCCTGGTATCGATTACCCGCTCATGGTATTATACCTGAGCCTGACAAGGGAAGACAACTGGCCAAAAAAAGATCTCTTTAATGCAGCTGGGTTCAGGCCCCTGCTCTGAGACTAAGCCAATTGATGAAGGATATTTTCAGCAACAGAGACTGATTATGATCGGGGTCTTTTTGATACGTCCTACCCAAAACATTACAAGCAACAGAAATTGATTTTGATAGGGGTCTTTTCTATACGTGCGACTTAAAAAATGACATACCAGATAGTTTACTATAAGTTTATCATAACCTATTCTATTAAACACTCGATACATTTGTAAACTCTTCTGCAAAAAAACATGTATCTGTTATAATCAGAACATCTTATATTTTCTCATTAAGGCGAAGACTGCGATTCGGTGTCCTTTTTTTTCTCATTATTCCAAGGACCTTGATTCTGTCCCCTATATTTTCTCATTAATTCCATCCAGTCAGAATACTCAAGGACCGCGATTCTGTCCCTTATATTTTCTCATTAATTCCATCGTCAGAATACTCAAGGACCGCGATTCTGTCCCTTATATTTTCTCATTAATTCCATCGTCAGAATACTCAATGTCTGTGATTCTGTCCCCTATAGTTTTTCATTAATTCCACCAAGTCGGAATACTCAAGGTCTGTGATTCTGTCCCCTTATATTTTCTCACTAATTCCAACAAGTCGGAATACTCAAGGACTGTGATTGGGTCTACTACAGACCTAACTAGACGATGGAATACTCAAGGACTGTGATTGGGTCTACTACAGACCTAACTAGACGATGGAATACTCACGGACTGTGATTGGGTCTACTACAGACCTAACTAGACGATGGAATACTCAAGGACTGTGATTGGGTCTACTACAGACCTAACTAGACGATGGAATACTCAAGGACTGTGATTGGGTCTACTACAGACCTAACTAGACGATGGAATACTCAAGGACTGTGATTGGGTCTACTACAGACCTAACTAGACGATGGAATACTCAAGGACTGTGATTGGGTCTACTACAGACCTAACTAGACGATGGAATACTCAAGGACTGTGATTGGGTCTACTACAGACCTAACTAGACGATGGAATACTCACGGACTGTGATTGGGTCTACTACAGACCTAACTAGACGATGGAATACTCAAGGACTGTGATTGGGTCTACTACAGACCTAACTAGACGATGGAATACTCAAGGACTGTGATTGGGTCTACTACAGACCTAACTAGACGATGGAATACTCACGGACTGTGATTGGGTCTACTACAGACCTAACTAGACGATGGAATACTCAAGGACTGTGATTGGGTCTACTACAGACCTAACTAGACGATGGAATACTCAAGGACTGTGATTGGGTCTACTACAGACCTAACTAGACGATGGAATACTCAAGGACTGTGATTCTGTCTACTACAGCCCTAACTAGACGATGAACCCGTAGAAACGCGAGGCCAGACCCTAGGGACAAATTAATCTAAATGACAGGCAGCTGATTGCCCAGAGAAGGCCACGGTGAGGTTTATGCGATGATCACTGGACACACAGTGTAGACTCTACAAGAAAATAATTCATCTTCATTTTGTTTTGTGTAATTAGAACACTGTTTTCGTCACATATTACAAGAAATTCTTTAATTTGATTACAATTTTTTTTAGTCGCATTATTGTAGTCTTCCACCTAATGTTTTTATGTTCTTCTGTCTAATGTTGAATTCTTTATTTTATGTTCTTCTGTCTAATGTTGAATTATTTATTTGAAGAATTTTCGTGACAGTGTGAAATAAAGAGAAAAAAGAAACTTATTCGTAAAAGTGTTTTTGAGTTGAAACAAACACATTTTTCCGTGAAAAAGCTGCCCCAACTAAAAAAATAAAAATAAAAATAAACATGCTATTACGCAAAATTGAAATAATAAAATCCTTTACATTTTTATCACTAGGAGATCAGGTCTAGTCGAGCACCATATGGTATTTAAAAGTAGAAGGTGTATATATATATATATATATATATATACATATATATATATATATATATATATATATATATATATATATATATATATATATATATATAAACTTTTGAAACTACTTTAGCTATCATATCATAATACAATAGATCACGCTCATGGATGATCAAAGCATTTGTTCGCAAATTTAAAAGTAGAAGGTGTATATATAAAAAGTAGAAGGTGTATATATAAAAATTAGAAGGTGTATATATAAAAAGTAGAAGGTGTATATATAAAAAGTAGAAGGTGTATATATAAAAAGTAGAAGGTGTATATATAAAAAGTAGAGGGTGTATATATAAAAAGTAGAAGGTGTATATATAAAAAGTAGAAGGTGTATATATATATATATATATATATATATATATATATATATATATATATATATATATATATATATATATAAAGTAGAAGGTGTATATATATATATATATATATATATATATATATATATATATATATGTATATATAAATATATAAAGTAGAAGGTGTATATATATATATATATATATATATATATATATATATATATATATATATATATATATATATATATATATATATATATATATATATATATATATATATATATATATATATGTATATATATATATATATATATATACACCTACTTTTAAATCTGCGAACTAATGCTTTGATCATCCATGAGCGTGATCTATTGTATTGTGATATGATAGCTAAAATAGTTTCAAAAGTTTATACGAAGTTATTAACAGGTATCTGAGACGTCGTACTGTACTTGACCATGAACTGTGAAGGTAATGTACTGGTGACGTAAGTTTAGATTTATGGCCTTGGTCAGAAAATGATAGCCACCTCAACCACGTCAAGACTGTAACGGATCCCCCAGGAACAGCAACAGTAGCAATCACCAGCCCTAGCTCTGCTAATTGTTTCTGCCTGCTTGAGCTTCTGGTCAACGAGGCGAGGGTTCTAAGGTGGATGAGTTCCATCCTATTTGGTCACGTGACCTTTAGTGCAGCGCAATAGAAATTTGGGGGCGTGGTTTGGGTGATGGAGGGGGGGATTATCCTGTGGTCATGTTTTATGTACACATGTCATGATTTATGTACACAAGTCATGATTTATGTACACCTGTGAAAGGAAGAGATAAAAATATTCCGGTCTTTCAAATTGTGGCACCGGGCAAAGGTTGGTTGCAGAAAAAACATACTGTTATGATGCTGTCTTAAACAACATATTGTTATGATGCTGGCTTAAACAACATATTGTTATGATGCTGGCTTAAACAACATATTGTTATGATGCTGGCTTAAACAACATATTGTTATGATGCTGGCTTAAACAACATATTGTTATGATGCTTCTTAAACAACATATTGTTTTGATGCTGTCTAAAACAATATTTAAGTTAAAATAAACTTAAATATGGTTATGGTGCGCACTAGAATAAAATATCTTACCATTCTGTCTAAAATATTCTTAGGGTGCTATTTAAGATAAAATATTGTTAAGATATTATCTAAAATAAATTATTTTCATAAAAAAAATATATTTAAGTGCGAATTACAATAAAGTAGGCCCTACTGTTATGATGCTATCTAAATAAATTATTGTTATGGTGCTTTATAAAGTAAAATCTAATATACAAAGCTCAATTATGTATGTAAGAATAAGTTTGTTTGTTTGTCGTTGACATACTTTGATGGATTTAAGTGTTAGACTATTATCGTGCTCATTGTCTAAATTTATGAGTTAAAAAATTACTATTGAAAGTGTTGGGAAATAATTTTCATTTTTCAAACTGGTAGTAATAATTGTCGGCATGTTCATTAAATTTTAAAAAAAAATAACAAAAATTCTAATTATGTCTGAAAATTATTTATATTTAGTCCTTTAGCACTTACTTCCCTTTGATAAATTAGGAAAACACAATTACTTCCCTTTATAAAACATTGCATTAGTGGAAAAGAATTTACTTTTTATTACTTTGTTTTGGTGTTGGGAAAAAATAATTACATAATTAGCGGGGATTGATCAAGTGCAAATGTTGTAGGTATTTACGAATAAGCTTGGAGTATTATAATTGTTCATTTGGTTTGGTTTGGCACCTACGTTCGTTTAAGTGAGTGCAAAAAGACTATGAATAAGTTGGGGTACTATAGTCGATTATTAAGCTGAAACAGGCGATTCTGCCCCGGGCTAGACTGTAAGCACTTTGCGTTTATGTTCGCGTTAGTGTTTTCTTTGTGTTTAGGTTGGGTTTGCGTTAGTGGTTGCGTTTTGATTTGATTCGTTTTTGTTCTTTCTTTTATCGTTTTCGTTTGTGTTTTTTTCTTTGGGTTTGTGTTTATATTTGTGTTTGTGGTTGGTTTTGCGTTTGGATTTGGTTTGTTTTCGTTTGCTTTTTCGTTTGTGTTTTTTTCTTTGGGTTTGTGTTTGTGGTTGGTTTTGCGTTTGGATTTGGTTTGTTTTCGTTTGCTTTTTCGTTTTTTTTTCTTTGTGTTCGTATTGGTGTTTGTGGTTGTGGTTGGGTTTGTTGTTAGGTTTTTGTTTTCCTTTGCTTTTTTGATTGTTTTTTCTTTGTGTTTGTATTGGTGTTTGTGATTGTGGTTGGGTTTGTTGTTAGGTTTTTGTTTTCGTTTGTATTTGTAATTGTGTTAGCATTATGTTTGCGTTTTGTTGTTTTGGTTGGTTGTGGTTTGGGTGGGCAATGCCGGGTTTATGATGATTACTAAACACACAGGTAATGGTCTTTAACAGAAAGGTTTTTCACAGAAGCCAGAGCAGGGCCTGGCCGGGACGGCTAGTATCCTTATAATTTGTACTAAATTAAAATATAGCATGATGCGCACTAAAATGAAATATTGCTTTGATGTTACGTAAAATAAAACACTGCTATAATGCGGACTGAAATAAAGATCAGCTTGAGATGGAACGATTCCTATACTGAGCAGCAATTGTTTTAACCCATGTCGTGGTGACACAATGTCTCCACAACTTAATAGCGGGGCTGTCTCGGGAAGGGGGGGGGGGTCTGGACTTGACACAATGATGAATTCAATCTGTTTGAAATGAGTGATTGTGTGATACGGGGGTCACGTGTCCTCTTGAGTCAGGGCCGTAGCTCCAGCTGGCTCTACAGCCACCAGTCGCTGAGCCGTATTTTATTGAATGTTGGCTCTATTTATGCCTGGGCCTTCTCGTAAAGTTGGCTCTATTTGTGCCTGGGCCGTCTTGTACAGTTGGCTCTATTTGTGTCTGGGCCTTCTCGTAAAGTTGGCTCTATTTGTGCCTGGGCCTTCTCGTAAAGTTGGCTCTATTTGTGTCTGGGCCTTTTCGTAAAGTTGGCTCTTTTTGTGCCTGGGCCTTCTCGTTAAGTTGGCTCTGTTTGTGTCTGGGCCGTCTTGTACAGTTGGCTCTATTTGTGTCTGGGCCTTCTCGTAAAGTTGGCTCTATTTGTGTCTGAGCCTTCTCGTAAAGTTGGCTCTATTTGTGTCTGGGCCTTTTCGTAAAGTTGGCTCTATTTGTGCCTGGGCCTTCTCGTTAAGTTGGCTCTGTTTGTGTCTGGGCCGTCTTGTACAGTTGGCTCTATTTGTGTCTGGGCCTTCTCGTAAAGTTGGCTCTATTTGTGCCTGGGCCTTCTCGTAAAGTTGGCTCTATTTGTGTCTGGGCCTTTTCTTAAAGTTGGCTCTTTTTGTGTCTGGGCCTTCTCGTTAAGTTGGCTCTATTTGTGTCTGGGCCTTCTCGTAAAGTTGGCTCTATTTGTGTCTGGGCCTTCTCGTTAAGTTGGCTCTATTTGTGTCTGGGCCTTCTCGTAAAGTTGGCTCTATTTGTGTCTGGGCCTTCTCGTTAAGTTGGCTCTATTTGTGTCTGGGCCTTCTCGTAAAGTTGGCTCTATTTGTGTCTGGGCCTTCTCGTAAAGTTGGCTCTATTTGTGTCTGGGCCGTCTCGTAAAGATGGCTCTATTTCTCTGACCCCCATTACTACATATAACATGATAGTACGGTAAGTTCAATCCCCATCCTTTTCCCAATGAAGCTAATCCAATGATACCACAAAGGTCGTGGTTTCTATTCCCAACTAGACTAAAAAGGATGTCCCTGAGGCCACCCAGCAGTGTGATACCAATTCGGTTTGGGTAAAGTCAAGCTACAAATAAGGTAAACATTAACTTTGAATGTTTTAAATGGTTTATCACGCTACACAATATGTAATAGTTAAATGAACCAACTGGCACTAGTTTCTAGTGTCCTTGTTTACCTATATCATGGAATGAGGTCTAAGTAAATGTATCATGTTCAGCATAATACATTGGACGGAGAAGCTAGTCTCTGATACAAATCTCACATCAGATGGAGAAGCTAGTCTCTGATACAAATCTCACATCAGATGGAGAAGCTAGTCTCTGATACAAATCTCACATTAGATGGAGCAGCTAGTCTCTGATACAAATCTCACATTAGATGGAGCAGCTAATCTCTGATACAAATCTCGACTTGATCCCCTGGAGAGCAACACCAGTCACAACTACAATGCAAATCTACAGATTGTTCGTGCCAGCATCGATCTCTATTCTTCTCCGACTACTGAAATTGCGATTATAGTTTTTGTGCTTAAAGTGCTATCATACTTGCAGACACTGGGGAAATCGACACTGCTTTTCTGCGTTAAAATAATCGAATGCAGTTAAATAAATAAAAGTGCATCCCCTAAAGGGTCAACGTAAACAACGAATACATGAATAATATGTAATCGACTACTACCAAGTCGACTCGATACCCACGGTAAGAAGCGTGTTGTAAATTATTTTTGAAATCTGTAAAGATTGGCTTGGGAAATGTTTTAATTATTTCTTCCACGGCGTAATGAAATTAGATGTAACAGGCAGTGGAATGTGCGGAATTATGGTCGGTTGGTTTGGTGGGTTTTATGTACAGGTTTAGGGTTGGTTTGGTGGGTTATGTGTACAGGTTTAGGGTTGGCTTGGTGGGTTATGTGTACAAGTTTAGGGTTGGTTTGGTGGGTTATGTGTACAGGTTTAGGGTTGGTTTGGTGGGTTATGTGTACAGGTTTAGGGTTGGTTTGGTGGGCTATGTGTACAGGTTTAGGGTTGGCTTGGTGGGTTATGTACAGGTTTAGGGTTTGATTGGTGGGTTATGTGTACATGTTTAGGGTTGGTTTGGTGGGTTATGTGTACAGGTTTAGGGTTGGTTTGGTGGGTTTTATGTACAGGTTTAGGGTTTGATTGGTGGTTTATGTGTACATGTTTAGGGTTGGTTTGGTGGGTTATGTGTACAGGTTAAGGGTTGGCTTGGTGGGTTATGTGTACAGGTTTAGGGTTGGTTTGGTGGGTTATGTGTACAGGTTTAGGGTTGGTTTGGTGGGATATGTGTACATGTTTAGGGTTGGCTTGGTGGGTTATGTGTACAGGTTTAGGGTTGGTTTGGTGGGTTATGTGTACAGGTTTAGGGTTGGCTGGGTGGGTTATGTGTACAGGTTTAGGGTTGGTTTGGTGGGTTTTATGTACAGGTTTAGGGTTGGCTTGGTGGGTTATGTGTACAGGTTTAGGGTTGGCTGGGTGGGTTATGTGTACAGGTTTAGGGTTGGTTTGGTGGGATATGTGTACAGGTTAAGGGTTGGCTTGGTGGGTTATGTGTACAGGTTTAGGGTTGGCTTGGTGGGTTATGTGTACAGGTTTAGGATGAGTACAAGTGAAAGATTGGGCAGAGAATTATACGGGATAAAGTTAGGTAGATCAAGGTTAAGTAGGGCGAGGTGAAGTAGGTCAAGGTCAAGGTGTGGTAGTACCTGGCGGCGAGTTAAGACAAGGTTAAGACAAGAAAAAGGAAGGGTTAATGGAATTTGTGAAAGTTAATTTACGAGGTCCCATAGGACAACTTGGAAGCACAGGGCAGTAGAAAGTTTATTTTTTTAAAGTTTAAACCTAGGATTCTTAAAATTCCACGCAGTAAAATAAAGCTATTACACAGAATTTTCTTCCTTAAACAGATCAAGTAAACAAAACAAGGGGATTTCTTTTAATTCAACTACAAAATTGAACAATTACATTTATTTTTCGGTCATAGGATCCCACCATTGCTGGCCCAGAATTTAATAACGTTTTCGATTACGGGTCTGTATTCCCCAGTAACACAATTAACCCTAACCTCGTTAATTCTATGGCTCCAAAAATTGGCGGTGTCTCTGTACACGTCAGCAAGATCATTAAGTACAAACAATTAAAACTTGATTTTGTGTCAGCGGTGCTACCGTACGTGCGATTGCTTACAACGAAACGTTACTATTTGTGCTTTACAAGCTCGTGCTTGCTTTACAGTGTCATTGTATGAGTTTTACATACTTGTGCTTGCCTTACAAATATACTTGGTCTTGCTTTACGACTACACCTACTGGTGCTTGCTTTACGACTGTACTTTTCTTGCTTTACGACTATACTTGTCTTGCTTTACGACTATACTTGTCTTGCTTTACGACTATACTTGTCTTGCTTTACGACTATACTTGTCTTGCTTTACGACTATACTTGTCTTGCTTTACGACTATACTTGTCTTGCTTTACGACTATACTTGTGCTTTTTACACGTAACATGTATGCTGAACGGCAAATAAATGTGAGCTTGCGGATGAACCAGCGTGTGTCTTTACAACCAAATTTTAAACAGACGTGCTTTGTACGAAACCAGTATTGTAATACATGTTAACTGTATTACAGTTGTTCAAATTAAAAAAAAACAATGTTTTAAACATCAACTTACTACAGTTGTCCTACAAACATCTATTTACTGCAGTTGTTCTACAAACATCAACTTACTGCAGTTATCTTACAAACATCAACTTACTACTATTGCTCTACAAACATCAACTTACTGCAGTTGTCCTACAAACATCAACTTACTACCATTGCTCTACAAACATTAACTTACTGCAGTCGTCCTACAAACATCAACTTACTACAGTTGTCGTACAAACATCAACTTACAACAATTGTCCTACAAACATCAACTTACTACAGTTGTCCTACAAACATCAACTTACTGCAGTCGTCCTACAAACATCAACTTACTACAATTGTCCTACAAACATCAACTTACTGCAGTCGTCCTACAAACATCAACTTACTGCAGTCGTCCTACAAACATAAACTTACTGCAGTCGTCCTACAAACATCAACTTACTGCAGTTGTCCTACAAACATCAACTTACTGCAGTTGTCCTACAAACATCAACTTACTGCAGTTATCCTACAAACATCAACTTACTACCATTGCTCTACAAACATCAACTTACTGCAGTTGTCCTACAAACATCAACTTACTACTATTGCACTACAAACATCAACTTACTATCATTGTACTACAAACATCAACTTACTACCAATGCACTACAAACATCAACTTACTGCAGTTGTCCTACAAATATCAACTTACTGCAGTTGTCCTACAAACATCAACTTACTACCATTGAAATACAAACATCAACTTACTGCAGTTGTCCTTGTGTTTCAGCAACTCTGTAATCTCGACTCTCTTGTTGAAAGATCCAGAGTACAAGTCGGCCATCAATGTGTCACCTGGCAACAGAGAGAGTAAGGATAAGTTAGTCACAAGCGAGAGATTGAGGATAAGTTAGTCACAAGCGAGAGATTGAGGATAAGTTAGCCACAACAGAGAGACTGAGGATAGGTTAGTCACAACAGAGAGGTGGATTATAAGTTAGTCATATATCAAGAGAGAGATTGATAGATAATCACAGAACATAGAAATCGACAAGTTAGTCAGCTCGCCGTAGAAAATATTATAATGAGTTGATCAACTAGCACTGATGAATATAATAAGGGTAATTAATTAAGCGCGTAGGCGAGGAATAATCAACTTGATTTAATAATTCTGGCGACGTAAAGAAAACTAATTTCTCTGATGCAATACAAAGATCTTGTGCTTACATAACTCAATGAAATAGTAGCATTAACATATTTGTGTGATTATAATTTACTTAGTGGACCTACGTGTGTTGGCTTCAAGATAAAGCTGTAAAACTCGTTAATCGACACATAACAGGTTCCATGACAAATAATCTCAGGACAAATAATCTCAGAACAAATGAAATCAGGACAAATGATCTCAGGACAAATGATCTCAGGGCAAATGATCTCAGGACAATGATACCATGGACAAATGTTTCAGGACAAGAGGTCTCAGGAAAAATGATACTATGGACAAATCAAATCGATTTTAATATGTTTAAAAAAATTTTTTTTAACACTATTCAAATGTTGCTGTAAGATATTATGTCTGAGATCATTTGTCCTGAAATCATTTGTCCATGGTGTCATTTGTTCCTGACATTATTTGTCCTTGATATATTCTGTCAGGGGTATTTTGTCTGATATATTTTGTCTGATATATTTTGTCCTGATATATTTTGTCCTGATATCATTTGACCTGAGATCATTTGTCCTGATAACTTTTGTCCTGTGATCATTTATCCTAAAAACTTTTGTACTGAGATCATTTGTCCTGAGATAATTCATTTTGTCCTGTCACACAGTCAACGTAAAAACAGTTTACAACATGAGTATGGATATAAGCTACGGCTAAATATTTTTGAATAGATTTTCTGTCAATTTTTTGTTCTTTGTTGAAAAACATTCGAAGCATTATGACTGAGGTCATGAGCCCGCAGTATTTGTTATGTAAGAAAGAGGAAATGGTTGCACTACGGCTGGAGACGGGAAGAAAGAGGAAATGGTTGCACTACGGCTGGAGACGGGAAGATTTCATCACTGACCCAGACAAGTAGAGATAGACGGTCAGTGACGGTAAGAAAATTAATGAGGTTGGGCCAGGTTTGGTGAGGTTGGGTGGGTGGGGTTGGGTGAGGTTGGGTGAGGTTGGGTGAGGTTGGGTGAGGTTGGGTGAGGTTGGTTGGGTGAAGGTGGGTGGGGCTGTGTCTGGGTGGGGGTGGGTGGGGCTGCCAGTGAGGTGAACCTTGTGCACGGTCCACAGCTGACTGAACTGTCATTAAAACTTACGAGGTGGACCACCAAGTGATGAAGACAAGACGAGATGGACCACCAAGTGATGAAGACAAGACGATATGGACCACCAAGTGCTGAAGACAACTTGACCAGGTGGACCACCAAGTGCTGAAGACAAGACGAGATGGACCACCAAGTGATGAAGACAAGACGAGATGGACCACCAAGTGCTGAAGACAACTTGACCAGGTGGATCACCAAGAGATGAAGACAAGACAAGATGGACCACGAAGTGATGAAGACAAGACGAGATGGACCACCAAGTGATGAAGACAACTTAACCAGGTGGACCACCAGGTGATGAAGACAAGACGAGATAGACCAGCAAGTGCTGAAGACAAGACGAGATGGACCACCAAGTGATGAAGACAACTTGGTCAGGTGGACCACCAAGTGCTGAAGACAACTTGGTCAGGTGGACCACCAAGTGATGAAGACGAGACGAGATGGACCACCAAGTGCTGAAGAAAAGACGAGATGGACCACCAAGTGATGAAGACAAGACGAGGTGGACCACCAAGTGCTGAAGACAACTTGACCAGGTGGACCACCAAGTAACAAGGAAACAAATTGCAGTGGTGTTTTTTTAATGCTAATGTATGAAAACAAAAATAAAACCAAAGTACAAAGAAAAAAAGTCAGTTAAAATATTTCTGAATTCTAATAGTATTTTACTAATCGTTACCTGCATGTCCTTGAGGCGTTTTTTTTGTATTATTTATTTTACCATGAACTTGGTCGAAAACAAAACAACAATAAGTAGATCATTTAAATGTAACACATTTAAGATACCCCCCACTACCATCAGAGCTGTTATTCAAACTATTCCGACCAAAAACCAATCAAGCTCCGCTCTGTCTTGAGATAATTACAGAATGTTCCTTCCCCTAGATGTCGCCTCAAGCGCCAACACCCGCTACTAAATCAGAGACGACGTAATAATTAACACGTAGTGGGATATAGATCGATTCTAATCTGAAGACGTTCAACAGATTGATAGAAATATAAAAACTCCGACACATTGATTAAAATATGAAGACGTTCTATATGTTTATTAAAATCAGAGGTCTAACATACTGATTAAAATATGAAGACTTTCAATATATTCATTAAAATCAGAAGTCTAACATACTGATTAAAATATGAATAGAGGGGTCGTCCATAAATGACGTCACACTCGTAGGGGGGAGGGGGGTCCGTAATTTTGTGACTGTGTGTGATGAGGAGGGTGGGGGGGGGGGGGTCAGATGGTGCGACGTCACACTTTTGCATTATAAAAAAGCAATGTTAGAAAACGAAATGTAGACGTTATTTCGCGTTTTAGAATACTGTTTTAATAAATTGTAATAGGAATTGATTAAAATACAAGATTTTAGAGAAATATCGATGTTAAAAAAAAATTCAACTGCAATTTTGAGGGGGGTTGTAGGCTGAAAAGTGACGTCATTTTAAGGGGGGGGGGGTCTGGCTTTTTGTGACGACGTGTGACGGAGGGGAGGGGGGAGGTAAAAATTGTCAAAAAGAGCGTGACGTCATTTATGGATGACCCCAGATCGATTAAAATCAGGAGTAGTTTAAAATCCACTAAATCCGCCAGAGTACAGACACTAAGACTCGTGTTCGTTTACAGACAAAATGGAGATTAATTCCCTCATACAGGAATCATGGATCGTAGTAGCATTAATAAGATTGAATTTTTTTAAAATTATTATTTTAGACGAATACACATACACACTCACCCAGTCAACATATTATATATATATATATATATATATATATATATATATATATATATATATATATATATATATATATATATATATATGGTATGCTAGCCATATATATATATATATATATATATATATATACTAGGCATGCTGCCCAGCTTCGCTTAGGCTTTCAAAAACATTGAGAATTTGAATGCTTAATTAATTCGCCCGAGGGTCGGTCTACGACCTCAGGAGTTATGAAGAGGTTCCTACGTGGACAATTTTTTTCGATTTATAGCTCATATAAGGCGCCGGTCAGTCGAGTTCAGTTTTGACCCCCTCACCGGCCCCCTGTTCTGTTGCACTAAGGCAAGATCCTGCCAAATTTGAAGCGCCTGCGGCGCCGGGAAGTGCCCTATCGGGCACCCGACAACTTTGCTTTATATATTATAGAGATTTGCAAATTGCATAGATAAACAAAGATTCCAATAAAGTAATTAAGGCCTGAAATACTTTAGTATAGAAATGTATTATTTGAATAGATTCTAGATCTAGGTAGGGTCTACATCTGTGTAAGTCTAGTTTTTCCGTAGATCTAGATCATCTAGATCTAGATCTAGAATCTCTAGATCTAGAATCTCTAGATCCAGATGATCTAGAATCTCTAGATCTAGATGATCTAAAATATCCTAGATCTAGAATCCTAATAGAATTTTTTTTTAAAGTTTAGCCCGAGCAAAATAAAAAATAAATAAATAACCAAGTATGACTTGGTGTGTCTCGAACCCGTACCACCTGCGTGATTTAAGTACACTATCATCTCAGCTATTTAGGCACCTCAGAGGCACGGAGAATGAAAGACGTATTTTAAAATCTTAACTTACGCGAATATGCCTATTCTTTCAAATTAGTTTTTTTTTATCCCAAATTAGCCAGTTCCAAACAAAGTTTTTATATAAAATTAAGTTTTGAAATAGTTTTGTCCTAATATAGAAATTTATTTTTGGAATAGATTTTAGAGTAGTTAGAGTCTAAATCTAAATCTAGATCTTAGCGTCTACGTCTAGTTATTGCGAATCTAGAATATCTAGATCTAGAATCCAAATAAATAAAATAAATTTTATGAGCTTAGGCCGAAAAAATTGTATTGTATACATTTCATAGTGTACGTAGATCTAAATCAAATTTGAATGAAATAGTTCATTTCTTTTTATTCTAAACACGGCAGATGACGTCATTAGTTAATGTATAAACATTAGTGACGTCACAGTTTTATGCGTTCTTTTTCACATCTATAAATGCTTTTCCTGTTGCATAAATAAAATTGTTTTTCTACAGTTGAATACGCCTTTATTTTATATTTTTCTTCTTTAAATAAAATTGTGGTTATACATTTAAAACATCTAACATATTATTTTCAACAAAAGTCCGTAAAAAGTTCTTGATATATCGCTGTAGATTCTGATGTGATGTCCGGCGAAAATATTTTGCGGACAGACAGAGAGAGAGAGAGAGAGAGAGAAGTGCGAACGTGGCCTATTATAGATTTATATATATATATATATATATATATATATATATATATATTGAAATACTTCTGTGAATTGTCTACTATATTCCAGAATCGTTAGTATATTCTGATACTGTTCTATTGATTATCCTACAGTAACGTAACTCAACTGACTATTGACTATCATCTGACCCGTAAATCTGACATGGTACAAAGGAACCTGACATCCCATTACATTCACGTCGTATGGCCAGTCTAGCAAGGGGTCAACGGAATCTGCATATAGCCGCATCACTAATCAGGTGACCTGCGGACTGAGATGGTATTGAGAGGAAGTGGTAGCGAGAGATTTGAAGAGGAGGGGAGGGACATTCAACCAACTTCCGGTACATATGGGTTTCTGTCACGGGTGGGGGGGGGGGGGGTTCTGTAGACACCTTTAGAAGGCAAGTAATGGTAACATACAGCCCCATCGCACCCCGGACTAAAACATGTATCTTCATTCGTGACACGCAGCATGCTCACAGCCCGATCTAAATTATGACTCATTTGTTCATGGTGACACTTAGTACCTTCATAGCTGTGTCGAAAGTCTCTTATAATAAGAACAAAATTATAATTAATAGTGTAACTGTAGTCATAAGTTATTAAAGCTATTTTGGACAGCATATCTCTATTTTTGACAACTTATATATATATATATATATATATATATATATATATATATATATATATATATATATATATATATGTATGTATGTATATACAGCTGCTAGTTAGACGTCTAATGATATGGAGTTGAAATTATTATTAATATTGCAACTGTAGTCCAAAGTTATTGGAAGATGGCCTATTTCAGACAGCGAAATTTCTTTTCTTTTTTGACAACCTTTATTTAAATAAACCGGGAGTGATCTCCCCTAAACTTTCTCGAATATTCTTATATAAAATAACAGGGGATGGGAACTCGGGCTATAGACATGATTTTTAATCCATTTTAAATACTTAAAGTTTTAAAAATAGAATAAAATCTCGTAGACAAATTAATTGCACACCAAGTGAACGCGAATAAAAAAGCGCATAATAGTGCGCAATATTATTAGTACTTTTAAAATTTACATTAGTTTTTGAGAAATCGGAATTAGCGTAAATAAGTACTTCCGGTCAACGAAAAATTCTCAAAATTTGACAGAAGGTAGAGAATTAGATCTTTTACTTACATATCAAATTTCATCTATCTATCTGAAATAGTACTCAAGTTATAGGCTTTTGAAAAATTCAAAGTAGAAAAAGTACCACTTCCGGTTATCCGAAATCGCTCAAAAGTTGATACGGATCTACGATTTTGATAAAATACTTGTATATGAAATTTCATCAACCTAGCTGTAACGATACTCAAGTTATCGTGTTTACACACGGACACACACACACACACACACACACACACACACACAGACACACAGACATACGGACAAGATTGCAAAATTATGTTTTTCCGTATCAGTGAGATGTAAAACGTCAAGATTTGCAAAAATCTCGATTTTTTTTTGCACGATTACAAGACTTTCTCTATACTTCGTATATACGAGAAAGTAAAAATAATATACGGCTGCTTGTTATACGGCTGTTTGTTATACGGCTGCCTGTTATAAGTGTAATGATGTGGAGTGGAATGGTTTACGGTCGAGTGACAGCCTTGTGAAACCGGAAGTAGATGGCGAGTGCACACAGGTAATTTGCTGGACTGAGCGATTGATCAAAACATTTTGTCCACATGAAAACCCCTTGTCTTGAGACCTTTCTGGGCTTCAGAGGCCGTATTATCTTGTCATCTTTGTCTTCTTTTTTTTTAACTCGAGCAAAAAGGTGAAAGAAATAATAGAACTTGTTTACAATACATAACTGTAATATTTTCTTGTTGAATAACTATATAAAAACAACACGGGGAAATTTTAAAATCAGAAAATAAAATGAACGTAAATTTGCAAACTAATCCCTAGATTTCAAGTAAAATTGAGTAAAATTAATATCTGTATCAGACACTAAAATTGTGTCAATACTTATCTGACTAAAGGTGCACTAAATGATCTCAAATCTCGTTTAATTAAGACCGGCGTTCAAGTGGGGATTCCCCCGCCAGTGATTGATGCTAATTGGCTACCACCCAATTTACTTTTAATAACCGGTTGTTCTTAAAATTATAATTCAATGACGCAACAACTTCGTTTTCATAAGTCTGGTTTAAAGTTTTCGAGCTTTGTACCTGAAATAATTTCATCCTCCCGACTGTGATGTTTTAGGTTCACTTACAGCTATTTTAAGCCATAAAATCTAGTACCCAGCCCTAAAGAACGATGCAAAGTCTGCAGCTATTATAAGCCATAAAATCTAGTACCCAGTCCTTAAGTAAGCAGCTGAGTTTGCAGCTATTTTAAGCCAAAGAAACCAGCACCCAGCCCAGAAAGACGGTACAGTTCCTGCAGCTATTCGCAGACTGTTAATGACCACGGTAAATCTAATGAAAATCGTGACTAGACACGGAAACCAGACAAGCACGAATTATGCCAGCCATATGTTTCTGTTAGAAGGTGCCATGGGTCATTAGACACTGCATGTGTTTAGCCTGACATACACACTGTATGTGGCTAGTATGATATAGACACTGTATGTGTTTATTCTGACATACACACAGTATGTGTTTAGTCTGACATACACACTGTATGTGCTTAGTCTGACATACACACTGTATGTGTTTAGTCTCACGTAGACACTGTATGTGTTTAGTCTCACGTACACTGTATGTGTTTAGTCTCACGTACACTGTATGTGTTTAGCCTCACGTAGACACTGTATGTGTTTAGTCTCACGTAGACACTGTATGTGTTTAGTCTCACGTAGACACTGTATGTGTTAAGTCTCACGTACACTGTATGTGTTTAGCCTCACGTAGACACTGCATGTGTTTAGTCTGACATACACACTGTATGTGTTTAGTCTGACATACACACTGTATGTGTTTACCCTCTTGTAAACACTATGTGTTTAGCCGCACGTAGACACTGTATGTGTTTAGTCTGACATAGACACTGCATGTGTTTAGTCTGACATACACACTGTATGTGTTTAGCCGCACGTAGACACTGTATGTGTTTAGTCTGACATAGACACTGCATGTGTTTAGTCTGACATACACACTGTATGTGTTTACCCTCTTGTAAACACTATGTGTTTAGCCGCACGTAGACACTGTATGTGTTTAGTCTGACATCCACACTGTGTGTTTAGTCTGACATACACACTTTATGTGTTTAGCCTCACGTAGACACTGTATGTGTTTAGTCTGACAAACACACTGTATGTGTTTGGCCTATCGTAGACACCATGCTAATAACCCCAAAACACTCGTCACGTTGTTGCAGAGGGTACTCACACACAAAAGCACACGCGCAAGACAAAGTGCACGAACGGACAGTGAGCGTGTTTGTTAGAAACTTGATGAGATTATATCGATAAATTTATTTTCGGTTGACCTTATGTTATAACCAGCGTTAAACCAGTTCACATCTAGTGGGTTGAAGTTAAGCCTACAGATTAAAACTTGTGTTGCTTAAATGGATAAGAAGCTTTGTGAATGGAATTTCCCAGTTTTAATAAATATTTGGCTTCATTCAACTTTCACGTAACTTGATACATCAGGGGAAACTACTCTGTTTTAATTTTTATAGTGTTTATACGTGCGAATACATTATATTATTTTATTCGATTTTTGTTTTGACCAAAACTTGGTTTTCTACATTGCTTTTACTGTGTATAATTTTTCATACGTAAATAATGTTTTCTAGATACTGCACAGTTATAGATGTGGTTATATACAATAATATATTGCACATTAAGAAATGTGTAAATAAAGGGAAATAAGCCAAGAAGAATTGCAAGTAAAGGGAAAAAAAATTCTTCATATTTAAACAAACGTTTCTTTCTTCTTTTTATACCTGTCCGCTGACAGGAGTTGTTGTACTTGGTTATAAATATGTCAACATAAGCGACGGCGCAACACTTTAATTAACAGGTAGATGTAAGAATTAAAATATGTTACAATCAGGATTTTTTATGTCGCTGCGCATTAACTTGAAAAAAATATCATTTAGATTCCTCATTTAACAAACTATTTCAATGTAATTAATTGATTTAATGTTTTGTGTACGTTGAATCACATTTAAAAATTTAATTATACAAAATTATTAAACTACATTTATTATCCATTAGACCCGCAAGCTTACTAATTAGTTTCTGTTGTAATTACTTTATTCTAAAAATAGTGCCACCTCAGGTAAACAAATTAATTTTATTAACGACGTTTTTCTACATGGTTGACGAACTACTCCATTAGGAAAAAAACCCAATTTAAAGCATCTTAAAATACCGATCATGAAGTATATCTAATGTTGATGCTTATTTTAGAGAGCAAGAACAAAAATGTTTATTTTTGTTGTGAAGATAAGCCAGCACATGAAGGAATCATGCGGGATAACCAGTTGCATTAACTCCCCCTGACTTAATACAGTTATCCATAAGTGTTGTGTGGGCTCAAGGAGCCGTGGCCGTAATGGACTAACGACCTTTAAACTTTCGGTCCGACAGGCGTGCGCTCTACACCTTAACCACTGATATCTCAAAACGAGTTCCATATAAATAGCCATCCATTTTACTATTGACGCGATTTGATCATATAAAAAACGTTCACGATTTCAAAAAACCCAACCCTGTATAAAGAGAAAAAATGAGAACACATACTACATCTGAATCGGATCTCTCGAGCCTCACCAGGTTTCCGTAGAGCAGTTTTAATTCGGTGGAATGTCATAATTAGCATTCAGCTGGTCTAGCGCATTCACTTTCTTATGGTTCGGCTACAGGTGAGTAATGGAGCTATTTTTAGATTGTAATTAACGTAAACATTGTCTGGAATTAAAGTTACAAGCCATACTAAAACAGCATAAACTTAACAACACACACATAGATACAAGATACTTAAACAACAGATAAACGCTCAGAAGCAAGCAGATAAACACATTTAGTTAAACAACAAACAAACAAACAAACGAACAAATCACATTAAAACATAAAAACACACAGACATATCACATTATAACATAAAACACACAGACATACAAAAAACAGACATATCCCATTAAACAGAAACCACACAGATGGAGAACTACACTAATTACTAAAAATTAATGCATTAAAACGAGTGAAACTACACTGGCAGATTAGACTTCAACTCACACTGGATGTAAACAATAAATATGCAGCATACTGTGGAACTAGCCGGGAAGACAAGTTGTAAATATCATAGCAAAGATAGTTACACGGCTAATTAGTGAACTAAATACATATGTTTATGTTCAGAATAATTAGTTATGTTAAAGTATGAATAATGAAACGAGTTGCCAAATGTCAAACGCTGGTCGATCGCATCTTCAGACAAAGCGGAGTCTTAATGTTTGGAGGAGAAAAATCAAAGGCTGTAAGGAGAATGTAGTAGTAAGTAAAGATCAGTGTTGTAGTGACAGTGTTGAAGAAAACATCAATGTTGTAGTGACAGTGTTGAAGAATGAAAAACATCAATGTTGTAGTGACAGTGTTGACAAGTTATAAAAACGTAAACTTTTGTATTGTGACGAAAGCCTAGATCACGTGATACAGGTGTACTTACACAGGCTGCCCTCGTCTGAGCCATCCTTACAGTGGGGGATGCGGTCACACATGAGTGACGTGTTGATACAGATGCCGTCAGAGCTACAGGGGAACGTCTCGTTAGGGCACCTCGTTCTGAACACGTGGGACGGGATGACGGTCTTGGAGGAGAGGGACACTGCAAGTAGAGGAAACATACAGGATCATTTAGACATTTCATTACATGGGGGGAGGGACACTGCAAGTAGAGGAATCATACAGGATCATTTAGACATTTCATTACATGGGGGGGGGGGGGGGATGACGGTCTTGGAGGAGAGGGACACTGCAAGTAGAGGAAACATACAGGATCATTTAGACATTTCATTACATAGGGGGAGGGGGGACGTGGGGGTGGGGGGTGGGGGAGAGGGGCACTGCAAGTAGAGGAAACATACAGAATCATTTAGACATTTCAATTCATGGAGGGTGGGGGGAGGGGGTGGGGAGAGAGGAGCACTGCAAGTAGAGAAAACATACAGGATCCTTCAGACATTTCAATAAATGGTAGGGGGGCACTGGAAGTAGAGGAAAAAACATGATCATTTAGACATTTCAATACAAGGGGGGTGGGGGAGGGGGGTAGAGGGACACTGGATGTTGGGGAAACATACAAGACTATTCAAACATTTTAATACAGTGGGGGGGGGGTAGTGACAAGTAGAGGAAACAGACAGGATCAATCTGATATTTCAATAGATTGGGGGATCATTGACTTGACCGCGGTGGATGCTGAAATGTACAAAATCAAAATAAAACAAAGCAATATAAATAGAAAGTGTAAACTTATAGCTTACAGGATACCAAATGTGCATCATGGGCGAAAAAAAAACATTTGAATTGCTGGAAAAAGTTTTTGTTGGCAATTGTGCAACCTTAATGTCGCTCATGTGTATGATTCAAGAGAACGTCAATGGAAGGTTCGACATTCATCATCTGTTTCTGAGCTGAGCCCTATAATTTATTTTTATTTTCGCTGTGAGGATGATCTAGCTTGTATCCAATCAAGCGCTAAATTTCAGCCGGGGAGTTTGATCTTCTGCAAGCCCGGCAAAACACGCAGCCCACTTTACTGTGGGAGGTTGCAGAGGGGGGGGGGTTGTTGTAATCAGGATTTTCCGGCTCCCATCCTTAACATACAACAAGCTCTCCCTAACGTGCTTGTTAAAAGAGATTTAGATTTTTGACTTTTTTTTCGAAAGCTCAACCTCTTCTCTAGAGCTGGTTAAAGCGTTTTTTCGTGTTGCGGCTTTTATTTCCAATGTCATCAATACGTATCAAACCACTGGAAAAATATCATGTGTTGACATGGCCAATGTTTTCAAATATCTGTTTCTATTTGAGGCGTTGAAGCTACCCTAGACTTGCGTGTGTTTACTGTTTCTAAAGCCAGGTGTTCTATCCGGGCAATTGACAAAGTATCGTAAAACCCGTGGATCGATTCTCGTGTAAAAAAAGACATCCACGTTGACGGCATAGACCCGTGGATCGATTCTCTCGTAAAACAGACATCAGCATTGATGAGCTACACCATCAAACCAGTATCCCTAGACCTTGACGTCCTCAGATAAAGCTGAGACATGTAGGCGGGTATCACGTGATAATTGTATCACGACACAGCTAAGCCAGTGTTTCGTTGTTGTCATAGTAACTAACGGTATGGGGGTAACTCTATAAGGGCTTTAAGGGCAGGTGCCCTTCATTAAGTCAAGCTCTGGGAGATGGGGTTTTGGTTGTTATGAAAATGTTTATAGACCTCACACATCCGTTTGTAGTTTGTGGGATTCGACTTAAACCTTTTGTAGGGCCACATTTAATGAGTGGGATTAGAGCCTACGCAGGAGTATAGGTATAATTATTTATTATATTTCTTATATATGTATATAACATATATATATATATATATATATATATATATATATATATATATATATATATATATATATATATATATATATATATATATATATTCGACTTAAACCTTTTGTAGGGCCACTTTTAATGAGTGGGATTAGAGCCTACGCAGGAGTATAGGTATAATCATTTATTATATTTCTTATAAGAACGGCAGAGAGATATGCCGAGGACACAAAGGTTGCAGAATGACAAGTCTGAATAGAACAGTAGAGAGATATAGCGAGGACACAAAGGCTGTAGAATGACAAATTGAATGGAACAGAAACCCGAAGGCGACAATACGGCTCTTCATTACAAACAGATGAATTCAATCCCGAAACCATCACCGTTTGGATGAGGCTCTTTGCAAGCCAGATTGGGATTTTGTTGAATAGGATAGCGTGAGGGCGGAAATGCACTGACAGATTGCAAATGTGGATAGTATGGGCCTGGGGGGGGGGGGGGGGGGGGGGCGGATGTGAGTGGGGGGGGAGGTTATTGTTGTAGTTGCAGATTGGTAATATAGGTGATAGGCCTATATGGCTAGGGGTGTTTTGACGGAAGTAGAGTTTTATTAGACTTGTGGGAAGAAAACGAAAACTAATGATTTGTATTGCTAAAACTACCGAATATTTTTGTGAGAATATGTTATAGAGTTTAATGACGGAATGAGTTTTTTGTTTATTTTTTAACCTTTGAGTCGTGTAAGTCTTTTAGGGACAGATTAAAATGTGTAGTGGTTTATAAATCACAGGGTAAATCGGTGTCTTGGCTTATTTTTTGTACCAATGTGTACACTGTTGTATATTCAACATGTACTCAAATTGTGTACAATGTACTGTATCAACGTGTAATAATATTGTGTACACTGAAGTATATTCAACTTATAATGCAGTATATTTAAAAAATACTCATAGTGTGTACAATGTAGCATATTGAACATGTATTCTTATAATAGTGGTACGGTGCGGTACGACAGCTAATCCGATAGTCTCAAGTTGCTTGTTCAATTCTTTACAACGTCCACGAGTCCGCTCCGCTCTGATGGGCACCTAACTGACGGTAGGAAAGTAAAACGGCTGGGCATAGTGCTAAACACAACTCTAGTTATAATCTGTCACAGAAAGAGGTGAACTCTACTTCACTTTTCCCATGTTCCTTCGGGTGGGTTCCAAAATTAACTTTACTTTAACTTGTCTAATAGGAAAATAAACCGGGAGTGATCTCCCCTAAACTTTCTCGAATATTCTTATATAACTTGGAATGTAGACATGATTTTTAATTACTTAAACTTTTAAAAATAGAATAGAATCTCATAGAAAAAAGAATTGCGCACCAAGCGAACGCCAAAACAAAATGTGCATAATAGTGCGCAATATTATTAGTACTCTATAAATTTACATGCGTTTTTTGAGAAATCTGAAATAGCGAAAAATAGTACTTCCGGTCAACGGAAATTACTCAAAATTTGAAAGAAGGTAGAGAATTAGATATTTTACTTACATGTGAAATTTCATTTATCTATCTAAAATAGTACTCAAGTTATAGGCTTTTGAAAAATTCAAAGTAGGAAAAGTACCACTTCCGGTTATCGGAAATCGCTCAAACGTTGATAGGGATCTACGATTTTTATAAAATACTTATATAGGAAATTTCATCAACCAAGCTGTAACGGTACTCAAGTAATCGTGTTTACACACGGACACACAGACAGACAGACAGACACAGAGACATACGGACAAGATTGCAAAATTATGTTTTTCCGTATCAGTGAGGTGTAAAACGTCGAGATTTCTAAAAATCTCGATTTTTTATTTGCACGATTACAATACTTTCTCTATACTTCGTATATACGAGAAAGTAAAAAAGCTCGTGGTAGTCGAAATGTTAAAAATGCTAAATAAAATAAGAATCATGCTGCGACTCGTACAAGTGTCATTGATGTCATTTGAATTAAATGCCATTGATGTCATTTAAATTAAATGTCACTTCCGTGACAATTAAATGTCAACGATGTGACTTGAATTAAATGTCATTGATCGGACTTGAATTAAGTGTTATTGATGAGACTTAAAATGATGGCACTGATCTGATTTGATCTACCATCCACTGATCATTGATGTGAATTAGATCACATCGCACAAAGTTTCCATGTCCCCTGTAAGACCAGACAAAATTATGCGCTGTCTCTAGCGGTGGATGCTATTTTAGGCTCTGCTCTATTCTGTAGACAGAAACTGGGTAAATGATCGTCCAATTTAGACGGCTTGTTCTCAAAGAAACAGTTTCCTTTTAGGAGAGGAAGCTCCAAATGGCGAACCCGAGCTTAGATAAAGTCTCTGAATGCTGGAGAGACTTGCTATTAGAACGATTACAAAAAAGACTTGCTAACAGAAAGACTTGCTAACAGAAAGACTTGCTAACAGAAAGACTTGCTAAAAGAAAGACGTGCTATCAGAAAGATTTGCTGTCAAAAAGACCTACAAATAGAAAGACGCTAACAAAAAGACTTGCTATCAGCAAGCTTTGCTATCAGAAAGACTTGCTAACAGAAAAACGTATAGACACAATGTGCGCTAGGACAATACAGCCCGGACAACTTTTTCCGAGAACGAGAAAGTACTTTGAACATAGGGCAACGAGGAACAGACACCATAAGGAACAGACACCACAATGAACAGACACCACAAGGAACAGACACCACAAGGAACAGACACCACAAGGAACAGACACCACAAAGAACAGACACCACAAGGAACAGACACCACAAGGAACAGACACCACAAGGAACAGACACCACAAGGAACAGAGCTTGAGTCACTGTCTCACAACACTCAAGTTTTTTTTAGTCGTCACTTGGTGGAAACAAATTTTTTCCATTTTAGAGAAAGTAAGTTAGGAGTTCCCTTAGTATTTGATAGACAATATGGTATTGAAGGAAAAGTAGAGTTCATGATGGGTATGGTAGACGTGATGGTAATGATGGGGAAGGGGGAAGTAGAGTTCCTGCTGTAATTTGTAGACATGATGGTAATGACGGGGAAGTAGAGTTCATTATGAGTATGGTAGACATGATGTTAATGATGGCGATTGAAACAGCAGCAAGGCAAGCCTATAAATAACTACAAATTTTTTTTCTTTTGACAGATTCCATCATATGTATGTTAAGGGTATATGTTGTGCGTGTTTACGTTAATTATGGGGGAAGGGGGGGGGGGGGGAGGTGAAAACGTTTGGGACAGACGTAAGAATTTAATTCGTTTCACGAGGTTTTAGAAGCGATTTAAAGTTAACGTCTACATTTTTTATGGAACATAATTGTGTTTACCGTGATATTATTCTAGAACATAATGTAATTATTTTTAGGAATAATTTAAAACAATTACATCTATTTGGACATCAATTTAGAATCTAATTTTATTTACTGAGATATTAGTTTAGAATTTTATTCAATTTATGCGCACATTTATTTCAGGGCAAATTCATTTATTCGGAAATTAATTTTAGTGTTGGAAGGGATCCCCTCAATATTAAATAACGTAATTTATATTAAAATAATTCAATTTAACTTTGGCCATTAGCAAGGGTATCGGTGTTTAAAATCGTTCCGATTATTTTAATGTCATTAAATTGGATAATTAGCTTTTGTATTAACATGTTCGTTATGAGAAGTAAATATATATTTTTTAACAATGTTAATTAGGTATGCAGGGTGTTTAAGTATAAGGTATAAAATTAGCATAAAGAACACCAAATGTTGAAAATATTTACTTTAAAGAAAGTTATAGAATTAAAGATAAATTTGCAGGTAATTAAAGCATTATCCTCTAATGCAAAGTTTTAAAACATTATTGATACATTTGTAGGCAATTAAAACATTACACTCTAATGCAAAGTTTTAAAACATTATTGATAAATGTGCAGGCAATTAAAACATTATCCTCTAAGGCATAGTTCTAGAAATATTAAAACAATCAGCTATGTATATTTAGACTGAGAGAGGACAGTAGCTCGTAGATTTAAAAAAAAGATTACCTGTTGTGGTTTCAGCCCTAGGCTTGTTGATGATAACTGGACTAACATTATGAACCAACAATATCAGGTAACAAAACAGAAAATAATCCATCGTGGTTGGTCCCTTACTTCATTTGTTAGCAGGAAATTAACAGTCTCTCATGCACGTCCGCGTACAAGTTCAAAGTTTATAAACTGGTTTGTCTGATGCATTTAATCCAACTTTTGACACTACCAGCGACTAAGTTTATGGATAATACTACACATAAGCACAAAAGCAGACGAATTACTACTGTTTGTGTATGCAAAAACACAAACAATTGTCATTAAATATTATCTGCGTATACTAGACCTATTACATAAAGGTTAGGCCAGTATCTAAGCACACAAAAATCTGGTTCTCCGTATACAAGTCTAGGACCGCACTGAATGATCGATAAGATTGGCCAGGGAAACTTGGCTGATGACACTCCAATGTGGCAAGCCAGTTGTGCACCCGCCTTCTTCTTGGTGCAAAACTCTCTAAACCAATTTTTTCTTACAAATAGATCTACTCTCTAAAATGTTCTAAAACCATTAAGATCTTCTTGTAAAGGCTAATTAGAACTCAATTCTAAAAAAAGCTGTAACCACGTTTCTGCACACACTGTAAAAACAACTTGTAAGATTTTCAAAGGTAGGCTCTGTGTGAAGCTGTAATAGAGGGCTCTGAGTGATGCTGTAATAGAGGGCTCTGAGTGAGTTTGTAATAGAGGGCTCTGATTGAAGCTGTAATAGAGGGCTCTAAGTGAAGCTGTAATAGAGGGCTCTGAGTGAATCTGTAATAGAGGGCTCTGAGTGAAGCTGTAATAGAGGGCTCTGAGTGAATCTGTAATAGAGGGCTCTAAGTGAAGCTGTAATAGAGGGCTCTGAGTGAAGCTGTAATAGAGGGCTCCTAGTGAAGCTGTAATAGAGGGCTCTGAGTGAAGCTGTAATAGAGGGCTCTGAGTGAAGCTGTAATACAGGGCTCTAAGTGAATCTGTAATAGAGGGCTCTGAGTGAATCTGTAATAGAGGGCTCTGAGTGAATATGTAATAGAGGGCTCTGAGTGAAGCTGTAATAGAGGGCTCTGAGTGAAGCTGTAATAGAGGGCTCTGAGTGAATCTGTAATAGAGGGCTCTGAGTGAAGCTGTAATAGAGGGCTCCTAGTGAAGCTGTAATAGAGGGCTCCTAGTGAAGCTGTAATAGAGGGCTCTGAGTGAAGCTGTAATAGAGGGCTCTGAGTGAAGCTGTAGCTGAGGGTTCTGGGCGAAAAGTCTGGAAGGTTCTAATTAAACACACCTTCTTCTTCAGATAACCGTTAAGTATGTGCCAGGAAGCGTGCCGCGGTTTAATTAAGGAAATTAGTCGGGGTTATTGGGAGTGGTGGAGTTCGTGTACACAACAAGGCAATTATTGTTACCTCCCCTTCATAGGCTATAACCCCACGCGATTTGTATCAAAACAGTAACGAACACCATAATTATGAGCTAATTAACTAATTAACCCGCACCCAAAGTTTTTAATAAAATTTGTAACCACTTCAATATTTAACACGCATGACGTTCTCAATGAAATTCGCAATGGATTAATTATTAAACGATTAACGCAGAAACATGCTCATACGCCGGATTTTTGTCGGAAATGTTTTTAACTTGATATCCGGAAACACAAATTAATAAAACTACTGTCATTAATGTAAGGGCAGCTATTTGTTTACTCTGGTATCCTGGCTGTTTTCCAACAAATTGTCTCCCTCTTGCTCTCTCTTTCACTTTTCTCCCATTTTCTCTCTCCCATTCTCTTCAGCTTCTTCCCTCTGCTGATTTCTCTTTAACTCTCTCTCTCTCTCTCTCTCTCTCTCTCTCTCTCTCTCTCTCTTCTCTCTCTCTCCCCCCCCCCCACCACCTATAATGTTTAAATCAGCACCTACGTAATTTTTCCATTTTAAGTTGTGTCCCTAACAAACACAAAACAACTATAAGTTATTTCCCTGAAACGTGTATGCTGTTGACGATCGTGTAGTTAATATCTTAGAGGCCAACACCGTTATTTTAGACAGTCTTTGAGATAGTCAATATTTATTTAGGGAATAAATCTGTGAAAAAAAACTAACTTACAAAAATTTGTGTTGAATTCGTAAATAAAGCAGAATACTCCGCTCACAAAAAATAAAATTTCTCTTATACTCTTCTTATATTTCCCCCACCCACAATACATTAACTACTGTTTATAATATCCTCTACGACACACTAACCTAACTCATACTCTTCTCTATTCACATTCCCTCTCCTTATAATGTTCTCTCTGCTCTAGTATGTCCTACCATGTATGTCCTTACAACTCTTCAAACAATACTCTTTACTTGCTGTATTTTCTGTATCTAAACACCCCCTCCCCCACCCTCTCCCAATCTTCGTGTTTGTGTGAAAACATCAGCCCAAAAAACCTTGTCACCAGACCGAATATATTTCACACTTTGGGTTCTATTTGATTATGTGCATCCACATTGTGCCCGGGTTTCCAATGAGCAGCTACAGTACTTCCACACTGATGCACGCAATGCCCCCTCCCCCCCCCCACACACACCCTCAGTTATTCTACTTGGTGGTCCCAAGTTTTTGCAGGAACGCTGCGGACATGTTTTTATTGGTTAAGGTGCCAGGACTGGTTCGACAGAAAGCCAAAATACTAGACTGGCTGATATGTTTTCTAGCTTTCAAACATTAAGGTGATATTACTGGTACGACAGATCATTAAGGTGATATCACAGGTACGACAGATCATTAAGGTGATATTACTGGTACGACAGATCATTAAGGTGGTATTACTGGTACGACAGATCATTAAGGTGGTATCACTGGTACGACAGATCATTAAGGTGATATCACAGGTACGACAGATCATTAAGGTGGTATCACTGGTACGACAGATCATTAAGGTGGCATCACTGGTACGACAGATCATTAAGGTGGTATCACTGGTACGGTAGAAAACAAAAAAATACTATATTGACTGATGTGTTTTATGGCTTTCAGACATTTAGCGCTGTAGTTTTTCAATAAAATGTCTGGGCTATCACTGGTTTGGTTTTCTTATCACTTCTATTATCTATAAAGACAGGAGCCTCCCAACAATTACGTGCTAAAAACAATTGATATTCCTTTAAAAATGTGTATCTATTTATATTTCTAACATGATTAAATACCAACACATGAATCATAAACAGCCGGGATGTTTCTTGTATCAACATTTACAGTCAACACCGACAATCGAACCTGAGATAGCTGGGTGTTTTCTTGCTCTCTATAGGGATGGGGTTTCAGAATGTGGGTGTCAAAAATAATTACGAGATGGGGAGGAAATCTATTAGGAAACCCCGCAAAAAATGGATTGACCTTCGCATTGTGGTGGTGGTGGGGGGGGGGGGGGGGGGTGAGACAACTAAACTGGTACCACAACAGACAAAAATCTCGGCCGTTTTCTCTCTCCTTAATCTGATGTTTTATTTGGCTTCCCGCTGGGCGTTAAAAGATTGGTTGGAACTTTTTCAATGTCGACAGTACGAAATCTTAAAACCCGATTTTTCTTCAGACGTCGGTCATTTCGTCATCGTTTTATGTAATGAATATCTCGATTCGACCTCTAACATTTAAACGGCTTCGTTTATACATGAACTGAGCGGAAAGCTAACAAAAATATGAATGTTATAAACTTCAAAATACCAGGAAATTTCGTGTCTCGAAACTTTGACATCGCGAGTCTTTACTTTGTTAACAAATAAACTTAACGAGATCCCTAATTTTTCTAAACTTTACATAGCCTCTAAACTTTACACAGCCTCTAAACTTTGTATAGCCTCAAAACTTTACACAGCCTCTAAACTTTACATAGCCTCTAAACTTTACATAGCCTCTAAACTTTACACAGCCTCTAAACTTTGTATAGCCTCAAAACTTTACATAGCCTCTAAACTTTACACAGCCTCTAAACTTTGTATAGCCTCTAAACTTTACATAGCCTCTAAACTTTACATAGCCTCTAAACTTTACACAGCCTCTAAACTTTGCATAGCCTCAAAACTTTACATAGCCTCTAAACTTTACATAGCCTCTAAACTTTAAATAGCCTCTAAACTTTGCATAGCCTCAAAACTTTACATAGCCTCTAAACTTTACATAGCCTCTAAACTTTACATATCCTCGAAACTTTGCATAGCCTTGAAACTTCAACTTCCACCTCAATTTTACCTTGCATGTAAACACTACTTTGCCTCTAAACTTTACATTGTATCTAAACTTAACACTGCCTTCTGAAAATTAAATTAAAATATTTCTGTAGGTTTAATTTGTTCAGTTTGGGATTTCTATTTACTGTAGACAATTTATCGTTTAGTTCAGCAGCCAAACAAAAACACCTACTAAACACCTTGTAAACACCTTGTAAACACCTTCTAAACACCTTCTAAACACCTTCTAAAAACCTTCTAACCACCTACTAAACGCCTTCTAAACACCAGCTATTATCAATTAAACACTAAGCACTGGCTTAAAACCAGCATTATACCTTAACAGAGTTTCTTTCAGGAATTTTTTCGACAGGCAGTACTCGTCCCCCCCCCCCACCTCCATCTCCAACACCGGATCACGTCTACAACCCCCCACCCCCACGGGCGAAATGAAAACAAAACTTTTTATACGAAATCTATACTTATAACCTAGATCCGCCTACTCCGGAAATTTTAAGTACGCTCGACCATAAATGTTAAGCCCCCCCCCCCCCCCCCCTGAAAGAAATATCCGAAAGATACCCTCCATACAAACTGTGCAAGAGTTCACATAAATCGTTCCATCCCGTCGATTTTTAAAACGAAAATTAAATTGTTTCTGGTTTAAAAAAATAAGTTCAGCAGCTAGACTTGAGCGAGGAATGCGTTAGATAATGGCGGCCGGTGTTTTTTTTTTTGTCCCGCTATTTACATCTTCTTGCTTTGTTTGACGCAAGCCCCAAACGGAGAAACGGAAGTGAAAATCTGGAAGACACAATTGTTCTGGCGTCATCGCCTACTTGTTTCTTTGCCTGCCCTCTGTGGGATACAAGCTAGACAATAATGTCGCAGCGCATAGCTTTAGGGATGTCCTAGTCGCTCTATTCACTGAAAAGATTGATCTCCAAAGATTTTAGTAATTTTTTTCCAGCATGCACATCACGTTTTTCAAAAAGCCTGTTAATGAATTGTTTAAATGCATATTTCGCTGGTTTTTATGACGCATGTGGATTATATGTGCAGATTAAAAATTGACAAGCTCGCAAGTTTAATTAGATTATTTTTCCAGGTTTAATTATCGATTGCATCTGCAAACGTAGAGATATGATTTAAAACCGTGAATAGTTGACAAGCCGAGTTGAGTGAAAATGTAACAGTTCTAAAATAGGATAGTTTATTTTTTATAACATAGATTAACCTACTAAACATTACATCCTACAATGAATTCGAAGTTTTGCGATTAAAACGAATTATGTATGTTCGCTAACATACCGTAAACTATTCCAAATTAATTCTTATCGTCAGGAATTGAAAACTAAACATTTCCATATTCTTCCATTTGTACCGTTTATCCGCCCCTCGCTCATATTCATTCAGAAATAGAATGCATCACCTTAAAACCACCAAAGTGAAATAAAGTTCCTGTACTTTAAAATAGTACATCCAAAATCAATCAAAAACAGAACTGGCAGAAGAGAAATTTGGTAATCAGAAGCTATTCACGGTACACTTCACACGTGAGGCTCAGCTAGGGCAGATAGAAAATCTCTAAGCCATGGACAACCTTGTCGTGAGAAAAAACCGTAAGAGAACTACCCACTGATGTGAACAGGTTTTGAAAAGCTGATTAAATATTTATGACACCACATCCACGAGCGCTAATCCTGGCATCTGGTGGAATCTAGTGCGCTGGGCTACACTACACGGTGGCAGACGACTGCTACACGTATACTGGATCGTCTGCTCAAGGCTTGCAGGCGATAGGAGCGTTCGCACCTATGTACGACAAAAGCACGTATGTACACACTACATTTTGTGGAGAAAAACTGCGATAGAAGCACGCATATACACATTGTGTTTTCTAGAGGAAATTAAATATACGATGACGGCTAAATAGTTTATACATCACGAAAATAAAATTGTTGCATAAGGTTATACGCCTACATAAAAAGTTTTGAAAAGGAACACACAATTGTTTTCTATTCCCGGGATAAAGAAAGATTTATTCAGCAATTTATTCTACCGCTAGCTCTGCATAATTTTGCAATAGATGATTGTTATTGATAAAATTTGCTGCTCCAATCTCGGCTCTGATGAGAAAAGATAATAGGCCATTCAAGAGACGCACATTTCCATAACTTTTTCCATAACTAGACCGCTTTGATGTGGCGAATGTAGAAATACATACACACACATGCATACACAGACACACAGACACACACATATATATATATATATATAAGTCCGTGTGTACTATTGATCAATAAATCTAACCCTATTCTTTGAGTTGTGTGTGTGAGCATCGTATATCCCCGAGTTTACTGAGTGCAACCTATGACAACCTATAACAACCATGACAACCTGTGACAACTGACTGGCACTCACATACTACCGCTGTCAGCTAATAAACTCACGTCCCTGCTCCCTCACGCACCGGCACCGTCTCCCGTCAACCCGTGAACCTGACGCCGGATGCTTACCTTACCCAACTCATTAGAGGTCTCTGTCCACCGCTGACCTCATCTAATTAGACCCGTCAGTAACTAGAGGCGAGGGATTTATGACATCATCAGTAACTAGAGGTAAGGGGTTTATTTGACATAGTTTAGCGATAGCATCGACTATAGGAAGAGTTGTGTAAGCTTCTGCCAATGGTTTCTCTACACTGTCAAAGGGACACACACATTTAAACAGTAACAGCTACCAATAATTATTGAACACTATCACACTAACAGCTACCAATAATTATTGAACACTATCACAGTAACAGCTACCAATATTTATTTAACGCTACCACAGTAACAGCTGCCAATATTTATTGAACACTATCACAGTAACAGCTAACAATATTTATTTAACACTAACACAGTAACAGCTGACAATATTTATTGAACACTAACACAGTAACAGCTAACAATATTTATTTAACACTAACACAGTAACAGCTAACAATATTTATTGAACACTATCACAGTTACACACAGACTGGAACATTAATAGCCCCCGACATGTTTCCACATCAGGTAGCAACAGTTCAATATCCAGGTAGATCTGCCTACCTGGAATAACCAGACGAATCCACGACCTTGTGATCATGTGACCAAAAGATATACTAATTGCTATGTTGGGATAACATACGCCTCTAACTTATAGTCGAGCTTTTGTTTATGCAGGAATTGTAAATCTAAATATTGAAATCAATGGCAAAAATACTTCGTGACGCCAGACTTAATCAATGACTGGTACTACATAAGGCTGAGTGGTTTGATGTTTTCTTAAATTGGACTTGACTGTTTTGAAGTGTGACTACTTTATAGTTAAGCTGTATAACAATGGTTCCACAGCAACGGTCATAGATAAATGGATCGGTTAACTAGCCATAGATGTCTGTGTTTACAAAGCCACAGCTACAACGACAAAGCATTGAAAAACGCGGCCTTTCCTTTAGAAATTGTATTGATTTTCTGCTGCAAAAATCATAAAGTGAAAAATGGAATTGCAATAAAAACTAATAGCATAATGGCATCATTATTTCAATAAAAGAAAATCGTCACATCTCAATTGTATAAAAATAATTTGAATGCAAATGGGATTTGAGCGATTAAACGCTTGAAATGCAGGTTGAACCTGGAACACTGGAAGTTTTTTTCACACTGAAACATTTTTTTTCAGGTCTAAGCTCACGTAGAGACGTGTTTTTTTAAATCGTGTTTCAAATGGTCACACTTGATCGCCTGTCGGGTTAGGAAAATACTGGTACAATGTAAAACATTAAATGTATTTCTAAAGAACACTTGACAAAAGCTGTAGCCAGCTGTAATTTTACGTTGTTAACGCTGTTCTAAATTTCAGAAAAATCATTTTTTCCCCTGGTGGTGACTGGTTTACAAATCTAAGTACAAAGTACTAGGAGGTCCCAAATTATGTTCGTTTTCAAAGGGAACCTCAATACAGAAACCAGCAAATGACTTCCTGATTTGGTGGGCCAATGCCATCACAAAATGGACTGCAATAGTCAGAACACAGTTTAAAACGGTCGGCGAAGCTGTAGAAATTTAACATATTGGAGAGAATAAAATGATTTGATTGACCGTTTAAAGCAGAAATAGATTCTAAATTATAAATTGTGTAGCAGTATAAAGGCATAAAGCTATCTAGACATATTTAGGCATAGTTTCTAAATGTTACAGTGTATGGCATTATTAATGGATAGAGCTATCTTGTCAACGAGTGTTGTCTGGTATTTTTGGTTTTTATTTAGATGCAATGTTGACTTCCTTTCTTTAAATCAAAGCTTATTTCCTCTCCCAAAAACCTTTTAACGTTAACCTTCAGTGCCCCACAAGTACCCACGTTATTTTAAGGTTAATATCTTTATCAATAACCAGAGCAGCTTGAAGTTAAGCTTATTGCCTCTCTCGCGAATCTGTAATCCGCTAACCTTTACTTAAACGGCACAAATACTCATTGCCAGTTTTTATTCTAGGTTTACATGATGTTAGGCTAAGCACGAATCGGCGATAAAGGATATAATTAGATTAATGGAAATCCCAAGACAAAAACAGCATGGCCTTTGTTAAAGCTAATTATAATTACGGCCTATGTAAGATCGCGTGAGAGGGAAGGTGAGCCGTCCACGGTGAGCACACGACTCACGTCCAATCACCCCGCTGTAGCGTCATCCCTTGTGCTCACCTGTGGGGGAGCCACGAGAACAGGTGAGACAGTCAGGGTTGGCTCCGCATTGCGCAACAGGACACGAGCTAAGCGCGTGCATCCCACAGAGATAATCTTTCCCCCTCCCTCTAATCTACCACACAGATGCCATTTTTATTTCAGCCCCCCCCCCCCCATTCAGTTTTTTTTTAACTCACCGACATACAGGATAAACTCTGGATTCTCTTTTTAATGCAAGTTTTTACCAGGACAACTGGAGTTAGAGAAAGAAACTCGTGAGTTTTTTGCGTATAAAAATAGACACGATATATAATGTCCATTAATGCAGCTGTTCATTTCACGTTCCGTTATTCACATAGTTGGTGTCATATTCGCTCTACAAACGACATGAGTTGGAACAATGACATAAAATTTACTTCAATTCACAATAATACGCAGCTGGTTACGTTGAAGTCATTGCTGTAATTATGGCGTAATTTGTAGACTGGGTAGGCTTAGAGGAGCTGTAGTATAGTATAATGTATCAACTATTGGACGAATTACTCTCAATTAGGGACATTAGTATAACGAAGGGGTGCATTTCGGACACTAAGCAAAGGTCCCCAATGTATTTATTGTATAACCTTTGCCAGACCAGTCTTGTATGAGATGGCTGAAGTTCTGGACAGCTGCCCAGGCATGTATGAGATGACCGGAGTTTCGGACAATGCCCGGGCATGGATGAGATTGCCATAGTTCTGTACAGTTACCCAGGTATCTGAGAGATGGCCGGAGTTGCGGACGATTCCCAGGCATGGATGAGACCGCTCGAGTTCTGAATAATTCCCAGGCATGTGTGAGATGGTCGGAGTTTTGGACAGCTGCCCAGCTATCTGAGAGATGGCCGTAATTCTGGACAGCTGCCCTGGTACCTGATAGATGGCCGGAGTTTCGAACAATGCCCAGGCATCTAAGAGATGGCTATAGTTCTTGACAATGCCCAGGCATATATGTGATGGTCGAGTAATTGGACATTGCCCGAGCATAACAAAAATAACATGAGCTCATAGACAAACTCGCAATCTTGTCTGTGCAGTATTCAACTTCTGAGATTCAAAAATATTATTTCCCAACTGAACAATATAGGCTCGGTGATTAGAATCAAATTAGCTGCCTCCAAACATGTCTGGTTAATTATGATCTCCCGCACGATGCAACAAAACTCATTGTATTTTTTTTATCCGGGAATACCCCATTACCACACAAAATTAAAATTGATTTCGTCTATTTATCTAAGTTATCATCAACGGCATTCTAACAACATTAATATCATCTGATAGATTTTCAAAAAATAAACTAGTTCAGGACATTTTAGTTGAAGATTTTGTTTTCTATTATAATTAATACTACTGAAGTGCATCATTGAGAGTGAGCGAGTGTTTGCGTGTGATATTTTCAATGTTTTTCTCGATGGAGTACATGGGAATTATTGTTTCATTTACGTTGCCAGGGAGATTTTCACCCTCTCATGAGATTTTGAATTACATAGAATTATTCAAATACTCAAAGTACGCTTGAGTGAATCGACGCTGATTTAAGAAAATATTTTTTCGCCAACCCAGAAGAGATGCCTGAAATAAATTCTGCCTTAAATACGCAGGTTTCACGCCAACACGATAACTTGAGTTCTGTTGCAGCAAGGCGGAAAACATTCGTGTATAAGTAAATAAACCGGGAATGATCTCCCCTAAACTTTCTCGAATATTCTTATATAACTTGGAATATAGACATGATTTTTAATTACTTAAACTTTTAAAAATAGAATAGAATCTCATAGAAAAAAGAATTGCGCACCAAGCGAACGCCAAAACAAAATGTGCATAATAGTGCGCAATAGTATTAGTACTTTATAAATTTACTTGCGTTTTTTGAGAAATCGGAAATAGCGTAAATTAGTACTTCCGGTCAACGGAAATTACTCAAAATTTAACAGAAGGTAGAGACATAGATCTTTTACTTACATGTGAAATTTCATTTATCTTTCTGAAATAGTACTCAAGTTATAGGCTTTTGAGAAATTCAAAGTAAAAAAAATACCACCTCCGGTTATCGAAAATCGCTCAAAAGTTGATCAGGATCTACGATTTTGATAAAATACTTATTTATGAAATTTCATCAACCTAGCTGTAACGGTACTCAAGTTATCGCGTTTACACACATACAGACAGACACACACACAGACATACGGACAAGATTGCAAAATTACGTTTTTCCGTATCACGATTACAAGACTTTTCTATACTTCGTATATACGAGAAAGTAAAAAAAAAATTTTATTCTGGATTACTTTCAATTTTTTACTCCGATATCATGAAGTAGTATTTTACTTAATTTCATCCACCTAACTTAAAGGTTTATCCAGGTATCGGCTTATAAAAAACGGAACTAGAGTAGCCTACCACTTCCGTTTACTAGAAACCGCTTAAAAATGATAGAAAACAACAGATTTTATAAAATAATTTTGTATGAGATTTCTTCAACCTAGCATAAAGACTAACAGACGGACAAAATTACAAAATTAAGTTGTTTTTTCTACCCATAATGGTGTAAAGCGTCGATATTTGTAAAAATCTCGATTTTGATTTTTTTTTTTTGCACGATTACAATAGTTCTTCTATATTGTGTACACGAGAAAGTAAAAAGAAACATTGTTCGGAGTTCGCCATTAAATGTTTTAAAAAATATCAGCAACTATTTTCTAAAATAATAAAATTACTGAAAGTATTTTATCGATAAATAATCGTACCGTAGTTAATTATACGGACGTAAGAATGCATTGGATCCATTAGGCCCGTCTAGCCGTCCGTGTCTTATCCTACAGTAGAGAGGCTTGGCCGCTGTACTGTTACTGGTAACAGGAAAATATTTATGAAATTAACACGACGGAAATGACTACGAGGAAGAGGGAGGGGAAGGAGGCGGCGGATCGATGTTAATGGGAAATGGTGCCTTTGTTGATGGAAAATGATGTTTTTGTCGTCGAATATTTCGTCCTGCGCAGGATTTTGTTGGACGCGTTTTGGAGAAGTTGTGAAATATTTGACTCAACATAAAAATAAGTTGACCTTAATTCCCAAGGCCAATCTTGACAGCTTTTAAATTTTATGGTTATCCCCCACCCCAAACTCAATCCCCCGGAGAGACACCTGTGTCAGCTGTATTTTATCTTTTTCTAAAACTCCGTCTCTCTAAATTATAAACTGAAATCTTTAATTGCGATCTAAAACGTTTTAGTTTCCTTTTGATCTTTGCTCCTTTTGTTTTTGAAGAACAGATTTAGAAAACTTTGAACTTTTAGATAGTTTTGTCTAAATACTGAATTAAATGTGGCTAAATACGATAATGAAGACGTCTTATAGAGGGACAGCACGACCCCCTGGGTAAAGATGCGTCCAGAAACGAAGTCACTCTTTTTAAAAACCTTTTTATCTCCCCTTCCCCACCGTCACACATCGTCACCAAAAGACAGAATAACTCACTATAAATTACCATCACGCACCAAAAGACAGAATAACCCACTATAAATTACCATCACGCACCAAAAGACAGAATAACCCACTATAAATTACCATTACGCACCAAAAGACAGAATAACTCACTATAAATTACCATCACGCACCAAAAGACAGAATAACTCACTATAAATTACCATCACGCACCAAAAGACAGAATAACCCACTATAAATTACCATCACGCACCAAAAGACAGAATAACTCACTATAAATTACCATCACGCACCAAAAGACAGAATAACCCACTATAAATTACCATCACGCACCAAAAGACAGAATAACCCACTATAAATTACCATCACGCACCAAAAGACAGAATAACTCACTATAAATTACCATCACGCACCAAAAGACAGAATAACTCACTATAAATTACCATCACGCACCAAAAGACAGAATAACCCACTATAAATTACCATTACGCACCAAAAGACAGAATAACCCACTATAAATTACCATCACGCACCAAAAGACAGAATAACTCACTATAAATTACCATCACGCACCAAAAGACAGAATAACTCACTATAAATTACCATCACGCACCAAAAGACAGAATAACCCACTATAAATTACCATCACGCACCAAAAGACAGAATAACTCACTATAAATTACCATCACGCACCAAAAGACAGAATAACCCACTATAAATTACCATCACGCACCAAAAGACAGAATAACCCACTATAAATTACCATCACGCACCAAAAGACAGAATAACCCACTATAAATTACCATCACGCACCAAAAGACAGAATAACCCACTATAAATTACCATCACGCACCAAAAGACAGAATAACTCACTATAAATTATCATCACGCACCAAAAGACAGAATAACCCACTATAAATTACCATCACGCACCAAAAGACAGAATAACCCACTATAAATTACCATCACGCACCGAAAGACAGAATAACCCACTATAAATTACCACCACGCACCAAAAGACAGAATAACCCACTATAAATTACCATCACGCACCAAAAGACAGAATAACCCACTATAAATTACCATCACGCACCAAAAGACAGAATAACCCACTATAAATTACCATCACGCACCAAAAGACAGAATAACCCACTATAAATTACCATCACGCACCAAAAGACAGAATAACCCACTATAAATTACCATCACGCACCAAAAGACAGAATAACCCACTATAAATTACCATTACGCACCAAAAGACAGAATAACCCACTATAAATTACCATCACGCACCAAAAGACAGAATAACTCACTATAAATTATCATCACGCACCAAAAGACAGAATAACCCACTATAAATTACCACCACGCACCAAAAGACAGAATAACCCACTATAAATTACCATCACGCACCAAAAGACAGAATAACTCACTATAAATTACCATCACGCACCAAAAGACAGAATGTCCCACTATAAATTACCATCACGCATCAACCTAAGATCCCTCATAAATTTGAATTTTCAAACATCAAAATTTCCCTAAAATATTTAAATAGCTGGGACAAGAGTGAGTATATTTAGCACTTTTGTTTACAACTTACAAAAGAAAAGCTGTCATAAAAAACGCGAAATAACGAATGAAATGTTTCTGGTAATATTTTATGAAATGCTAAATTTTCTATAATTTCTCAATCACCCCCCCCCCCCTCTCCCCCCCCCCCAACATTTTCCCTTAGTCACACATTGTCACAATGCTCTATCCAAGTCAATATCAGTTACGATTTGATTAACTGGCAGTTATTCTCATAGACAATTGTATTGTTTGTAGCACATATAGACATTTGGTTTATTTGTAATCAAATAGACCATCTACAGAAGTGTTGCTTGTAATGTGCATAAAACATACAACCAATGTTTATTTACAAAGAACATGTCTACACATCCATTTCATTTACTGAAAACGTGTGTAGATCCAATTACTGCCAGCTGACAATTTACTTCTAAAATGTTCAAATATCAAAAGTTATCTTTACTTCTATCCGCAGCATAGTCTTACAAGGTTGAGATATAACGTCATGTATGTGGCTGTATGTTATGAAATCTCTAGATACTTCATGATTTCTTGTATTATGGAACTTTAATCTTTAAATCACCTGTTAACTTAAACAAAATTTAATGTTTAGAATAGTGTGGCTCATTAGTCACAAGAATATAGATATATAACCACACGCCACAAGAATGTAAAGGGTTCTTGTGATCGATAGAAACATCACACCATCAAACCACATGCCACCAGAATGTAGAGAGTTCGTGTGATAGACACATCACACCCATCAAACCACACATCCCACCCATCAAGCCACACATCACACACATCAAGCCACACATCACACCCATCAAACCACACATCCCACCCATCAAACCACACATCACACCCATCAAACCACACATCACACCCATCAAACCACACATCCCACCCATCAAGCCACACATCACACACATCAAACCACACATCACACACATCAAGCCACACATCCCACCCATCAAGCCACACATCACACCCATCAAACCACACATCCCACCCATCAAGCCACACATCACACACATCAAGCCACACATCACACCCATCAAACCACACATCCCACCCATCAAACCACACATCACACCCATCAAACCACACATCACACCCATCAAACCACACATCCCACCCATCAAGCCACACATCACACACATCAAACCACACATCACACACATCAAGCCACACATCCCACCCATCAAGCCACACATCACACCCATCAAACCACACATCACACCCATCAAGACACACATCACACACATCAAACCACACATCACACACATCAAACCACACATCACACACATCAAGACACACGTAGAAACAGACATGTACCTAGTCTGAGTCACGTATAACGCATTATTCCACTGCGAGAAGTAATATGAAGGAGTTGTTGAGTCTTTGGTAAAGCTGGGTTAAAAAATCACCAAATTAAGTTCCGGTTTATAAATCTACAGCGGGATTTCCTACCAAAAGCTTTTCATCCTATTTCCTACCCGAGCCGAAAGCCATTTTGAGATCCTAGTTTTGTGTAATCAGTTAATGATCCAGGCGTGTATACTGTTGACCAGACGTTCATAAATCATTTTGGGCGTCGGATCTATCCCCAGACTATAGAATTTTCGGAGACCTGGCCGAAATTCTAATGGATAGCCCAGGACCCGATATTACAAGGTCAACACAAAGGGATGGAAAATACACTGTCATAAGTCATGGAGGTCGAGCACTGAGGTAACTGGCGTGAGGATAAAGTGACGTCATTGTCGTGAGGTCAAAGAGACGTCATTGTCGTGAGGTTACAGTGACGTCATTGTCGTGAGGTTACAGTGACATCGTCATCATTGTCGTGAGGTTACAGTGACGTCATTGTCGTAAGGTTACAGTGACGTCATTGTCGTAAGGTTACAGTGACGTCATTGTCTTGAGGTTACAGTGACGTCATTGTCTTGAGGTTACAGTGACGTCATGGTCGGGATGTCTCACAGAGTGGGACCATGGCCTTTAGGTCAACTCATGGTACACATACCACAAACCGATGTTAGACCTTCGTTCGACTGTATATTGTGTGAGTCCCTCAAAAGTTTTCTCGTTGGAAAATAAATGGGTTACCCTGACCCTTGACATGTCACGTCTGTAATATATATTTTGTTGGCAGTCATAAGCGTGGCAGAAAATAAAAGATTTCATCGTGCCAATGATATTCTCTTCTCCGCTTATGACCTATGTAGAAAGACCTTGTTCGCTCGGAGGCTTGTATTTATGTCGTTAAGATAATATCTGACGCATTAAAAAAATCTTTTATAGCCTTAAATTATGTTGTTCTACGGTGTAGTGATATCTTTCGTGGCTGCCGAGTAAAAAAAAATTCAAAGTGTCCGCACTCACAAATTAACTCTTGGACTGATTTCACTGGAATCGGTCCAAGCTTCCATCCCTTGAACTTTTGAGTTGATTACAGATCGTAAAGAACCGGAAGTGGCTGGAACTCAATTCAATGCGCGCTGTTATCGCGATTCCACGACATTAAAGTGTTAATCCCGTTAGCCTAGCAGCGAGGAAAATTATTGACGAATAATAAATGGCATAGGAGGAGAAAGGGGTGGGGACCGGTTGGGGTTGGGGGTGGTGGGGGAGCGGTTGGAGGGAGGGTGGTATTTCTTTATCTCTACTGTTTTTATAAGATTCGGTTTTAAAATTTAATACGCGATCGAATTTCCAAATTATTTCAGAAATGTTCTGAAATTTCTTTTTTTTTTACATGAAAAAAAAAAAACAACAACAAGAAACGTCTGTTAAATGAACTGCAGGTGGAACTATTGTTGACGTCACTTCCGGTCAAGTTGAGTGCAGCTAGGTTATCTGACAGCTTCTAAGTCACGTATGCAAGGTCACAAAGGCAAGGTCAAGCAGGCAAGTTACGTAGGAAAGCTTTAATGTCTTGTGGAGATTCCATTGCTCAAGGCAACTATGCTCTCATTATGTTACACAAAGTCTAGCAGGCAAATTTTTAAAAAATAATATATAGATGATCTAATAGTGCATGTATTCTATGTAAAAATGAGTCTGTATCTGGGTGTGTTTGTGTGTTTGTTTGTCTGTCTGTCTTTTATGTAATATTATACCTTTCATCCTTCTAATTCGTTCTTAATTATAGACTTGGATATGCTGTTCTCCAACACAATTAAGTATTACGTGTCAACTTCTTAAGCACCTTAAAGGCCGTAAAATTCCAATTTTAGCCTGCTTTTTTGTGTGGATTTGCTGCCATCGCCTTTGATAAACCAAGAACGAACTACAAGGCAGCAGTTGTTTATGAGTTGTCTCTCCTAGATGGGTTGCTGTTGCCAGCTATCGAGCCTCATCTGCCCGGCGGTTACAACTTAGGATATTTCAGTTAATCAACCATGAGCTTTACCGACCCTATCACACCGATTATCATTTCATCCGATCGCCATGAAACTTTAGCAAGAATAATCATGGGAGGGTATCTGTGCGAACACAATTATTTTCAGAGGGGCGGAGCTCCAGCAAGGTGCGATTTGGCGCCCCTAGCTCTCCAGTCTATTTGGCGCCCCTAGCTCTCCAGTCTATTTGGCGCCGCTAGCTCTCCAGTCTATTTAACGCCCCTAGCTCTCCAGTCTATTTGGCGCCCCTAGCTCTCCAGTCTATTTGGCGCCCCTAGCTCTCCAGTCTATTTGGCGCCCCTAGCTCTCCAGTCTATTTGGCGCCCCTAGCTCTCCAGTCTATTTGGCGCCCCTAGCTCTCCAGTCTATTTGGCGCCCCTAGCTCTCCAGTCTATTTGGCGCCCCTAGCTCTCCAGTCTATTTGGCGCCCCTAGCTCTCCAGTCTATTTGGCGCCCCTAGCTCTCCAGTCTATTTGGGCGTCCTGCACAAAGGGGCTGGGGTACTACGTGATTAGATGGTCAAGTTACATCAGGCTCTTCAGTCAAGGTTATAATACTGCTCGCCCTGGGGCGTCGGGGCGGTTATGTTGACGTATAGGATCCAAAAATGTAGGGTCGGCACTGTTTACCTATTGTTTACTTATTGTTTACCTATTGTTTACCTATTGCTCACCTATTGTTTACTAACTGTTTACCTTCAAATAACTCAGTTTCAGAAAACAAGGTCACGCGTCTAAAAATACACGATAGTTAACGCATTGATGTTGCGTTAGCCTTTCGTCTAAGATTGCAGCAATGCGCGAGGAGTGCGCTAGTTATGTTATAAAAAGCCACAAGTTTTATAAAACAAATATAATAAAATTTTTTACAGCAACAAGCTTTTAAATGCACTGAAAATAAGAAAACAAAACTAATTCGCTTTCTTTAATAAAATCGTTTGTCGCTAAAATATGTAAAAGATCTCATGAGCAACCAAAGCTTCATTTTAAAAAAAGTAAATTAGTTTTATTTTCTTTATTTCAGCGTATTTAAAAGCTTGTTGCTATAAAGGTTTTTTTATATTCGTTTTATTTTCTACTTTTTAGTGATTCTTCATTTATGAAGTCGACACGACTAAAACTATTTGCTTCAAAACACTACCAGTAGCTCGCGATATCTGAAAGATGATTATCTGCCCCGTAATGGCAGCCGTCTGTGACCATATTGTACAGACGACAGCAAATTCTTTTTTTTACCTGCTCGCAATAGCCTTCACTAGATCGACCCGTTCTACGATTCTAAACGGTGCCCTGTCAAAACGGCCCGGGACAAATCGGCCCCGTCAAAACGGCCCCGTTAATACGACCCCGTCAAATCGACTCCCGACAAACCGACCCCGTCAAAATAGCCCCGTCAAAAGGGCCCCGACTTATTGGCTCCCGTCAAATAGGCTCCCGTCATATTGACTTGCGACATATAGGCTCCCGACAAATGGGCTCCCGATATTTAGGCTCCCGACAAATGGACTCCCGACATATTAACCCCTGACAAATAGGCTCAGGACATATTGGCTCCCGACAAAGCGGCTCCCGACATATTGGCTCCCGACATAAGGGCTCAAGACAAATGGGCTCCCGGCAAATGGGCTCAAGACATTTTGGCTACCGACAAATGGGCTCCCGACATATTGGCTCCCGGCAATTGGGCTCCCGACATATTGGCTTTTGACAAAATGACTCCCGACATATTGGCTCCAGAAAAATAAATGATATGACCACTATTGGCATAAAAGTAACCATTGTGTCCTACCTCCAATACCACCATAACCTCTTTTTAATGCCCGAATGAAATTATTTTTTCATGAACCAACATTAATTCACAAACAAATCGAGCCCTTAACAGCTAAATTCCACCAATTCTAAAGTTTTGATAATGTTTAATTTACAACAGAAAAGATCTGTTGCTTAAAAGCGAGCACAGAAGTATAAATGTATGATATACATGATGTTAACATGATAACAGCATTTTGTTTTGATAACCTACAAACACAGTGGCGTAGCGAGGTCGGGTGTCACCCGGTGCGGCACTTAATGGTATCACCCCCCCCCCCGGGGCGTTGCGACCCTTCCCAGGGACAAACTTTCAAGTTTTCGATTTGCAACCCCCCCCCCAAACTTTCGATTTGCACCCCCCCCCCCCTCAACTTTTTCTCTATATATTTTGCTATTTTTTGCCTTGGTGTCACCCCCCTAAATGGTGTCACCCGGTGCGGTCCGCACCCCCCCCCCCCCTCGCTACGCCCCTGTACAAGCATATTGCAGTTAGGAAAGTACAGCGTGGACCCTTCTCCCCACACAATGAGTTGGAACAGCCTATAACCGACTCAATTATGGATGTCATAGATAGATGACCCTTAAATTAAAACATACTATATTTTATAATAGATAAACTAATATAAAAATAAGGCCTGCCGAGCAAGAGATGCATACGTTGTATTACATAAGAGTGTTGGATAAACTAACTCTAAAGAATATTGATGAAGGGGTCCCACTGGCAGATGTCATATTCAATGAGACCGCTTTGCCGGGACAACTTAGTCTCTACAGAAACGGTATTGTCAGTGCAGTGGCGTAGCTAGGAGTTTTGGGCCCCTATGCAAAAATTATCAGTGGGCCCCTTCGTCAGCCGTAAGGCTAGTGGCGTCGCTAGGTCGGGTCTCACCCGGTGCGGCACTTCGTATTGTCACCCCCTCCCAGGAAACAAAGCATATATATATATATATATATATATATATATATATATATATATATATATATATATATATATATATATATAAATATATATATATATGTATATATATATATATGTGTGTGTGTGTGTGTGTGTGTGTCGGCCTACATATGTATATATATATGTGTGTGTGTGTGTGTGTGTGTGTGTGTGTGTCGGCCTACATAGGCCTAAAATTTATATATATGCCACATACTGGTACACGTACGTGTTTAAGCTTTAATCACTGCTGACTTAATAGTAACGATGTTTATCTACAGTCTGTTTATAATACAGTTGGATGTAGCATTGTTTTCTTTATAGTTTACGTTTACGTCGTGGTGTCCCCCCCCCTCTTGATATAATTTTCGATTTGTACTTAGATGACTATTTAACTTTAACTAATGGATCTGGAAAATGGCATTTCATTCTATAAATTTTACAATTTTTTGCCTTTGGTGTCACCCCACCCCTAAATGGTTTCACCCGTTGCGGTCCGCACCCCACGCCTCGCCTTCGCTACGCCTCTGCGTTAGGCTACAGAGGAGTTAAACGAAGAGATCAACTTCTACTTACGATGGATATTTTTTAATATATAAATATTCTGAAGGCAACATTTTGTATTTTATATGTCCTGATTTTGTATTTATACTATATTATTATGCTTGCCTACTACTGCTAAAAAGTTTATTTATAGGCTGATTCTCTCAATGTCTTGCACGACAAAGTGATATAGCCTGTAGTGTTATTATAACGATTGGGCTCTGTTTGACCCACAAACACTGAATCCCACTGCCGAAACGGTGGGGGGGGGGGGGCTTTTTGGAACTTTTAACCTTTTTCTTTTTTTAAATTATTTATATGTAACAAATATTAAAATTCCATTGTAAAAGTTTTAATTTTTTATGAGGGAAAAGGGCCCCTATGTGCCTTGGGCCCCCCATGCCTTGCTTACGCTAGCTTTACGGTAGCTACGCCACTGTGTCAGTGGTCCTTTTGTCTGGAGCCAAATTGACAGGAGCCTTTTTGTCGGGAGCCAAAATGACGCTAGCCTATTTGTCGGGAGTCGTAATGACGGGGGCCGTTTTGTGGAGAAACTAAATGGCGGGAGCCTATTTGTCGGGAGTCGTAATGACGGGGGCCGTTTTGTGGAAAAAACTAAATGACGGGAGACTATATGTCGGGAGCCAAAATGACGGGAGCCTATTTGTCAGGAGCCTTATTGACTGGAGCCCTTTTGTCGGGAGCCTATATAACGGGAGCCTATTTGTCGGTAGCCTAAATGACGGGAGCCTATTTGTCGGGAGCCTATATGACGGGGTCCATATGTCGCTGGCCCTTTTGACGGGGCCGATTTGACGGGGTCGTTTTGACGGGGTCGTTTTGTCGGGGTCGTTTTGACGGGGCCGTTTCGTCTTTGGCCGAATTGACGCCGCACGTTCTAAACATTCTCGTGAACTGTTAGGGTGATCGCGTCTAGCTAGTTATATCCCCTTCTGTTAGAGCATATGGTAATCTATCGAGTTTTTTTTTAATTTTTAATTACTAATCAAACATCTAATTAAATTTAAAAATAGATAGACTTCTATTGTCATCGAAGTGGAACGTATATGGAAAGTTTGAACAAAATCGCTGCATTAGAAGTGTGTAAACATTGAGTTAAGGGGGTAGGCTCCAGAAAAAACCAACTTCTTAATTAAAAGCTTTTATTCATTCATTTGTTTATATCTAAGTTAGGGTACTTGTAGGGAAATATTTCCATGCATCAGGGACTCTTTTGAAAATATGGTTGCCATGGCAACGGCGGCCATCTTGAAAAAAACATCCTTTTCTGGAGTTCTAAAATTTCATAAACTAACATAAATATCGGCTATATAACCAATGATCTTTCTTGTACTAACGCTAATAGAGTCAGCTGGCTAGTTTTTGTAACAGAAATCACTCTAGAAATATTTTTTTTTAATTTTCAAAATTTGGTGTGACGAAATTCCAATGAAAATAATGCTAAATTCAATGGAATTTCACCAAAATTTTTTTTGAAAATTTGAAAAAAATATGTCTAGTTGTTTTTCGGTTTTAAAAATTAGCCAGCTGGCTCTATTGGTGTTAGTACAATAAAGATCAATGATTATATGGGCGATTTATATGTTACTTTAGGAAATTTTAGAACTCCACATCGGTAGTTTTTTCCAAGATGGCCGCCGTTTCCATGGCAACCATATTTTCAGAAGAGTCCCTGGTACATCTAAATATTTTTCATTAAGTACCCTAACTTATACATACGCAAATAAATGTAAAAGGCTTTTTAATTAAAAAGTTTTTTCCCCGTTTTTTTCGGGAGCCTATCCCCTTAAAATATTTGCCACTAACCCACAAACAAACAAACACACGTTGCGAGCTAAGTAAAAACTTGAATAAAATGAAGTAAAAAAAAAAAACTTGACGTCACCCTATTTTTTTTTAAACAATGTGCCTTGTGCAAAAAACTTGGTACAAAACATAACGGTATAGTAATAAAACTTGGTTTATGTGTTAAGCTAGACGGACCATGTATTGATCTCTGTAGCAATTCATGTTCCCATCAATGTATCTAAAGTGAACGGTTGTGTTTTTGATTCGGTTGAAATCATTTGGTACCTCTTGATCGTTCCCATCTATTTTAACACGCGGTATAAATAGTGAGGGTCACTTGAAGTAAATTTACTACATACACATACACACACAAACACGCACGTACCCTTAACCCGCAAATGATTAGTAAATAAGATTTTACCGTTTGAAATAACCTATCTTTCTACGGTCAAGACTCATTTTGCTTAGTAGCTTAATAGTAAACACCCATAATATACGTTCTAAAGTGCAAACAGTTCCATAGAATTGCCTCTATTATATTTATCCGACACCATCTCCCCCCATTCCAGCTTGTTGTACTTTAAACAGGACGTGTTTACAATTAGACGACATATTTTATTATTTGTAAATTACCGTGTACTTGATCTATCAAGAAAATGAGTTCGTTAAAAGTTGGGAGTATTTAAGGAACATAGTTTTTATGTATTTACCTAATAAAAGGGACTTCGATTCGTTAATTTTAATAATGTTTTCTAACATCATAATAGCATCAGTAGTTGTAAAATTTGAATTCGCTTCATAAAATCATGATTACATTTTAAACCATTTTAAATTACTTAAAGACATTTTCTGGTTAAAACAAGTGTTGGATATCACGAGTCATTTATCATTTGAATATAATGAATTATGTCTTATACGGATATAACGAGTCACTATCACTGGGATATAACCTGGAATATAACGAGTCACGGGTCACGAGGATATAACGAGTCTCGGTGTCACGAAGATATAACGAGTCACGTATCACGTTTAAAGAAAGAAAAATCTCTGATAGATTTCGCGTGTTGATCTGCCGCGGGTTTTTCGCTCAACCTCCATCTTGTCACGTGTTTTTGAAAGATTCCATTTTTAACAAGAACTTTAAAGCTCTGGAAACCTATTACGCCGGAAAATGTAAACACGAATAGAAGTGCAGATTTCAAGAGAAAACAAACTTTGTCAAGCTGAACAACGACATAGAGTTTGAATGAACAGCAAATGCTCGACTTGTTAAAATAAAACCTACACGTATAAAAACGTTTAATATAATTAGCCTCCAAATACATCAAAATAAAAGACATCAGTTGGCTTTAGATATTATAGCAACATTTTCCTCATCACGTGATCAACACAATCATGTCCTCAATGAGCGCTCCAAATACCCAAATATCCACCACTTCCACACACACTCCACCACACACACTCCACCACTTCCACACACACTCTACCAATTCCCCACACACTCCACAGATGTTTGCCTTCAATGCTTGACAGAAACAATTTTCAAAGTTGCGCTTATAAAACTTCACCTTATTTGTTGACAAATAAAAAAAACATTTACACTAGGACATTTTTTTTTTGTTTTCTTCACTTTGGAGGTTTCTTTAACAGTTTCACCATAGTAATTTTTGTGTTGTTGCATGACGACACCTATACATACATGCATATACATATATATATATATATATATATATATATATATATATATATATATATATATATATATATATATATATATATATATATATATATGAAATTTTAGAGACACAAGATGACGTTTGAGAGATGCTTTGCTCTAAAATACAAGCACATTTTAACATAGACGAACCAGATAAGCAGGTTTCACGGTTCGTAGAAAAGAAAGAGCATGGAAAGTTGCAACTGTTCCTGCAGTGGAGCTAGTTACTGTCTAATTCAGTTGAGCAGAATTCTGACAAGGAGGAAAAAATACATCCTTTGACAGTTTTTTTTTTAAACGGCCTGCGGGTGGATGTGAAGAATTGTGAGGAGAGCGAGGCTAAAAATAAAAGGTCAAGGAACAGCATTAAAGAAAATTATGCGAAAGTAACACACACATTTACTATATCATTTTAGTTCAATCATGTCCAGTGAAGTTTATTTTAGTCCCATTGTGTTAGGGATAAAGTATAGTATCAAGAGTCTCTAAATAAAATTGACAAAAAGAGAGTTGTATTAACAGTGTATAAAGGAATTGAACCCAGTGAAGCTCCTCCACCTGTCTCCTCTACCCTATTATTAATATCATTTCAATGAATTCATTAGGAAAAAATAACTTTATGACACCAGCTATATTAAAAATAAGCAAGGTTACGGGACAAATAAAAAACACCCACACCCACAAACCCACCCACACACACACACACACACACACACACATATATATATATATATATATATATATATATATATATATATATATATATATATATATATATATATGACTTAAAACTTCTGTGAGTTATGACGTATGTGCAAAAACAAAATTGAAACACAAAACGACTATCACATTTAATAATTAATTTAGAAAATATTGTGTACTAGTATTTATGTAGTTCAATCAAATGAGTAATTTGATAGTACTTTTACATTTTTACTGGTATAATGTAGTTAGATGTCATGTAAAACATTGAAAAGAGACGGCTAAAAGCTTATAGGATGTTAGGTGGACATTTCAATACGACAGTACTCATGCACTGGGGAACTTGTCTGTTATTCTAGAAATTTCCTTAAATTCCTCATTTGACAGCGCTATGATTGGGGAGGAGGAGGGAGGGGGGGGGGGGGGCTACAAATTACCCTACATAACATTAAAGCAATTTTTTAATGCACACCGTTGTAAATAATAATCGAAATCAGCTTTATTAATACATACATGCATTTAGTGAAAGCAAATTTGAAAAGACCCGTTGTGTGTTTAGATTGAAAAATATTAGCGATTTAGCTCAGATACAATAAGCCTGCACATTTATCCTAAGCTCTGGTCAACATTTATCCTAAGTCTGGTCAACATTTATCCTACTCTCTGGTCAACATTTATCCTAAGCTCTGGTCAACATTTATCCTAAGCTCTGGTTAACATTTATTTGAATCTCTGGGCAACATTTATTCTAAGCTCTGGTGAACATTCATCATAAGCTCTGGTCAACATTTATCCTAAGCTCTGATCAGTCAATATTGATTTGAAGCTCAGGTCAACAATTATTTGAAGCTGTGGTCAACATTTACTTGAAGCACCGGTCTAATAGTCTGTCTTTTATCAGCCACATAAACGACCTTTTTGACTTCCTTGCCCTATTCGAATATATCTTAGAATTAAACCCTCGATTCTATTGTATTCTTCATGACATTTGAAAGTTTTTATGTTTCTAAAATCAAATTATTCGATAAAGACATTTTTAAAGGTTGACATTAATTAAGAGCGCGTCAATTGTGTTTATTTTTAGAGCCGAGTTGAGGGGGAACAATGGAGTAGAATGACATTGCTGGGGATAAAAGTTTTTGGGCGATGTTTTGGGAATATCAAATAACAAGAAAAAAATTATAACAATGGGGCTGAATTTTTTATGACATTTCTAGGCGCTTAAAGATTTGGGTGACATTTCTAGGCGCTTAAAGATTTAGGTGACATTTCTAGGCGCTTAAAGATTTGGGTGACATTTCTAGGCGCTTAAAGATTTGGATGACATTTCTAGGCGCTTAAAGATTTGGATGACATTTCTAGGCGCTTAAAGATTTGGATGACATTTCTAGGCGCTTAAAGATTTGGGTGACATTTCTAGGCGCTTAAAGATTTGGATGACATTTCTAGGCGCTTAAAGATTTGGATGACATTTCTAGGCGCTTAAAGATTTGGGTGACATTTCTAGGCGCTTAAAGATTTAGGTGACATTTCTAGGCGCTTAAAGATTTGGATGACATTTCTAGGCGCTTAAAGATTTGGGTGACATTTTTAGGCGCTTAAAGATTTGGGTGACATTTCTAGGCGCTTAAAGATTTGGATGACATTTCTAGGCGCTTAAAGATTTGGGTGACATTTCTAGGCGCGTAAAGATTTGGGTGACATTTCTAGGCGCGTACAAATTTGGGTGACATTTCTAGGCTTGTACAGATTTGGATGACATCTCCTGGTGGATACAGATTTAGATGACAGGTTTGTATGTAACCTGTATGTCACCTGTATGTAGCGTGTATGTAACCTGTATGTAACCTGTATATAACCTGCATATAACCTATATGTAAGAGTAACCCCCCCCCCCCACCCCTACACACAATACCTCTTAGACAAGTGAGTGTTCGCTGACCCCACTCTGAGACCACTGACCTAATTTCAAGTTCTAGAACCAGTTCGCGCCGACCTTTCCTGGCTTCCAGAGAGTCTACAGGTAAACATACCACAAGCAGCGAGATTAGCTAATCTTCATTTATCACATGGGGCGCTAACCCCGCGGTCTCGACAGGATTATAACTAACTGTGTGAAACAGAACATCTGCAGCAAACGTTCTAACGACTAACGGTTGAATCACAAAACAAAGATGTAGGCCTAAAGAACATTTAAAACAAAGGTTCTCTACACGAAAACACAACAATGATGTATTGAGCATTTAAAACGTACTAAAGGATGAGTAACAACAACGGTGTAACTAACATTAAAAACTAACATAAAAAAGCTTAACAGAACTGATGATTGCGTCCATGCTAGCCATCATGATTTGAGAGGCCTACTCTTATAATATGTATTTAGTCCCCTCTCAAATATACGCACACAAACATAATTAAGTTTAATATCTAATTAATACGTTTATAATACCAAGAGAAGACATACTTCATTGAAAACAATGGAAAAACTAACATTACTATTTGATTAACACAACGCAAATAGACGACAGAAGACTTATTCTCATGTAGGCTTTGGAAAAATGTAACGAAAGATCCGAGACAGAGAGGGTATCAAATTACTTGCAAAGACGTCATGAGAAAACTAATTGTTGTTTGAGTCAGGGTATAATCAGACTGATTTGATGGCAGCCGTACAAGTATGTCTGGTGTTAAGACAAATTGGTGCTGTTCGCTTGAACTAGAGAGCAGGCTGACCTTTGGGTGGACTCACGAAGAACGTGATGGACAAAAGCGTGGTAGATTGATTTCTGTTTAAGTCAGATGGATGGGGTTATTGTGTGTATGTGTGGTGGTAGAGGTGGTTGTGTGTGTGGTAGTGGTGGTGGTAGTGTGTGTGGTGGTAGTGGTGGTTGTGTGTGTGGTAGTGGTGGTGGTAGTGTGTGTGGTAGTGGTGGTAGTGTGTGTGGTGTGGTGGTAGTGGTGGTTGTGTGTATGGTAGTGGTGGTGGTGGCGGTAGTGATGGTTGTGTGTGTGGTAGTTGTGGTGGTTGTTTGTGTGGTGGTGGTGGTTGTGTATATGTGGTGGTGGTAGCGGTGGGGGTGGTTGTAGTGGCTGATTGGGGGTGGTTTTGTTGGGGCTAGGGTATCTGGGGTGGGTGGGTACTTAAGGGTAGTGTTGGACTTGGGTGTGTTAAGTGGGTGTGGGTATGGGGATGATGTTGGGAATTAATTAGGTGGGGTGGAGTTGGGTGGGTATGTATGGGTAGTGTTGGGGTGATGTTGGGGTGGGTGTGGGGATGAAGTTAGTGGGGTTATGGGTGGCAAGATGTGGGTGTTGTTTGTTATACTGGTGTGATATTTATATATGGAGATAAATGAACCACACAAATGCATATAGATAGACCAGACCTGTTTCCCTGTTTACATGGTCTGCTAAATGAGAACATCGAGAGCAAAACTCTAGCAGCGCAACAGTGCAGTTGAATGTCTCTTAGTTTAAAATTAGGAGTAAATAATTGCGTAATTCACAAATGTGAAAATTAATAACACTACTTAATGGATCTTATTTCTAAGTCTAACAAAAAAAAATGTGTGGTATAAGAACACACTTTCTTAACCAGGTAAACCTTGAAGGATTAATGGGCGTAAAATTAAAACTGGTAAAATTAGAAATAAAAAGCTGAAAGATTTTCATTTTTGTTCGTTTTAATTTTCCATTCTCGTTTTATTTGTTAAAAACCTTTTAAAAAACCAAATCTTTATATAGTTGTATTTTTAAAAATAAAAGATTAAAGCATTATGTGAAATGTTTAATCTTGCTTTAAATCAGGGGCGGTAATGCTGACATTTTTCACGTCATTGCGCTGACGTTAATGTTTAAATTAAAGATAAAAAACAAGGGCAGATAAGCACGACTCTAAAAGAAGCAGCATTTCCACGCAATGAAAGCATTCAGGAGCTTGGTGAAGTAAATCCGCAGAGCAGGGGAAGCAACTCTCAAATCATTAAGAGCCCCTGATTACAGACAAGGAACACAGCTAGGAACGACCCTCGACCGTTTCACAGAGCAATAAATGGTGAACTAATCCAATAAATGTGACGTCACTGAAGAGGGGAAACAGCTCGGAATACCGAGTTGCTTCCCTGAATTTTTTTAATTTTTTTTTTTTTTGAAAGCTGGATAGGATTAAAGTTTTAACAATCAGTTGCAATCTAATAAATAAATGATAGAGCATGAAATAAAGATGGGAAATACAGAATAAAAACAGCGCACGACATATTTTCTCTATATAATTTCTTATTATAAATTATATAAAGCGTTATTGAATTTGCATAGCAATGCATTTAAAAACCCAGATAATTTCTTCTTTTATACATGTTCTAATTACCATCAAAACCTTATCAGTGAGAACGACAGTAAAAACAGATGTGGGGGCGCATTGGGTGGGGAGGGGTGGGGCGTTGGGGCAGTTTGTGGACGTCTGTGATTAATGGTGGGGTGGGTGTAGGGAGGCTTGTGTACACGTCTGAGGTTGGGGGCGGGAGGGGTGGTGTGTGGACGTCTGGAGTAAATGACCGGCCGCCTCATGACATCAGAAGTGGATGTCAATGACATCAGAAGTGGATGTCATCGTTTGGAGTGTCGTCTGTGCCTTATCGTCGTGTGTACAGAAGATAACGCCTTACCGGACAAGTTCATTGGCTCTAGAGAAGGGAGAGTTTGTGTGTGTGAGTGAGTGGGGAGTGTGTGGGAGTGTGTAGGAGTGAGTGGGTGAGTGGGGGTGTGGAGAGTGATAGAGAGTGTGGGGAAGTGTGGGGGAGTGTTTAGGAGTGTGGGGTTTAAGAAGTTTCTTTAGCGGTAAGGCTCGAACAGTGGTTTTATTTAATTCCGCGTATTAATAAGGAAATGCACTAATCAATAATTAAGTTCACAAATAAGTAATCAAGTCCACAATCAATAATCAAGTTCCACAAATCAATAATCTAGTTCCACAAATCAATATTCAAGTTCTACAAATCAATAATCTAGTTCCACAAATCAATATTCAAGCTCTACAAATCAATAATGTAGTTTCACAAATCAATAATCTAGTTTCAAAAATCAACAATCCTGTTCCACAAATCAATAATCAAGTCCATACATCAATAATCAAAAGTAAATCATAAAGAAAGCAACGTCTTTTATGGTGCATAACAAGTAGACATGCACTACTAAATTGTGTTGGGGGAAATCTCTTCAAATGTTACAATTAAGAACGAAAAAGAAGAAGAAGCTGACGTAGCTAATCTGGATGGTGCGTCAGCTCAGACTAATTCCATGAGAAATGTAGTGTCCTTCATACTTGCAGTAGAGACAGCTACTTTTAGGAGGTTTGATATACTAATGTATACATTTCAGTTTTCTAATTTTTTTCAAATTTCCACATATTTATAGGTATTAACAACTTGTGAAACAAGAATAATACTAGTTGTAGCGAGTTAATTTGTCGCCGGCTTGAATGGTTGTTTGTTTGTTTGTTTCCTTCCCTGTCAAAGATCCGTCTTGTTGTGTCTCAATTTGTCGCCAGCCTGCTTGTTTGTTTATTTGTTTGTTTGTTTGTTTGTTTTCCTCCTTGTCAAAGACCCGACAGCTGTATGGACGAGGGACAGTGTTTAAATATTTATGGTCTCCAAACGGGGAGATTCCATCACGTGATACGTAACACCACCCCCACCCCCCACCCCCGTCTAGATGGCCTCTCATCTTACCAGCCTTTCATCTGGCAGTCAGACGGCTAGTTATACAGTCAACTCTTAAGCTCTCTTTAGCTCCCTTTAGCTCTCTACTGGAGACATTAACGTAATGGTCAGCTACTCCAATAAATATAGTGACTAATACAGTTATAAAAATTAAAATACACATAGACCTATATATATGTTGTATATATATATATATATATATATATATATATATATATATATATATATATATATATATATATGTACAATATATATATATATATATATATATATATATATATATATATATATATATATATATATATATATATATATATGTACAATATATATATATATGTACAACATATATATATTTATATATATATATATATATATATATATATATATATATATATATATATATATATATATATATATATATATATATATATGAGAAATAATATAGCTAAAGACAATATTTCATTATTAGCTACTATTGAAATCAGTAAATATCCACTACTGAGTCCTGTTGACAGCTAATTAAGTACATTATGGTTTTCAGTTATGATGGCAATCACTAAATTAACTGGCTTTTAAGAAACTTAAAATAACGTTGGTGGAGGTGCCTATAAAGTATTTTTAACTTTGAATATCAGAATGTGTCACGTGTACGCTTTACTTTTACAGAGAAAACACATCGAGGACATCAATTAGCAGTCTGAAGTCGAGTCGTCCTTATAGAGGAAAACAGACAAAAAATAAACGCTTTTAAGAATAACAGACCAAAAATAAATGCCTTTAAGAAAAACAGACCAAAAATAAATGCCTTTAAAAACATACAGGAGTATCAGGTATCAAGTTACCAGCTTTATTCTATTGACCACTGCAAAAAGCCTAAAGCCATAGAAAGAGGTGGGAGTCTTGTTACTCTAGAGACCACGGCATCGAGTCTAAAGCCATAGAAAGAGCTAGGGGGTCTTTTTGTCGAGGAATTCAAGGTACACTCCACACATCCATGGCTGACATTAATAGCGGTCGTATGATTTTGACTTACTTATTCTAATATATCTAGATCAAAGTTAATTAACTTAGTTGTCTCTTTGTAGGCCAGATTTACCAAAAAACAATTAGCTGTGAGGACAAAAAGGCTAAGACACTTGTTTTAAGACACTGAATTCGTGCAGGATTAGATTACTTTAACTTCTGGATTTCTGCAATTAAAACCGCTGACACCGTGTTTTCGAGAACAGAATGCTCAATCATGAGTTTTGAGTTCCGCTAACAAAGAGATTAGCTCTTGTCTTTCAGCGGTTGTGATTTATCTGTCGGCTTCAAATAATCGCAGACAATCAGGGGTTCCAGATTCTAAAAACGTGAGTAGAATGGCTAAGGTTCCGTTATCAACACCCAGTCTATGATTCAATCTGTCAATCTTCTAGACGACCCGGCTGCTCTGCTTGAATAGACCTTATGAATATAGAGAGATTAAGCAATAGACCACATCAATAATTCATGAAGAGATACAGCAAAAACGACTAGATCCCACGAAAACAAGACAAAATAGTTGATATTTGCACTACCATTGACTAGCGCCCTTCGTTGAAAGTTATTCACTGTCAAACTATCTTGTTAATTATCTCGGATTTCCCAAAGCTAATTAGTACCACACCGTGCGTCTCGCTACACGTGACAAGATAATTAATAAAATGCATTGAATAAAATATTTACACCAGACAAACAAGTTTTACATTATGGAGTTGACGGGCGGAAAAACCCAACATGACGTATAACAAGAAACTTCAAGCATTTATCAAGGCGCTGCTTGAGATAAATGTTTCGTATTCGATGGCTCTGCGTCATTGTAAACGTCACAGTCAACAAATCAATAACATGCTGAGAACGACATCTGTCAAGTCAATGGCAAGGGACCGTCCTCACACAATACGGAGTTCAAACAACCAGCATCAAATCTACACAAAACGGCAAGGGACCGTCCTCACACAATACGGAGTTCAAACAACCCGCATCAAATCTAGACAAAACGGCAAGGGACCGTCCTCACACAATACGGAGTTCAAACAACCAGCATCAAATCTAGACAAAACGGCAAGGGACCGTCCTCACACAATACGGAGTTCAAACAACCAGCATCAAATCTAGACAAAACGGCAAGGGACCGTCCTCACACAATACGGAGTTCAAACAACCAGCATCAAATCTAGACAAAACGGCAAGGGACCGTCCTCACACAATACGGAGTTCAAACAGCCAGCATCAAATCTAGACAAAACGGCAAGGGACCGTCCTCACACAATACGGAGTTCAAACAACCAGCATCAAATCTAGACAAAACGGCAAGGGACCGTCCTCACACAATACGGAGTTCAAACAGCCAGCATCAAATCTAGACAAAACGGCAAGGGGTCGTCCTCACACAATACGGAGTTCAAACAACCAGCATCAAATCTAGACAAACGTTATCTCAAATCTTCAGGACAATGTAGCAGAAAAAAAAAACCGATCACAAATGAAAGATGTGTCCGCGTACGGGACAATAGGTGATGTTGGCTCGCTCGCACTCAGGAAACAGTTGTGATACCACTTCAGGAAATGGGGACAATACCACAAGAGGAGAATACCTCAGATAACGGGGACATTACCTCAGTTAACTGGGACACTGACTCAGGAAATGGCAACACAACCTCAGGAAGACACTACCTCGGGTGACGGTGACATAACCTCAGGACTACATAATAAAATAGTGTCCTTTTATATATTTCTATCTCAGGTATTTTAACCCACTGCATATTTGTTCTTGTAGTATTTTGTCCTTGGGATAATTCGCCCTTGGGAAAATTTTCCTTGCGATAACTTGTTGTTTAGTAATTTAGTCCGAGAAATACTTTGTTCTTAAGAAATACTTTCGGGTGCTGCTTCGCCTCTTTGTAGAAAGACGAAAATCTTATTTGAATAACTCATTTCCAAATTTGTACTTATACAATGTTCGGAACAAATTTAAAAATCTCGGTTAAGAATTTAGTGAGTCAAATCAGGTCACGTCGTGGTATCTAGTACCATTCTCAAGGTGAGATTTCGGTACTTCAGAAATGCTCTGTGGACTTGGATGAAATTGTAGAGTGAGGGCTTTTAAAACATGCGGTATAAAATTGTAGCCTGAAATAGCTTATAATCTAGTCGTGACGTCAGTTCTATTCATTTCTTGGGCTAAATGAAATTCTCGGACTTTACGTGCTCAAACTAACAATTCTGAACGGAATAATTTGGTTTCCTAAAAAAAGAATAAAATTATATTTTTAACTGGAAGAATAAAAGCAAAGTGTATGAGGGTTGTGTCCGTTTTTTTTATTCACTTTATGCTGTTAACCTTTTTTTCTAAAGCTGAGTTAATATTATATTAAGCCTATCTGTAAAAACGCCAGCTTCAGTTATTTCGTTCTAACAACATCAAATTCCATAGAACGACTCCCGATGTTAACACTGCAGTAACGAGTTAACAATGACCAATATTTATGCTAACTACCCGACAGAGTGACCGTTTGTTATACGAGACAATGTTTCATGTAGGACACCATCAGGCTGAACTGTTCCGGCCCTACACACAGAGGCGTAGCGATAGGGGGGGGGCAGGGGGGGTACATATGTCCCAGGGCGCCGACCTCAGGGGGCGCCAAAATGGGTTGTCAAAACAAATTAAAATGCCATTTTAGCATTTGAGGGGGGGGGGGGGGGGGTGCGAATTGAAAATTTGCCCCCGAGGGGGGCGCCAAAGAAAGTTTGTCCTCGGGCGCCGGGAAAGGTCGCTACGCCTCTGCCTACACACGGGGAAAAAACTTGAACAAAACAAAAACAGATTTCTTTTCAGATACCGTTAATATCTCGTGCTCCACTCGCGTGCCATCAGACAGACAGACAGATAGACAGACGGACGGACAAACGGACGGACGGACGGACGGACGGACGGACGGACGGACAGACGGACGGACGGACAGACGGACGGACGGACAGACGGACGGACGGACAGACGGACGGACGGACAGACGGACAGACGGACAGACGGACAGACGGACAGACGGACAGACGGACAGACGGACAGACGGACAGACGGACAGACGGACGGACGGACGGACGGACGGACGGACGGACGGACGGACGGACAGACGGACAGACGGACAGACGGACAGACGGACAGACAGACAGACAGACAGACAGACAGACAGACAGACAGACAGACAGACAGACAGACAGACAGACAGACAGACAGACAGACAGACAGACAGACAGACAGACAGACAGACAGACAGACAGACAGACAGACAGACAGACAGACAGACAGACAGACAGACAGACAGACAGACAGACAGACAGACAGACAGACAGACAGACAGACAGACAGACAGACAGACAGACAGACAGACAGACAGACAGACAGACAGACAGACAGACAGTGATATTTATAAAACACGTACATATCTATTGTGAAGTTTTTACGTTTTAATTCCTTTATACATATACTTGTCGTGACTAATACGTGTCGTGACTAAATGGGTCAGTGAAAATGTGGTCTCTTTAAATGAGCGCGAAATGACATAAACACGTACTTAATGTGACTTGCTGCCCTCTGGTAATTGCAACAATAGGTCAACCACATGTACAGCCCACATTTATCACGCTTATGACATAACAAAGGAAAGGAACAAAACAGAAACCTGTGTACATTAGGTTGCAGTATTTTTACTTTCTCGTGTATACGAAGTATAGAGAAAGTATTGTAATCGTGCACAAAAATCACTTGAAATTTTAACAATTTTCACCGTATTACACCTCAGTCCTTCATCACGTCCGAAGTATAGAGGACTTATTTTAATCGGGCAAAAATTATCAATCCAGATTTATCAAAATTAAGAGGTTTTATGCGTAATCCAGTCTAAAAATCTGGGCTTTGCAATTCTGTCCGTATGTCTGTGTGTCTGTGTGTCTGTGTGTCTGTCTGTCTGTCTGTCCGTGTGTAAACACGATAACTTGAGCACCGTTACAGCTAGGTTGATGAAATTTCATATATAAGTATTTTATAAAAATCGTAGATCCGTATCAACTTTTGAGCGATTTCCGATAACCGGAAATGGTACTTTTTCTACTTTGAATTTTTCAAAAGCCTATAACTTGAGTACTATTTCAGATAGATAAATGAAATTTCACATGTAAGTAAAATATCTAATTCTCTACCTTCTGTTAAATTTTGTGTAATTTCCATTGACCGGAAGTAGTAATTTACGCTACTTCCGAATTCTCAAAAAACTAATGTAAATTTTTAAAGTACTAATAATATTGCGCACTATTATGCACTTTTTTATTTGGCGCTCACTTGGTGTGTAATTCTTTTGTCTACGAGATTTTATTCTATTTTTAAAACTTTAAGTATTTAAAATGGATTAAAATTCATGTCTATAGCCCGAGTTCCCATCCCCTGTTGTTTTATATAAGAATATTCGAGAAAGTTTAGGGGAGATCACTCCCGGTTTATTACTATTAGTGTTATAAACCATAATGCTTATATCTTTTATAAATATGTTACCAAAAAGCAACAACCCACATCAATAAACACACAAAAATTTTAAATTCTCAGCAATTAAAATTAAAATATTTATTAAAATAATTTTCTGCACTTTTTTTTTCCTGTGCCTTTTTTTGTTCACCTTTAAATCTAATAATATCCAAATTATAATCCAGACGATGAAATAATAATCTAAGAAGGTCCGAATATAGCGTGAAAAAAGAGCTATGGTGTTTACTTTAGTCACAAAAATATTCTTTTCACTAGCCTAAATACCACGTGACAGAGTTTCTAATGTTATTCTAAGCTGTTAAAGTCTTGCGTTGTTGATATTGATAAATGGCCAAAACTTTTTACTGCTAGAAATCTCTTTAGATCTGTCAAGAGCTGGAGGATTCAAAACAAATCGGATGGCTAGTCTGTGACAAGGTAATAGATGGATAATTTTTTAAACACGTTTATGGAAATGTACTTTACAAAGTTTGATAAATCACGCCAGGGAATGTTTTAAATAATTGTTTACTCAGCGACGTCACAGAGCCAAACTACAATCGATCAACACAATGCGCAATTTAAATTTTAAAAACATATCAGCTTTTGCTGAGAGATAATGCTCGTCATTTCAAGTAGAAAATAGGCTACAGCCAGATCTGTGAACAACTCAGTGATCTAAATCAATACAAGAGCCGACGACCCAAATTACTTGGCTACCCACAATTTGAGGACCGTCGCCCCAAAAGACATGGCTACCTACAATTTGAGGACCGTCGTGCCTCCAGACAAGGTTGCCGCTCGTCTCTGACGAATGTGCAACGTTCTATCCCGGAGCGGCGGAACCCGAGTGCCAGATCAACAGCAGGAATAATGGCGGTGTCATTTCAACCAATCAGAGCGCATCTTCTCGCCGGAAACCAGGGCTGGTTTTAAAAGATTGGTCGAGACTGAGATAGCTAAAAGTGGAAGTCTGATACAAGCAATTCCAGTTGAAATCCTTTCAATGTTCTTTCTTCTTCAGTTCAAAAATAGATTTTAAAGATTATATATATATATATATATATATATATATATATATATATATATATATATATATATATATATATATATATATATATATATATATATATATATATATATATATATATATATATATATATACTGGGTTTTTAAGGGTGTTGTTAATACATATTATCTTGAAACAGTAAAGCACTAGCCACTTTGAACAGTTTTAATTTTGTTCACCTTTTTGTATTTGAAAAGCTCACCACATTTTACCCATGAAATAATTCTACAGTTGAAACTTCAGTCTGCCAGTCCAATTCTATTTTGAAAGTATTTTTAAAAAATGGAATCACTTTAAGCAATGTCTCTTAGATACAACTGTGTATATCTTTGATTGTTGAGTTATATAATAATTAAAAAGTACACAGAATTTTAGTCTGAAGAGTTCAAAAATGTTACCCCGCAAATGTTGGTCTAAAATTATTTTTAGATACAACTGATAAGACTATCTTAAAAGCTCTAATCTATCAAGACTTGTACCCATATAAGAAAAATGTTGAGGCGCTAAGTCGAGCAAAGCCTAATCCACTGGGGCTTCAGGAAAGTTTTGATTACAACAGAGACAAATTGACTTACTTCTCGAACTTTCTAGAGAAAAAAACTTATTACGTAGCGTCTTATATGGGCAAAATATAGCTTAAATCTATAGAAGTAGCAGGGTATTTTTGACAAACAAATTTGAACTCAGTTGTTAGGAAACATTGAGATCATGCAAAATTTGAACTCTGTTGTTAGGAAACATTGAGTTCATGTAAAATTTGAACTCTGTTGGTAGGAAACATTGAGTTCATGTAAAATTTGAACTCAGTTGTTAGGAAACATTGAGATCATGCAAAATTTGAACTCAGTTGTTAGGAAACATTGAGATCATGCAAAATTTGAACTCAGTTGTTAGGGAACATTGAGTTCATGTAAAATTTGAACTCAGTTGTTAGGAAACATTGAGATCATGCAAAATTTGAACTCAGTTGTTAGGAAACATTGAGATCATGTAAAATTTGAACTCAGTTGTTAGGAAACATTGAGATCATGTAAGACTGAAACTTATCCGAATTTTCAACCAAGCACACATGCGGTCGATGTACGGGTCAGTGAAAATGTGGTCACTTTATGGGTCAGTGAAAATGTGGTCACTTTATGGGTTAGTAAACATGTGGTCACTTTATGGGTCAGTGAAAATGTGGTCACTTTATGGGTCAGTAAACATATCGTCACTTTATGGGTCAGTGAAAATGTGGTCACTTTATGGGTCAGTGAAAATGTGGCCACTTTACGGGTCAGTGAACTGGTGAATGTACGGGTGGACGATTGATACAAAGCTACCAAGATGAGGCTGGTTTATGACACTAATTGGCTTTAGGATTTGACAGTCACACTAATTAGGTGTCCGGTCCATCATCAAAAGTTATTAATTTTTTAATATTGTCTGGTATTTTTTAATCAGATAAACTTTAATAGGAATTTTAATGAAAGTAATTCTGGTTCATCTGCCCTCTATACAACAGGCAGCCAGCAATACAGATTCCAGCATTGTAATGGGCAGCTAGCAATACAGTTTTAGTGCTATAACGGGCAGCTAGCAATACAGTTTTAGTGCTATAACGGGCAGCTAGCAATACAGATTCCAGCATTGTAACGGGCAGCTAGCAATACAGATTCCAGCATTGTAACGGGCAGCTAGCAATACAGATTCCAGCATTGTAACGGGCAGCTAGCAATACAGATTCCAGCATTGTAACGGGCAGCTAGCAATACAGATTCCAGCATTGTAACGGGCAGCCAGCAATACAGATTCCAGCATTGTAACGGGCAGCTAGCAATACAGATTCCAGCATTGTAACGGGCAGCTAGCAATACAGATTCCAGCATTGTAACGGGCAGCCAGCAATACAGATTCCAGCATTGTAACGGGCAGCTAGCAATACAGTTTTTGGTGCTATAACGGGCAGCTAGCAATACAGTTTTTTGGTGCTATAACGGGCAGCTAGCAATACAGTTTTTAGTGCTATAACGGGCAGCTAGCAATACAGTTTTTAGTGCTATAACGGACAGCTAGCAATACAGTTTTTTGGTGCTATAACGGGCAGCTAGCAATACAGTTTTTAGTGCTATAACGGGCAGCCAGCAATACAGTTTTTAGCGTTATTCAATTAATGACACTCCTGTCGGATAAATAATTAACTTCTCGCTGGCCGCTCTAGGTTGTGTTGTTGCAACCGCTAAAACTGGACGGTTGTTGTTGTTGCAACTGCTAAACTTGGACGGTTGTTGTTGTTGCATTATTAGACTTGGATGGCTGTTGATACTCTATCAAACTTAGACTGATGTTGTTGTTGCACAAGTAAACTTGGATGTATGATGTTGCTCAATTTTGGGGAGAATCCTAGTGGCCTTAGCATTCCACCTTATCTCGGTTTCTGTAATGTTCTTCACACACATGTAACGAATACACATAGCATATATTATTCGAGAATAATCTGATGGGGGGTGGGTGGATTGGTGTTAGATGCGTGTTGCTTCCAAATAACAGAAACTTACACCAATTATGTTAAGTAGATTAATTTTAATTGTTGTTTGAAAAGTTGTTTGATAAAACAGGCTGTCTGTATCCTTAGGATATTTTATCAATGAATATGGGATTTTTCTGCCAAAGGTATTTTTAAAAGTACAAATCAGTCTTTTAGATTTTCGTAATTGATGTATTGTTTCCAAGGGATATTTCGATCACTGATTGTTGTTCTGAGAGTGGTTGTATTCTTTAAATAAAAACTATGGTTATTTTGCACTTTAGGTATCATTATTTAGAAAAAAAATTCTGATGCTCATCGTTGCAGATGAAGTAGGATTAATCTATTTGAGCACGCTAAGTGGTTGTAGTGGCGGCACCATGTCCAGTAGCTCGGATTGAGAGCCACATTGGTACACCTTTCAGCGTTAAAAGTCGGGTTTCATTCATAGTCCCGACACCAGAGTACCAACCGGATGTAGATTAGTCTCCCACAAGTCCATCAATTCACACATAATTCTTATGAGACTGAGGTTAAAGTGTGGGGGAGTGAGGTGAAAGTGTGTGTGTGTGTGGGGGGGGGGGGGGTGGGGGGGATTCGGTGAAAGTGGGAGAGAAAACGTTCAGGCTGGAAAGTGCAGACAACTGCTAAAAATGTCATGTCTCTATTAGCTGGATGTAGCTGATAATCACTTTCTTCTTTTCGAATTTTAATAGCTCACTAAAGTTCGTAGTCTTGATTTTATAATTTCAATAGTTCACAGTCGGAATGGTATAATCTAAACTCTAGAATTCACAGTTGGGGTGGTATAATTCAATAGCTCACTAGAATTTGGATACTGGATGGTATAATTTCAACGGCTCACTAGAGTACTGGATGGTATAATTTCAACGGCTCGCTAGAAGACTGGATGGTATAATTTCAACGGCTCACTAGAGTACTGGATGGTATAATTTAAACGGCTCACTAGAGTACTGGATGGTATAATTTCAACGGCTCACTAGAGTACTGGATGGTATAATTTCAACGGCTCACTAGAGTGCTGGATGGTATAATTTCAACTGCTCACTAGAGTGTTGGATGGTATAATTTCAACGGCTCACTAGAGTACTGGATGGTATAATTTCAACAACTCACTAGAGTACTGGATGGTATAATTTCAACGGCTCACTAAAGTACTGGATGGTATAATTTCAACGGCTCACTAGAAGACTGGATGGTATAATTTCAACGGCTCACTAGAGTGCTGGATGGTATAATTTCAACGGCTCACTAGAGTGCTGGATGGTATAATTTCAACGGCTCACTAGAGTGCTGGATGGTATAATTTCAACGGCTCACTAGAGTACTGGATGGTATAATTTCAACGGCTCACTAGAGTACTGGATGGTATAATTTCAACGGCTCACTAGAGTACTGGATGGTATAATTTCAACGGCTCACTAGAGTACTGGATGGTATAATTTCAACGGCTCACTAGAGTGCTGGATGGTATAATTTCAACGGCTCACTAGAGTGCTGGATGGTATAATTTCAACGGCTCACTAGAGTACTGGATGGTATAATTTCAACGGCTCACTAGAGTACTGGATGGTATAATTTCAACGGCTCACTAGAGTGCTGGATGGTATAATTTCAACGGCTCACTAGAGTGCTGGATGGTATAATTTCAACGGCTCACTAGAGTGCTGGATGGTATAATTTCAACGGCTCACTAGAGTGCTGGATGGTATAATTTCAACGGCTCACTAGAGTACTGGATGGTATAATTTCAACGGCTCACTAGAAGACTGGATGGTATAATTTCAACGGCTCACTAGAGTACTGGATGGTATAATTTCAACGGCTCACTAGAAGACTGGATGGTATAATTTCAACGGCTCACTAGAGTGCTGGATGGTATAATTTCAACGGCTCACTAGAGTGCTGGATGGTATAATTTCAACGGCTCACTAGAGTGCTGGATGGTATAATTTCAACGGCTCACTAGAGTGCTGGATGGTATAATTTCAACGGCTCACTAGAGTGCTGGATGGTATAATTTCAACGGCTCACTAGAGTGCTGGATGGTATAATTTCAACGGCTCACTAGAGTGCTGGATGGTATAATTTCAACGGCTCACTAGAATTTAGACGCGGGACGGCTCACTAGAGTGTCGGATGGGACGACGAACTAATACACAACAAAGTTTTGATTTGAACACCCACTCTCTCACTCAAAGATTCGATAAACACATATAGAAGATAAAAGATTCGATGAACACATATACAAGATAAAAGATTCGATAAACACATATACAAGATAAAAGATTCGATAAACACATATACAAGATAAAAGATTCGATAAACACATATACAAGATAAAAGATTCGATAAAGACATATAGAAGATAAAAGATTCGATAAACACATATACAAGATAAAAGAGACACTTTAAAAAAAAAACTTTTCCTGTTGGTAACCAGATAGCATGCACCTTTAGCCATCACGAGCTTGTCGTTGTTCTTCATCTCTTTGTTTCTAACCTCACATGTCGTTATTCTACATCTCTTTGTTTCTAACCTCACATGAAAGCGATCTAATCTAGAATTGTGTTCAAGCTCGCCTTGTTCTAGTTGACATACACGCATTGAAATAAACCGGGAGTGATCTCCCCTAAACTTTCTCGAATATTCTTATATAAAATAACAGGGGATGGGAACTCGGGCTATAAACATGATTTTTAATCCATTTTAAATACTTAAAGTTTTAAAAATAGAATAAAATCTCGTAGACAAAAAAATTGCACACCAAGTGAACGCCAAATAAAAAAGTGCGTAATAGTGCGCAATATTATTAGTACTTTAAAAATTTACATTAGTTTTTTTGAGAAATCGGAAGTAGCGTAAATTACTACTTTCGGTCAATGGAAATTACTCAAAATTTAATAGAAGGTAGAGAATTAGATCGTTTACTTACGTGTGAAATTTCATTTATCTATCTGAAATAGTACTCAAGTTATAGGCTATGGAAAAATTCAAAGTAGAAAAAGTACCACTTCCGGTTATCGGAAATCGCTCAAAAGTTGATACGGATCTACGATTTTGATAAAATACTTATATATGAAATTTCATCGACCTAGCTGTAACGGTACTCAAGTTATCGTGTTTACACACGGACAGACAGACAGACAGACAGACACACAGACATACGGACAGAATTGCAAAGCCTAGTTTTTCAGACTGGATTACGCATAAAACCTCTTAATTTTGATAAATCTGGATTGATAATTTTTGCCCGATTAAAATAAGTCCTTTATGCTTCGGATGTGATGAAGGACTGAGGTGTAATACGGTGAAAATTGTTAAAATTTCAAGTGATTTTTGTGCACGATTACAATACTTTCTCTATACTTCGTATATACGAGAAAGTAAAAAGGGGTAGACTGCTTGTAAATGTAACGAATTGCAAAGACTCATTGCTAAATCAGTTAATTTCGATTAACAATTAGATTAACATCAGATTAACTAGCAGATTAATAAAAAAATCAAGAAATTTACCATCACATCAAACATTAGATTAAACATCACATCGACCATCACCTTACCCATCAAATCAAACAGATAAACCGTCAAAATAAAGCATCAAAATAAACCATCAAAATAAACCATCAAAATAAACCATATAAAGCTTTCTCTGAGAAAACATCAATGAATTCTACCAGCCCTGTGATAAAACAAAGCTGTTTTCCTAATGCTGCTGACGTATGCCATCCTCGATACAAATCTCATCAATCACTCACACACAGATAATGTACACATAAATAAACGTTACAGCAAGGATAATCGATACTTTTGATATTTTAGACTATCCGTAAACCAATATAAGCGCTAAAATAATAGAGTGATGACGACTCCACTGAATTGCGAAAACCCGTGGAGGCAGACGATAGAAGTACGAACGTACTCGAAAGCCTAGGGTCCACAACTAGAACATAAACACGTTCTTCCAACTTGGCCTCGTTCTGCTGATAGCAAAAAAACTCATTGAAAGCATTTTTGTCACAAATATCTTTACCGTGGTCATCTTGCTAGGAGGCTCTCAACAAAGGGCGATCCTTTAATGCCAGGAAAATTAATAAGTATTTTTTTTTAAATTCATAATTAAAATTTAAGTATACTTCCCTAAACACGAAACTTTGTGTTGCATCATTTTAATTTTGAAATGGTTACCTCGGGATGTTTTTTAAACATGCATCAAAACATGACAACTCATTGAAAAAATATAATCTTTAATTATATACTGTTAAATTGAATTCAAGAACCATAATCAAGACTCAGAGATGGATGCTAAATGTGGGCGCACAACTTAATCCATAGCTGATGATACAAGCAAGTTGTGATTATATTTTGGTATGTGGATGATCACATCATTATCTTTTCCATTTTGTGCCCATGACAAACGGAACCGCCACAAAAAGCTCCCTCCACTTTCGTCGGTCTCCGGAAATTTTCCTGGCAGTCCCCCATGACAGTCCTGCCTCTGTGAGCTGCTTCCTGGCAGTCCCCCATGACAGTCCTGCCTCTGTGAGCTGCTTCCTGGCAGTCCCCCATGACAGTCCTGCCTCTGCCAGCTGCTTCCTGGCAGTCCCCCATGATAGTCCTGCCTCTGTCAGCTGCTTCCTGGCAGTCCCCCATGACAGTCCTGCCTCTGCCAGCTGCTTCCCATGTGCGCCTCCACGTCTCTCTTGGTCTTCCCTACTTTCGTTTTCCTGGAGGCGTCCAGTGTAGCGCCAAACTGGATGATCAACATAGCTAGATCAAACACAGGAAAACTCGAGTGGTTGTCCCCCCTGTCCACATGATTTGCTTGTCCCCCCTGTCCTTATTATTTGCGTGGATGCCCTCCTTACCTGAATGATGGCAGATGCCCCTAACGCAAGGACCGGATATAGCATACAATTAGATAAACAGAGCTTAATTACATTTCATTTGATCCTGTTTTCGAGTCAAAACTTCAAACCTCTCAATAGAAAAATTAAATATTCGTATTTGCTCATGTATGTGTGTTAAATGTAGTATTTGTCGTGCTTCCTCAGGACATGAGAGCACTGCAAACATCTGTACTGATTTTGTAAACATATTTAAGACTAGTAAATGTAGCGGGAAAATGTTTGGATAAAAGTCAGTACAGCTTAAGTCTTGAAACTTCGTAAAAATATTTCACGATATCAAAAAATACCAGCCAGTGATACCTTCTCATACTTTGATCAAGGTTCATTAAGATTTATTCAACTGATTTACCAAGTCACCAGCTAAGTCATTGGTAAACCTTGGTGCTCCTAAGTTCAAAGATCGAGAGATAACCTTGGGAGATAACCTTGAGAGATAACCTTGAAACATTTTACTATAACCAATCGGGTCTGGTTAAGGTACAACACCCCACACACTACAACACCCTACTCACAACAACACTCTACACACAACAACACCCTACACACAACAACACCCTACACACAACAACACTCTATACACTACAACAATCTGCCATGCACAATATCCTTCACTATACATCCTTCACTATACAACATTCTACAATATACAACATCATACTCTGTACAAGATCCTACAATGTATATCATCCTCAAACATCCTACAATGTATATCATCCTAAAACATCCTACAATGTACAACATCCCAAAACATTCTACAATATACAACATCCTAAAACATTCTACAATATACAACATCCTAAAACATCCTACAATATACAACATCCTCAAACATCCTACAATATACAACATCCTCAAACATCCTACAATATACAACATCCTCAAACATCCTACAATGTATATCATCCTAAAACATCCTACAATGTACAACATCCCAAAACATTCTACAATATACAACATCCTAAAACATTCTACAATATACAACATCCTAAAACATCCTACAATATACAACATCCTAAAACATTCTACAATATACAACATCCTAAAACATCCTACAATACACAACATCCTAAAACATTCTACAATACACAACATCCTAAAACATCCTACAATATACAACATCCTAAAACATCCTACAATGTACAACATCCTAAAACATCCTACAATATACAACATGCGACCCTTACAACATACATCCGTGCCACCTATTCCCCATGCTCCCCAACAGAATGCATTAGTGTGTTTTGATTTCAGCCAATCAGATCCTAATCAACCCGCCGGAAACCAGGGCAGGAGATGGAAACTTTGTCTAGCAGACGACAGAGAGAGACAGGCTTAAAGTGGGCGTCTGATGCTCGACATTTAAGTTTCTATTTCAAAAGGTCCTTTCTCTTAAAGTTGACAAGTAGAGTAACTTGATTTAAAGTTAACAAGTCGGGTAACTTGATTTAAAATTGACAAGTATCAAACTTCGATCGCCTCTTTTTATCAACCTTTTATCGCACCTTTAAACATGCAGTGTATCAACCTCATATAGCAGCAATACCACGTCATCTCCCCTACCCCCCCCCCCCCCCAACCCCACAGCTCATTATGCCCACAGTGGTCAACACAGGGGCAATAACCCACAAATTAAAGTCCATAGCCCACATTTCATGACCAGATTCTATACCGGCTGAAAGAAATATTACAGCCGTCTAAAACACGACGCAGGATCTCTTCAATGCGAGCAATGATTCTTGGTCTGCCTTTTATCTCAACGCTGCCATTAATTGTATCTGAAAGTGGCGGCAAGACTCCTGTCTGCTACCTAATTTATTGATCTCAACACGGAGAAATCGATGGCGTAAACTATTTGTTGGCTATTTTTTCTTTCTTTGGTACTTTTGCTCATGTGTATTTGTTTGCTTGGAAGTTTTGCTCATGTGTATTTGTGTGCTTGAAAGTTTTGCTCATGTGTATTTGTGTGCTTATATATATATATATGTATATATATATATATATACATATATACATTTATACATATATTTTCCGAACTAAATTGGGAACATACGACGTCTTTGACTTAATAGACGGGATATACGATGTATCAGACTGGATGGAAGGTACGGCGTGTTTAGCTAAGTGACAGGAACATGGAATGTACTTAACTAGGTGTACGGGAACTTAGAACTGACGGGAACATGCAATGTATGAAACTGACCGCACCGGGACCATGCAATGTATGAAACTGACCGCACTGGAACGTATCAAGCCAGATTGTTGAGACATAAAATGTCTTGAACCAGATTGTTGTAGACGTGTGTCTTCACGTGTCTCAGCGGGCCTTCGTGTGGACTGTAAGGAAAAAACTGTTTCAGGAGGTCGTCGTGACCTAGACGTACTCTGGAACTTTAGGACTTCGTCAAATTATCGCAGCAGTGCAGACAGCTCAAACAGCCACATGCACACATCAGACAGCCAAATAGTTACATCAGAGAGCCAAAAGGTCCCATCAGAGAGCCAAAAGGTCCCATCAGAGAGCCAAAAGGTCCCATCAGAGAGCCAAAAGGTCCCATCAGAGAGCCAAAAGGTCCCATCAGAGAGCCAAAAGGTCCCATCAGAGAGCCAAAAGGTCCCATCAGAGAGCCAAAAGGTCCCATCAGAGAGCCAAAAGGTCCCATCAGAGAGCCAAAAGGTCCCATCAGAGAGCCAAAAGGTCCCATCAGAGAGCCAAAAGGTCCCATCAGAGAGCGAGAGCCAAAAGGTCCCATCAGAGAGCCAAAAGGTCCCATCAGAGAGCCAAAAGGTCCCATCAGAGAGCCAAAAGGTCCCATCAGAGAGCCAAAAGGTCCCATCAGAGAGCCAAAAGGTCCCATCAGAGAGCCAAAAGGTCCCATCAGAGAGCCAAAAGGTCCCATCAGAGAGCCAAAAGGTCCCATCAGAGAGCGAGAGCCAAAAGGTCCCATCAGAGAGCCAAAAGGTCCCATCAGAGAGCCAAAAGGTCCCATCAGAGAGCCAAAAGGTCCCATCAGAGAGCCAAAAGGTCCCATCAGAGAGCCAAAAGGTCCCATCAGAGAGCCAAAATGTCCCATCAGACAGCCAAAAGGTCGCAACAACACCAACATTAAAATCAACTTGTTATGACAGTGTATGACATCGAAGTGATGTGTAGGTCATCAAAAATGTGTTTGACATCATTTTGATGAGTATGACAATACGTTAATGATTATAACATCACTGTGATATTTTGCTTCAAAAAAGATCTCATTCCTTCCCCCACCCTAGTTGTACTCTGTGTTATAACCGAAGCAAGGCACAATTCCCAGACAGCTTCCTATAGACGGGGCGGCCAGGAACTGTGGGTGGGGCGGCCAGGAACTGTGGGGCGGCCAGGGACTGTGGGGTGGGGCGGCCAGGAACTGTGAGGTGGGGCGGCCAGGAACTGTGTGGTGGCCAGGAACTGTGGGGTGGGGCGGCCAGGAACTGTGTGGTGGCCAGGAACTGTGGGGTGGGGCGGCCAGGAACTGTGGGGTGGGGCGGCCAGGAACTGTGGGGTGGGGCGGCCAGGAACTGTGGGGTGGGGCGGCCAGGAACTGTGGGGCGGCCAGGAACTGTGGGGCGGCCAGGAACTGTGGGGTGGGGCGGCCAGGAACTGTGGGGTGGGGCGGCCAGGAACTGTGGGGCGGCCAGGAACTGTGGGGTGGGGCGGCCAGGAACTGTGGGGTGGGGCGGCCAGGAACTGTGTGGTGGCCAGGAACTGTGGGGTGGGGCGGCCAGGAACTGTGTGGTGGGGCGGCCAGGAACTGTGGGGTGGGGCGGCCAGGAACTGTGTGGTGGCCAGGAACTGTGGGGTGGGGTGGCCAGGAACTGTGGGGTGGAGCGGCCAGGAACTGTGGGGTGGGGCGGCCAGGAACTGTGGGGTGGGGCGGCCAGGAACTGTGGGGTGGGGCGGCCAGGAACTGTGGGGTGGGGCGGCCAGGAACTGTGGGGCGGCCAGGAACTGTGGGGTGGGGCGGCCAGGAACTGTGGGGTGGGGCGGCCAGGAACTGTGGGGTGGGGCGGCCAGGAACTGTGGGGTGGGGCGGCCAGGAACTGTGGGGTGGGGGGCCAGGAACTGTGGGGTGGGGCGGCCAGGAACTGTGGGGCGGCCAGGAACTGTGGGGTGGGGCGGCCAGGATCTGTGGGGTGGGGCGGCCAGGAACTGTGGGGTGGGGCGGCCAGAATCTGTGGGGCGGCCAGGAACTGTGGGGTGGGGCGGCCAGGAACTGTGGGGTGGGGCGGCCAGAATCTGTGGGGCGGCCAGGAACTGTGGGGTGGGGCGGCCAGGAACTGTGGGGTGGGGCGGCCAGTGGTATGACCTGGGGTTGAGGTGGCCAGTAACTGTGCTCAAGGTGAACTGGGGAATTGTGAAGAAGGAAATGGTTCAATGTACCCGCTGTCATAACGTCATTAGCAGATCGAGAAAACACAGTCGGGCTGTGGGTGAGTGGGAAACAATTCCTCTCTGTGCACGTGCCCTCTTCGCTTGCCCCACTAGGGTACTCACTCGCACGTCAACGGGCTAGCCACGTGATGCCCGAGTTTTATTTTGTCGAATTCTTTTTAAAAAAAAACTTTTCATCAATGTAACATTTCTTTTTGTGAAACTGTCTTATGCGTACTTCTAACATTTTTTTTTAAAGTCAGTTTTTTGTTTCTTGTTTTAATTTTTTTTTGTTTTTAATTTTTTGTTATGTTGGGGAAAATGACGATAATGTTTTAACCGGCTAAATGACGGTAATGTTTTAACCGGCTAAATGACGGTAATGTTAACCGGCTAAATGATGATAATGTTTTATACGGCTAAATGACTGCTAACCCGAAAATCTCGAGTTCAAATCTGGGTTCAAGTCCCTGAGTCCACCCAGCTTCACATTAAGGATAGTAATACTAGATAACACCTTCAATCTAGTGACTAAATACCAGAGAACACCGTCAACGTAGTGACTAAATACCAGAGAACACCGTCAATCTAGTGACTAAATACCAGAGAACACCGTCAATCTAGTGACTAAATACCAGAGAACACCGTCAATGTAGTGACTAAATACCAGAGTACATCCTCAATCTAATTCTAATGACTAAATACCAGAGAACACCGTCAATCTAGTGACAAACACCATTCAGCACTGTTAACTAAGTGACTAAATACCAGTGCCGAAACAATCAGGAAGTAAGGGACACCATACACCAAGTGACTAACTACCACAAAACACCACCACCTTCACGACCCCACCTGGCACCTGAGTAAATTGATCACCAAACACTGTACATTGTACCCCCATGTCAAGGTTTATATTTGTGTACAAAACAAAACATAGCCCAAAACGAATTACATCAAATAAAATAAAATCTACTCTTCCATCCCCCCCCCCCCCCCCCCCCACCCCCATCTCATCTTTAAGAAACCCACCAGGAAAACACAATTGAGTGTAAGTGAATTAAAAATAAACATAGAAGATAAAAAATGCAGCCATGATTGTTTTTCGTTAATCCGCTTAGGATTAGGGATTATAGATAGGCCTGGAGGTCAGAGGTCGATTGACTTGAAACAGATGTGGGGACAAACAGCAGGTGCCAGTCTAAGAGAGGCTTGTTTGTTTAGACGCTTGATGTGGCCAGATTTAGCAGGCGTGGGATGAACTCACAGGATGGTGTGGGGGGGGGGGGAGAGGCGTAAATAGACTGAGGGGAGGGTGGGGGGTGGCTTGTTACAAATTTAACGGCCCGGACAGGTTCAAATAATTCAATTTAGCGACGTTAGACAGAGAAGAAGATAGGGAGGGCGACAGAGAGGGCGAGAGAGAGGAGAGGGATGAAGAGAGGGGGACGGGTAGAGTTAAAGAAAGAGAGTGGAACCGTCCATTTTGCAAATGTAATTCATCATCCCACCCATCCCCCTCCCTCTCTTTCTTACACACACGCACACATACTCATACACACATACGCACATCTCAAAAACAAATATTCTAGTTGTGAAACGGTGTGTAGTAGGCCTAACCATCCTGATCGATGTGAGTATATTGGTGTAGTGTATAGTTGGCCTATAGATCCTGATGAATGCGAGTATAATGGAATATTGTGTTGACACCAGTGGAGTAGCCAGCATCGTCTCATGGGGTGGGGGTTCAATTTTTACCACCATATTATATATATATATATATATATATATATATATATATATATATATATATATATATATATATATATATATATATATATATATATATATATATATATATATATATATATATATATATATATATATACATATGTAACCCCTTCATATCATATATTGTAACCCCGCCTACCCCCCCCCCCCCCTGCCCACGCCACTGGTTGACACGAATAGGGCTGATATCGTTCCGTTGACTTAAGATAACTGTCATATGGGGTGGGGGTGGCTAGTGGTATGACCGGGGGTGGGGGTGGCCAGTGGTATGACCTGGGGTGGGGGTGGCCAGTGGTATGACCTGGGGTGACCAGTGGTATGACCTGGGGTGGGGGTGGCCAGTGGTATGACCTGGGGTGGGGATGGCCAGTGGTATGACCTGGGGTGGGGGTGGCTAGTGAGATGACCTGGGGTGGGGGTGGCCAGTGGTATGACCTGGGGTGGGGGTGGCCAGTGGTATGACCTGGGATGGGGGTGGCCAGTGGTTTACACCTGGGGTGGGGGTGGCCACTAGCCAGTGTTATGACCTGGGGTTGGGGTGGCCAGTGGTATGACCTGGGGTGGGGGTGGCCAGTGGTATGACCTGAGGTGGGGGTGGCTAGTGATATGACCTGGGGTGGGGGTGGCCAGTAGTATGAACTGGGGTGGCCAGTGGTATGACCTGGGGTGGCCAGTGGTATGACCTGGGGTGGGGTGGCCAGTGGTATGACCTGGGGTGGGGGTGGCCAGTGGTATGACCTGGGGTCGGGATGGCCAGTGGTATGACCTGGGGTGGGGGTGGCCAGTGGTATGACCTGGGGTGGGGATGGCCAGTGGTATGACCTGGGTGGGGGTGGTCAGTGGTATGAACTGGGGTGGCCAGTGGTATGACCTGGGGTGGGGGTGGCCAGTGGTATGAACTGGGGTGGGGGTGGCCAGTGGTATGACCTGGGGTGGGGATGGCCAGTGGAAGTTCTGGGTGGGGGTGGTCAGTGGTATGAACTGGGGTGGCCAGTGGTATGACCTGGGTGGGGGTGGTCAGTGGTATGAACTGGGGTGGGGGTGGCCGGTGGTATGACCTGGGGTGGGGATGGCCAGTGGTATGACCTGGGTGGGGGTGGTCAGTGGTATGACCTGGGGTGGCCAGTGGTATGACCTGGGGTGGGGGTGGCCAGTGGTATGACCTGGGCTGGGGGTGGCCAGTGGTATGACCTGGGGTGGGGATGGCCAGTGGTATGACCTGGGTGGGGGTGGTCAGTGGTATGAACTGGGTGGCCAGTGGTATGACCTGGGTGGGGATGGCCAGTGGTATGACCTGGGTGGGGGTGGTCAGTGGTATGAACTGGGGTGGCCAGTGGTATGACCTGGGTGGGGGTGGTCAGTGGTATGAACTGGGGTGGGGGTGGCCGGTGGTATGACCTGGGGTGGGGATGGCCAGTGGTATGACCTGGGTGGGGGTGGTCAGTGGTATGACCTGGGGTGGCCAGTGGTATGACCTGGGGTGGGGGTGGCCAGTGGTATGACCTGGGCTGGGGGTGGCCAGTGGTATGACCTGGGGTGGGGATGGCCAGTGGTATGACCTGGGTGGGGGTGGTCAGTGGTATGAACTGGGGTGGCCAGTGGTATGACCTGGGTGGGGATGGCCAGTGGTATGACCTGGGTGGGGGTGGTCAGTGGTATGAACTGGGGTGGCCAGTGGTATGACCTGGGGTGGGGGTGGCCAGTGGTATGACCTGGGGTGGTGGTGGCCAGTGGTATGACCTGGGGTGGGGGTGGCCAGTGGTATGACCTGGAGTGTGATGCCTACTTAAGTCTATTCTAGTAAATGCCAGAACAGGTTGTTACAAATAAGCTGAAATATATTTTGTTCTTAATGATTTGCCGAATATTTACTACGAGCCGCTATTTAGTTGTTGTTTTTTCTACTTTTCATTAATTCATAATGTGTGAATTCGACAGTGCCAATGCTGCCACTGAAAATATTTGCTTTAAAACCCTCCTTTCCCCAACCCCTTTCCCCTAACCCCCCCCCCCCCCCCCCCAATAAAAAATCGTTTCAAACTAAATTATCTGCCCCTAATAGCCGTCACTAAACCCGTCTCTACGATTGTAAACATTCAGCGTGAACCACAGCTCACCAGACCATGTGGGGATGGGTGGTAGCAATATGCCTAGAGAGGAAGAGAGGGGACTGCTAGGCGCGCTTACAGCTTGGTGTTTTCTAGCGTCTCCAAGAAGAGAATTATATATAGATTACCATCAATACTTTTAACCTCCCGTTTAAACTAAAAAAAAACTTAAGATTCCAATTGTTCTATAAATATATTCGAGAAAATACAAGTGAATGCTCCATTGATTTGTGCTTTTTGTATTTTGTGCTTCTGTTTATTGTCTAATACGTTATCGCATTCAATACATGTTATCTTGACGAACTTGAATAAGGGCAGCAACCGAAATTTAGAGTTTCAAAAATATTTTCCTGTATTCTCTCCCCTTGTCCGCTTTGAATTAACAATTTTACAAACAATTTCGAAGGAGTTTTAAGTTTTAAAAAATCTGGTACGAGAGTCTATATGCATTCAGACATGTTTATCTTCTATGAACACTTATGTTTTTATTACACACAAAAATGATCGGGTAGTAGAGCGCTCGACTGCTAGCCCCAAGGCTTGAGTTCGGATCTCGTCAGGGCTCGAGGTTGTAGTCCACAAGTCCTCTCATCTGTCAAGGGTACTTGACACATTAGTGAGTAAAGGCGGGTGGCATAGTGCTGACCACACCGTCCCTTCATGTGGCATAGTGCTGACCACACCGTCCCTTCATGTGGCATAGTGCTGACCACACCGTCCCTTCATGTGGCATAGTGCTGACCACACCTTCCCTTCATGTGGCATAGTGCTGACCACACCGTCCCTTCATGTGGCATTGTGCTGACCACACCGTCCCTTCATGTGGCATAGTGCTGACCACACCGTCCCATAGTGCTGACCACACCGTCCCTTCATATGGCATAGTGCTGACCACACCGTCCCTTCATGTGGCATAGTGCTGACCACACCGTCCCTTCATGTGGCATAGTGCTGACCACACCGTCGCTTCATGTGGCATAGTGCTGACCACACCCTCGCTTCATGTGGCATAGTGCTGACCCTACCGTCCCTTCATGTGGCATAGTGCTGACCACACCGTCCCTTCATGTGGCATTGTGCTGACCACACCGTCCCTTCATGTGGCATAGTGCTGACCACACCGTCCCTTCATGTGGCATAGTGCTGACCACACCGTCCCTTCATGTGGCATAGTGCTGACCACACCGTCCCTTCATGTGGCATAGTGCTGACCACACCGTCCCTTCATGTGGCATAGTGCTGACCACACCGTCCCTTCATGTGGCATAGTGCTGACCACACCGTCCCTTCATGTGGCATAGTGCTGACCACACCGTCCCTTCATGTGGCATAGTGCTGACCACACCCTCGCTTCATGTGGCATAGTGCTGACCACACCGTCCCTTCATGTGGCATAGTGCTGACCCCACCGTCCCTTTATGTGGCATAGTTCTGACCACACCGTCGCTTCATGTGGCATAGTGCTGACCACACCGTCCCTTCATGTGGCATAGTGCTGACCACACCGTCCCATAGTGCTGACCACACCGTCCCTTCATGTGGCATAGTGCTGACCACACCGTCCCTTCATGTGGCATAGTGCTGACCACACCGTCCCATAGTGCTGACCACACCGTCCCTTCATGTGGCATAGTGCTGACCCCACCGTCCCTTCATGTGGCATAGTGCTGACCACACCGTCGCTTCATGTGGCATAGTGCTGACCACACCAACCCTTCATGTGGCATTGTGCTGACCACACCGTCCCTTCATGTGGCATAGTGCTGACCACACCGTCCCTTCATGTGGCATAGTGCTGACCACACCGTCCCTTCATGTGGCATAGTGCTGACCACACCGTCCCTTCATGTGGCATAGTGCTGACCACACCGTCCCTTCATGTGGCATAGTGCTGACCACACCGTCCCTTCATGTGGCATAGTGCTGACCACACCCTCGCTTCATGTGGCATAGTGCTGACCACACCGTCCCTTCATGTGGCATAGTGCTGACCCCACCGTCCCTTCATGTGGCATAGTGCTGACCACACCGTCGCTTCATGTGGCATAGTGCTGACCACACCGTCCCTTCATGTGGCATAGTGCTGACCACACCGTCGCTTCATGTGGCATAGTGCTGACCCCACCGTCCCTTCATGTGGCATAGTGCTGACCACACCGTCCCATAGTGCTGACCACACCGTCCCTTCATGTGGCATAGTGCTGACCACACCGTCCCTTCATGTGGCATAGTGCTGACCACACCGTCGCTTCATATGGCATAGTGCTGACCACACCGTCCCTTCATGTGGCATAGTGCTGACCACACCGTCGCTTCATATGGCATAGTGCTGACCACACCGTCCCTTCATGTGGCATAGTGCTGACCACACCGTCGCTTCATGTGGCATAGTGCTGACCACACCGTCCCTTCATGTGGCATAGTGCTGACCACACCGTCGCTTCATATGGCATAGTGCTGACCACACCGTCCCTTCATGTGGCATAGTGCTGACCACACCGTCCCTTCATGTGGCATAGTGCTGACCACACCGTCCCTTCATGTGGCATAGTGCTGACCACACCCTCGCTTCATGTGGCATAGTGCTGACCACACCGTCCCTTCATGTGGCATAGTGCTGACCCCACCGTCCCTTCATGTGGCATAGTGCTGACCACACCGTCGCTTCATGTGGCATAGTGCTGACCACACCGTCCCTTCATGTGGCATAGTGCTGACCACACCGTCGCTTCATGTGGCATAGTGCTGACCCCACCGTCCCTTCATGTGGCATAGTGCTGACCACACCGTCCCATAGTGCTGACCACACCGTCCCTTCATGTGGCATAGTGCTGACCACACCGTCCCTTCATGTGGCATAGTGCTGACCACACCGTCGCTTCATATGGCATAGTGCTGACCACACCGTCCCTTCATGTGGCATAGTGCTGACCACACCGTCGCTTCATATGGCATAGTGCTGACCACACCGTCCCTTCATGTGGCATAGTGCTGACCACACCGTCGCTTCATGTGGCATAGTGCTGACCACACCGTCCCTTCATGTGGCATAGTGCTGACCACACCGTCGCTTCATATGGCATAGTGCTGACCACACCGTCCCTTCATGTGGCATAGTGCTGACCACACCGTCCCTTCATGTGGCATAGTGCTGACCACACCGTCCCTTCATGTGGCATAGTGCTTTACCTGACCAACAAACTGACCGATCCCACAAACTGACCGATCCCACAAACTGACCGAGCCACTAACATACTCGTGGAACCTTACTCACAAACCAACCCTTATACCAGAACAACAAACTGACCCTGAACTTGACCCATATTCTGACCCATGTACCTGACCGACAAACTGACCCTGAACTTGACCCATAATCTGACCCCTATACCTGACCCCTCTACATCGGATTACCGCCTCCCTCTATCAAGCCCACTCGGTCATGTGACCGACGTGTTAACGGATCACGTGACATTAAGACGAGCCAACGAGGAGCTTAACAAATCTCACCCAGGCTTTCAAGTACGTACGCGCGTCGTCTGGGGGACTGAGTCGGAGGGGACGATAGTGGGGTGGGGGGTAGATGGAGGGGTGGGGGTAGATGGAGGGGTGGGGGTAGATGGAGGGGTGGGGGTAGATGGAGGGGTGGGGGTAGATGGAGGGGTGGCTGTCGACGTCACAGAGGGATCTCCGTGTACTGGGCCGAAAACAAAATCTTAACACAGGATTAGTGAGAACTCAGGTAAACAAATCGGTGACAGAAATACGGTAACGGTGCTAGTATTTTCGTTGTAAAATTTCATAGCACAATGTTACAATTAATTACATTATAGAACGAGATATTATTTTTGTTAAATACCTCCTATTAGCAGTGCAGGGAACATAAAATAGCATACACCAACTATACGCCAGAGTGGACGTTGTATCCGTAGGTCTCTCCCACTCAAAGGGCAAGCAATCTTTAACATGTCGATATCCAGGGGAAGCTAATGCGTTCTAATCACGCTTTGCTTCACGGGGAGATAGCTTTTCAATAGTCCGCCTAAAGGGCAATAACCTCGAAAAAAAGAAACATAAAAACGTAGCATTTATTGTTCAGTCTGTAGTACAAGGGTTGTTGATACTAAAAAGGAGATTAAAAAACAATAACCTGAAAAACGTTGTATTCGATTGATGGTAGTTTGGTCTATTATGTTGTAAGGGAAAAACTAAATATTCGCACGCAGGAGGCGGTTAGGGAAATGTTTTAATTGACATGCGTGGCTTTTTGTATTGATTGAATTAGTGTGATAAACCTTAACAGAAATAGTTATACTAATATTTACTTTCTCCTATAAACGAAGTATAGAGAAAGTCTTGTAATCGTGAAAAAAAAATCGAGATTTTGAAAATTTCGACGTTTTACAGCTCCCTGAGTCGGAAAAACATAGTTTTGCACTCTTGTCCATATGTCTGTGTGTGTGTGTGTGTGTGTGTAAACACAATAACCTGAGTACCGTTATAGCTAGGTTGATGAAATTTCATATATAAGTATTATATCAAAATCGTAGATCCGTATCAACTTTTGAGCGATTTCCGATAACCGGAAGTGGAACTTTTTCTACTTTGAATTTTTCAAAAGCCTATAAATTGAGTACTATTCCAGATAGAAAATTGAAATTTCACATGTAAGTAAAAGATCTAATTCTCTGCCTTCAACAAATTTTGAGTAATTTCTGTTTACCGGAAGTAGTAATTTTTGCTATTTTCGATTTCTCAAAAAACGCATGTGAATTTATAAAGTACTAATAATATTCCGAACTATTATGCACATTTAATCTGGCGTTCACTTGGTATGCAATTCTTTTTTCTACGAGATTTTATTCTATTTTAAAAAGTTTAAGTATTTAAAATTGATTAAAAATCAAGTCTATATCCCGAGTTGCCATCCCCTGTTGTTTCATATAAGAATATTCGAGAAAGTTTCGGGGAGATCACTACCAGTTTTTTTAGTACTTTACATGTTTTATTTACAATAGAGTTACATTACTAAAAACCATTGCGCATCTATTGAACGTGATGACGCCCTATTGAACGTGATGATGCGTGTCTAGTAGTGCGGAATAGTTTGATTATTTTAATTATTCATGAAAAATTAATCAGGCAACCAATTAAGTCAAATTTTATGTCATGTTGCATTGTCATCTTGTCTTGACCCACGTACCAACTACAAACCGTATCTGTCAGTTAGAAATGCCTGCAATTTCGCTCGGGCGTTTCGATCTAGACAGACTGCCGACTGACGACAGACTGACGAGGAAGTGAGTTAAATAAAAGCTTGTAAAAAATAGAAAGAGTCATACTATTATTTTTCCAGAGATTGAATCTCATATTAGAGTCTAAATTCACTTTCTAGCGAGCGCTTATTTCTACCCACCCATTCCAAGAACAACTTAAAATACGATGCTACCTTGAGATTTAAAAAACTAAATTATGGGTTTTAGATTTATTTATAGAAAATTAAGTGTATCATCCTTATTAGAATCAGACAGCGATGACTTAAATTGTATATAACTAGGAGAGTCTCAAAAGAATTGATGATTATGTGTTCTGGTCATGTAAGAAACATACACATTTATAAACACCAAATCATATTTTACTTTCTGAAGATTTTATATACACCAATTCACATTTTACTTTCTGAAGATTTTATAAACACCAATTCACATTTTAGTTTCTGAAGATTTTATAAACACCAATTCACATTTTAGTTTCTGAAGATTTTACAATATTTGTTGCTGGATCTAGAGATGATGGCGGGCAAAAAAACATGAACAATACAATTGAAATTATTGTAACCGTAGGACAAACTGAACTCGCACTAGATATGGACAAAAAACACACATATTAGTGAACTAGAGCATAAAGTTGTGTAGAGTTGTGTAGAGTGATGAACACAGCAACACACTCGGAGGAAGGGTGAGAGATTGTGATGAACACATCCTACACATTAAGATGTGTACATAGATGACGACACATCCTACACACGATGACATCAAGATGTGTACATAGATGACGACACATCCTACACACGATGACATCAAGATGTGTACATAGATGACCACACATCCTACACACGATGACATTAAGATGTATAAATTAATGACGACACATCCTACACATCAAGATGTGTACAAAGATGACCACACCAACACACTACAAGAGATGACAGGTGTGTAGACTGGACTAGACAGCGCAGAGAGATATGAAGATGTCAGAAGGACACCAAGACAGGATTATCACCAGCCAAATCCCTCTAATCCCATCTAGAGATGTCACTCAGGAGATTAGGGGCAGCACTCGGAGGTAGGGTGTGAGATTGTACATTGACGGGGTCTAAAACACGAGATAGATCTACCAGAAGATCTTGGGGTCAAAGGTCAGTGAGGTCATTGTACCACAATACAGTAAACCTTTTGTTTTTATCTCAACTAAAAGATCAATTATTTCATCTTTAAAATACTTACGCGGTATGGAGATCCGATATTAGAAAACTGTCAGTATTGTTTTTTCACGAAAATACTGATGACAAGGTCAAGGTTACATAGCTTTACTCACCATCACCACCCACACGGTTGTAAGATTTAAAAAGTGATGAATTGCTTGTTGTTGAAGTGGGTTTTTTTTTTCGATCTCAACAACCCCATTTTTGTTTTCGGTTGTCGTTCTTAGCCTGATTTGCTTCCCTTTATTAACAGGTTGAGCGTTCAATTGACACAAAGGCGTACATTAGCCAGCGTTTAAACACTCAGTGAACACCGTTCAAGTCACGAGTCGCTGGGGTCAGTTGACTGACGTCACTTGCTGTGGCGTCCAGCCAACCGTTTGATGGAATCAAGATGGCTGCTGTTGTGTTGTTGGTAGTGTCGTCTCGCTTGAGTGGTCCAGCCCTTGGTTATTTCACGTCCATCATAAGCCGCTTTAATAACACGTGTTTTATCATTTCCAAGCTAAAGACGGTTACAGGTTCGATTATTAGTTAATTAAACAACTTAACACTTAATATTTTAACCGGTTCAATGACGTCACAAGTTCTAGTATTATCCGGTTCAAACGTTACAGGTTTCATAGTCAGCCGGTTAAATAGCGTCACGGGCTTAATTATTTACAGGTTAAAAACGTCACAGTTTATATAAATAGCCGGTAAAAACGTACAGGTTCTGATATAAGCCGGTTAAATAGCATCACATATTCTATACATTCATTCATTAGGTAGATTAGTCTCGATAGACGACACGATTTAGTGCGCTATTACGTCACAGATTTTATTATTAGCCGATTAACGTCACAGGTTCCAAAATTAACCGTTTAAAAAACGTCAACTGCTCTGGATATTCCTGAACGTGCGGAGTTCCCCTGTGTAAACCTGTCACTCCGCGTCCGTCCCCCCCCCCCTCGCAGTTCTGGTAGCTGCAGTCATGAGGTGGGTGGCGGGTGGGTGCTCTACATGACGTCACGTAAACAGGACCAGAGTCGCGAGTATAAAAGCCTGAGAGCTACGTGACCAACACTTCAAGACCACGACATCAACAAAGGGTCGCAACATCCGTACATAATTACGATATAATCAAATCCTAGGATAAGCGTCATCATCTAATTCCCTGTGGAAAATAAAGATTTTAATAGGGACCACCAAAATATGCACTGACGTCATCAGTTTATCGGCGCCAGAATTAGGCTCTAAAATCCTGGCATCAAGGTCCACGTGCACCCCCACACCCCCACCCCTCTCACCAATCTAGGACAAGGCAACGTCCTCGGATGATTGACATCTCTATTCAGACCGAATATTCCAGAACTAGCGGTATTTATTATTAGCACTCGCCGAGTCATGTATAGACCCATCCAGCCCTTTCCCTTATTCCGTATGCATTAGAGTCAGGGGCGGTTCACTAGTTTGTTAACAGTGCAATTATTTCTTTAGGAGGACATTTCCAAAAGTCCTCTCGTACAGGACATTGCCAAAAGTCCTCTCGTACAGGACATAAACTAGTCCTGGCGGACTGACAGATATAGCGTTTCTGTTATTGGTTGTACGATATACTGTGTGTATGGGTAATTGGTTATAAGGTGGTTGATACTGGGTTAGCTGAAAGGGTTGTTTGAGGTGTTTGATTGAGGTGGTTGGTTGAGGTGGTTGGTTGAGGTGGTTGGTTGAGGTGGTTGGTTAAGGTGGTTGGATGAGGTGGTTGGTTGAGGTGGTTGGATGAGGTGGTTGGTTGAAGTGGTTGGTTGAGGTGGTTGGTGGAGGTGGTTGTTTGAGGTGGTTGATTGAGGTTGTTGGTTGAGATGGTTGGTTGAGGTGGTTGGTTGAGGTGGTTGGTTGAGATGGTTGGTTGAGGTGGTTGGTTGAGGTGGTTGGTTGAGGTGGTTGGTTGAGGTGGCTGGTTGAGGTGGTTGGTTGAAGTGGTTTGTTGAGGTTGTTGGTTAAGACTATGTGTTGTTTCCAGGTGTTGTGATGGCTGTGGCTAGTTTCACCCACCCGTTCCCTCCTCTCCACCTCCTCCATCCCCCCTCCCACTCCTTGAGCACGCGAATTGCAAATTAACCGTCGAGAACTATCAGGCGACCTTCACCTTGGTCTTAAAATGTCGTCAGCTTCACCTGATGCGGATCTGGGAATGTAGACACGACAAATTATCGACAAATCTAGAATGTCGTTTTTTAAGTCTTTTAACTTCATTTTAAAGTACACCACGAATGAGTCCTGTGTTGGCTGACGTTCGTTACGTTCCGCCATCTTGAACAAAAAATCACATAACTTTAGAACAAAAAATGGTTTCAGTTCGTTTCGCGATAGCAAGCTTCAAGTAACAGCAGATGAGTACTTTTGTACAAATAATTTATTGCAGACAAAAAATGAAGAAAATAATGGCTAATTTTTTTTTAAATATGTGTGTATCGAATACACTGAATACACCATTAAACAGTATATCTGCATCAGCAAAAGTACATAAATTCAAATTTCTAATACAAGAAATAAAGGTTTTTTTAATACTTAAAGTGTGTGGGTGTGTGCGTGTGACTTTATGTGAGTGTGAGTGTGTGTCTGTGTAGGAGGGTGTTGGTGTGAGTGTGTGTTTATGAGTGTGCGTATATGTGTCTGTGTAAGATCAGACAAAAACAGACAATCAAGCTTGTATCGTAGTTTGCCGGAAATGACGTCATAATAAAGTAAGGGAGGGTGAGTGGTGGTGTTTAATTATTCAATGTATTCCTTGTAGACATCGGGTATGAGAACGTATAAGTCACATGACCACCAATGGACGTACTTTTAAGTCTTTATTTAAGGTATATAAATAGGTGAATAACTAATGAAGTAATAATGCAAATAGTGTGCTAATATCGTTTCTCGACTTAGCATTTTGATTGTTTTGAAATGAGATATTTATATTTATACGCGCACTTTATAATCTATAAGGTAGCGGTGTTTTTGTATGGTAAAACGCACTATTACTGCGCTGAAAGTCTCGAACATGGTTCAGTCCTTGAGTCGACCCAGGTTTAATGAGTACCCAGCTGATATCAAGGGCAGCTGGACACAGGGCTGGGCCGACTACCTTAGGTCATCTGGGGTAGGGAAACGTCAACTCCACTTTATGAACTCTGGCATCAAGCATCAGGCACACCAAACCCTCTGCTGCCCCGGGGTAGCCACTAACCCCTCTACTTCCCCGGGGTACCCACCAAACCCTCTACTACCCCGGGGTAGCCACCAAACCCTCTACTTCCCCGGTGTAGCCACCAAACCCTCTACTTCCCCGGGGTAGCCACTAAACCCTCTACTTCCCCGGGGTAGCCACCAAACCCTCTACTTCCCCCGGGGTAGCCAACAAACCCTCTACTTCCCCGGGGTACCCACCAAACCCTCTACTTCCCCGGGGTAGCCACCAAACCCTCTACTTCCCCGGGGTAGCCACCAAACCCTCTGCTGCCCCGGGATACCCACCAACCCCTCTACTTCCCCGGGGGTCCCGTAACAATTTCAACACCCACCTTTAAATAGGGATAGCTGTACAAATCGAATAAAATAACTTTACAGTTCTACACATTCAATGAACCACAGACCCGCTTTTTTTTTTCAACTGTACATTATTGCATCATCCAACTAAATCTTCCACACTACAACTTTATGTCACAAACATTAGAAGACAGCCCCCCCCCCCCTTTTCAAAGCATTTTTCTAACCCCCCCCCCTCCCCCCATTTCCGACATCTTCCTATTTCTCATCACTCCCCAAGGGGTCGGCGTGGTCGAGTCGGTAAAGCTCATGGTTGCTAAACCGAAAAGTCTCGAGTTCGAACCCTCGGGCAGATGAGGCTCGTTAGCTGGGGACAGCCACTCTTCTAGGAGAGACAACTCCAAAATTAAACAACTGCTGCCTTGTAGTTTGTTCTTGGTTGGACAAAGGCTATGGAAGCAAATCCAAAAAGAAAAGCAGGCTGAAATCGGAGTCAATGGCCTCAATGGCGCATAACCAGTTGACACGTAACGCTTAATTGTGTTGGAGGCGTGGTCGAGTCGGCAAAAAGTTCATGGTTGATAAATTCGAACAAAGTCTCGAGTTCAAACCTACTGGCAGATAAATCTCGATCCCCTTCAACACTAATAATTAAGAACGAAGAAGAAGATCCCTCCCCATTACCTTACTCGCTACTATTTTTCTGAATGCATTTATTTCCGTGTTCTCGAATAGTTCTTCATCACGCGTAGTATACATGACATATTTCCATTTGCCATTATGGCTTTTTAATCATATTGTTTACAGACGGTACACCCCACCCTACCTCCCCGACCCACCCCTACCCAACCCTTCACATAAGTGTCCCGGGGGGGGGACTCCACCCCCACCCCCACCCTTCACATACGAACGTCCCCGGGGGGACTCCAACCCCCACTCCCCCACCTCCACGACCCCAAAGTCTCCTAATTTAAAACCAGAAAACTGACACCGTTTCTGGTCACGTGATGGTCCCAGCTGTTATAGCCCGGACACTGGCACCGATCTTAGATAACGGGGCGGGTATTGAGTGAACATCCGGCGTCTTAACGAACCCCCGGGGACACTGGTCACACCCCCCCCCCCCCCGGAAGACGGGTATGTCGTACATAACAAGATAGTTGTAATGTAGTTTGGTTTTAAAATAGGTTAGTGACCTCGAGAAAATAAAACGTTTTTTCCCCCCACATTTATCGTGAAAGTAGGATACTGGTAAACTTACAAGATTCCTATTAATTAATTTTTGATGGCTACAATTTGAATGGAGAGGTTTTGATTACCAGTGAAGTAGTTTTGTAGGGCGCATGCGAGTTGAAACTGGTATTAATGGAGGCAGTGAATGGGGGTGGGGGGCATTCAAGAACCGTTTCTTCCCTTGAAAGCCTCTCTGTGGACGAAGGTAAACAAGCAAGGAGCAGACGATCAGATCAACAGGGCATTGAGCCCGCACCGCCTGCAGACCAGGAGAAATATCGAAACCCGCATTCAGAAAACTCAAAGTAATTTGACATTGTGTATTTGTGCAGCTTAAAAGTTCTGAGCGCACATTTGGGTGAACGAAATGCAGATTGCTTCGATAATGTGTATAAATAGCTTTGCAAAACTCGTACAAATGTGATATGAGATTTGAATGAACCGCTAAAAATAAAATGTGTTTATTCTAGATGAGTACACAAGAGTGTGCAGGGGAATCTTGTGGTCGGGTTGATGGTTGGTTTACATTCGTGCCTTTTCGTGAGGTCGACAAAATTATTTCCGAAATAACCTCCATCTAAATAATTTTAAAATATTTAGGCAGCAGGAATAGATGTATTTTGATTGCACATAGCAGGCCTACGTCAACACAAATATTGATGACGTTTTCCCTATTTCTTCACAAAATAAGCCGGCCTCTATAGGCTACCTATTGACAGAGTCGCATCTTTTCAACAAATTGAGGAATTCCATTCTATATGCCTCTGTTTGAACCTAGCACATATTACATAACTCAACTGGAGGTTATGAGGGGGTGTTGGGTGGGCTAAAATATTTCTAACGTTAATGAAGATAGCTCAGCGATGTTAAGCAACAAAAAAAGCTTAAACTAGATTTTCTTCTAATTAATCGACTCATAATCTTCCCTTATAGAAATGTCATAAAACATCTTTAACTATAACAAAGTAGACTGTATGTAGCATGCTTGGTCTTTGTTTCCTATATACAAAATGTATTTAGCAGTAGTGTGTGGCTTTCGGTCAATTGGAGGGTCTTGTTGTAAACTATGGGAGAGGGATGTATAGATATTTCATTCAACATTTAAATGGTCTGGGTGGGGGTTAGACTCAGTAATGGTGGGAGACCGCTGCAACATTTGTGTTTTACTGTAGTAAAGCTGAATAAAGCCACTGTTTTATCCATGGGTATCAACCTTGTCATTAACGTAAATAAGGCAACTGTTTTATCCATAGATATCAACCTTGTCATTAACGTAAATAAGGCAACTGTTTTATCCATGGATATCAACCTTGTCATTAACGTAAATAAGGCAACTGTTTTATTCATGGATATCAACCTTGTCATTAACGTAAATAAGGCAACTGTTTTATCCATGGATATCAACCGTGTCATTAACGTAAATAAGGCAACTGTTTTATTCATGGATATCAACCTTGTCATTAACGTAAATAAGGCAACTGTTTGTATACATGGATATCAACCTTGTCATTAACGTAAATCAGGCAACTGTTTTATCCATAGATATAACCCCTGTCATACCCTAACTGTAAGTATGACGCGTCATAAGACTAACCCTGACCTTGATTTAAAACCAAAAGAAAATGTCGACGCGATAGTTTGTGGTGCTAGAGCCATTTTTGTGAAAACAATGTTGTTTTAAGTCTTAATAAGCTGCCTCACACACACAGACACACAGACACACACACAGACACACACACACGCGCACACACACACACACACAAGAGCAGCTATGTTCTAGTTAGAGGACGTGACGCACTCGTGACGTCAACAACACGTCACAAGTTGTACGGTCAGCTCCGCCGAGGTCACGTGGGAACACCTGGTTTGTTTCACTTTGACGTTCTATCTTATCCGCCTCACTGCCGGCTTGAAATACCAGGGGATTAGGGGAGTAGCTAGGGGAGGGAGGCGTTTTTCTTCAAGGTGGTCAATCACATGACTTCAACAATATCATTGAAGTTTTTGCATAACAATGCTAAAATAACACCACTTAAAATGTCAATTTGTGACGTCTCGTGCATTAACAATACTTTTTTTTAAAAATAAATTTAGAAAACAATTTTTTTATCGTAGTGTGATTTCAAGACATCTCCGGTAATGAAGTATTATGACGCCAGCGACATAACCTGAATTGTAATATATGTGACATAAGTTACATAATGATATCCGACATGTATGAGGTCAGTAGCTTTAAACAACCTAGAATAAAGAAACTCGGAATATCGGTGAGACTTTCACCCTCGGCTTGAAACCTGCACTAACAAGTTTCTCATCTCAAGTTCAGTTTGCCGGACCAGCAACGTCAGTGGCAGTATCGCGTTCCCGTGTTGATGTTTTAAAGTGTAGGTTACTGGAGATTGCTTCAAGCTAATTTATCGCGCGTGGGGCTATTTATAGCTGCCCTTATCCACAGACGATTGTAGTGACGTAAGAAATAACTACCTGTTGTCCCCCCCCCACACCTAGCCTTCAATGATCGCCATTAAATGACCAAGCGAAAAATGCAGCCATAAAAAAATGAATATCATGTTTCAAACTAGGGCCACATTAATGTTACACAAGTGTCACCCCACTGTCACCCCGCTGTCACGCTAGTGTCACACTAGTTTCACCCCCCTGTCACCCCACTGTCAATCCACTGTCACCCCACTGTCACACTAGTGTCACACAAGTGTCACACCACTATCACACTAGTGTCACCCTTGTGTCACATAGTACAGAAAGATAACTCATAATTCCCACTTCAATCCCCTACCTACCCCGGGTATGCATTATAAAGTAAAAGCCGGTAAAACCCAAATTAGAGCCGATGAGATGAACTTGTCTGAGGGAAACAAGGGCTCACATACTAGAACCTTGCCTACATCATTCAGGTAGATGAGGACCTTCTGACTGCTAAAGACCAGCTATCGACCATACATCGACTAGACATTGACCAGACACTGACCAGGCATCGGCGGGACATTGACTTGACATTGACCAGAGATTGGCTAGACATTGACCAGACATTGACCAGACATTGGCTAGACATTGGCTAGATATTGGTCAGACATTGCCCAGGAATTGACCGGACATTGACTTGACATTGACCAGACATTGACTTTACATTGACCAGACATTGACTTGACATTGACCAGACATTGGCTAGACATTGGCTAGACATTGACCAGACATTGGGCAGACATTGAAATAGACATATAAATGCCGACTAACTGGCGTGTAATGTGTTTGTCATATTCTTTTCCTCATCGTGACCTAGTTCAAGATGTATCGTGAACTTACAGACCTTTGACACCTTAGTGGTAAAACCCTTACTTCAAAAGTCACCATTCAGCAGAATTATAATGACTACTTTCAATGGGAATTTTACATTTTAAATAGTGGTTTAGTGAAAAACAGTTTCAAGTAAACAAAATACCTAGTTTTAAAAACAGATTGAAGTAAACAAAATACCTAGTTTAAAAACAGTTTCAAGTAAACAAATAACCTAGTTTAAAAACACAGACGGCAAGTTTTAAATTTTGTTTGTCTAAACTGTCTGCTAGCCTGCTGTCAATGTTTAAACTGACACTTACTACTGCCAGCACCCTGACACTGTCATGTGACGCACTGACAGTGTCATATGTCAGCTGCGGATGTGACATTGATGTTTGGACAGTTTAGCCAGGTCCAAGATATGACATGCGCATCTCAGCTACTGTAAATCAAAAACTTGAAACCTAATTCATCACGTCTAATGGGTTTAAAACATTTTAATCTTCTTTAACCTTAACGTTACCCCAGCATTAAATTCAACCTTAACTTTAATCCAGCATTAAATTTAACCGTAACCTTAACCCAACATTTAGCAACACAAAACAAATGTTCAACTGGCCAGATTTTCCCAAGAGTGAAATCAAATCCGGTCAAAAAATTGATCTTTCTGGGTCGTTCCAAATCCTCACGTTTGGCAAAAAACGAAAGAGTTTTAAGGCTATTTATCATGGTGAGTATTCTATAAATAGTATCTAGCTGGACTAACTTGGACTCGAACCCACAACACTACAGGTATAGCCGGCTGTTCAATATCGGCAGTAGTGGTGTTTTACTACATCATGACGTATGCATGCGTACATCATGACATATGGTTACATACATCATGACATACACGACATGCTGACACACAAGATCACACATTATAACATGATTTGACGATTATTGATGTTATAGATCATCTTAAATCCCAAGCAAAACATTCAACACCGCTAACTGTTGTAACCCAACAAAATTCACATTTATTTCCCCAACAAAATTCACATTTATATCCCCAACAAAATTCACACTTATATCCCCAACAAAATTCACACTTATATCCCCAACAAAATTCATATTTATATCCCCAACAAAATTCACACTTATATCCCCAACAAAATTCATACTTATATCCCCAACAAAATTCATATTTATATCCCCAACAAAATTCACACTTATATCGCCAACACAATTCACACTTATATCCCCAACAAAATTCACACTTATATCCCCAACAAAATTCACACTTATATCCCCAACAAAATTCATACTTATATCCCCAACAAAATTCACACTTATATCCCCAACAAAATTCATATTTATATCCCCAGCGAAATTCACATTTATATCCCCAACAAAATTCACAGTTGTACCCCAGAAAAATTCATAGTTGTACCCCAACAAAATTCACAGTTGTACCCCAGCAAAATTCACAGTTGTACCCCAGCAAAATTCACAGTTGTACCCCAGCAAAATTCAGTTGTACCCCAGCAAAATTCAGTTGTACCCCAGCAAAATTCACAGTTGTACCCCAGCAAAATTCACAGTTGTACCCCAGCAAAATTCACAGTTGTACCCCAGCGAAATTCACAGTTGTACCCCAGCAAAATTCACAGTTGTACCCCAGCAAAATTCACAGTTGTACCCCAGCAAAATTCACAGTTGTACCCCAGCAAAATTCAGTTGTACCCCAGCAAAATTCACAGTTGTACCCCAGCAAAATTCACAGTTGTACCCCAGCAAAATTCACAGTTGTACCCCAGCAAAATTCAGTTGTACCCCAGCAAAATTCAGTTGTACCCCAGCAAAATTCACAGTTGTACCCCAGCAAAATTCACAGTTGTACCCCAGCAAAATTCACAGTTGTACCCCAGCAAAATTCACATTTGTACCCCAACAAAATTCACAGTTGTACCCCAACAAAATTCACATTTGTACCCCAACAAATTTCACAGTTGTACCCCAACAAAATTCACATTTGTACCCCAGCAAAATTCACAGTTGTACCCCAACAAAATTCACATTTGTACCCCAACAAAATTCACAGTTGTACCCCAACAAAATTCACAGTTGTACCCCAGCAAAATTCACAGTTGTACCCCAACAAAATTCACAGTTGTACCCCAACAAAATTCACAGTTGTACCCCAACAAAATTCACAGTTGTACCCCAGCAAAATTCACAGTTGTACCCCAACAAAATTCACAGTTGTACCCCAACAAAATTCAGTTGTACCCCAGCAAAATTCAGTTGTACCCCAACAAAATTCACAGTTGTACCCCAGCAAAATTCACAGTTGTACCCCAGCAAAATTCACAGTTGTACCCCAACAAAATTCACAGTTGTACCCCAACAAAATTCACAGTTGTACCCCAGCAAAATTCACAGTTGTACCCCAACAAAATTCACCATTTTTCTCCAACAATATTCACCGCGGTACCCCAATAAATGCACCTTTATCTAATGACATTGGCTTTAAAAATGAATCTTCCGTTTCTTGTGTTAGTTTTTACTACCATTCTCTAGTACCGTTTCTTGTGGTATCATTAAAGTCAGATCGAGATAACCCCGAGCTAAACTGTATAAGGCTGCACTATAAGAGGAAGCTAATTTAAATTCTCATTATGTGGGTTGTGTGGGTCTATGTGTGTGTGGGGGGGGAGGGGGGTGATGTCAGGGTGGAGTGGGATTGTTAAGGTAGCATGAAAATGGGAAGAGTTTACTTCTGCTTTTTTTTTTTAAACATTGTCGCGTTTGATGTGATGATTTAGTCCGAAATATGACACGTTTAAAACTAACTAACGATAGTTGCTGGGATAGCCCTGGGTTTTCCCAGCTAAACCACAGCATAATCTCACGTACAATGTACACCAGACACCTCTAAAAGCCAAACCAGATTAGGGGTTCCTGCGTCTCACCTAATCCTAATTTAAAGCCAATTGTTGTCTTTTTTTTTCAGAAAGGTGCTTGTGAACGGTAATAGTATGGCTAATGTAAATCAAATTTCTGAAAAGTCTACTATATATATATATATATATATATATATATATATATATATATATATATATATATATATATATATATATATATATATATATATATATATATATGTGTGTGTGTGTGTGTGTGTATGTATGTGTGTGTGTGTAAATAATATTTGTAAGATAATGATTAGAAATGACTTGATAACGATAAAAATACGATATGCCTTACATTGAAATAAATATTTGACACTAGTATAATTTCTTTTTTAATCAAAACTTGTTCTTGGTGAATATTTAATGATCTGCCAACCTAACCCGTCCCCTTCTTACCCTACTTCTGTCCCTAGTGCTACCCCCTTCCTACACTAAATCTGTCACTGATGTTAACCCTCCCTACCCTACCTCTGTCCCCGGTGCCATGACCCCCCCTCTCAACTTGACCCTGGTGCCATACCCCCCCCCCCCCCCAGTGCCAGTACCGTCAGCACCAGTTTCTGGTTTCCAACCACCCCCTCCACCCCCTCTCCCAGTACCGTCAGCACCACTTTCTGGTTTCCAACCACCCCTCCACCCCCTCTCCCAGTACTGTCAGCACCACTTTCTAGCACTTAGCCCAGCTGATTTACAAGAGTTGAATCCCTCTCCGAGGAGTTGCCGAGGGAGGGCTATCAGCACTATGATCCCTGGATTACCCCGTCAATACCCCCCCCCCCCCGCCATCTTCTCTGTGACGCCGCGTCACCAGTCTCTCGCATGAATTATTTGTTTACCATTCAGATAGCTCTCGCGACATGGGGACGGGAGGCTGGCGAAAGTCGGGAATCTAATAAAGATAACTCTGATATAATATTTTGTTTGCTTCCGGAAGTCTGTCTATTCTAACGGTTATTAGTATTTCTGGCTATTTCTCTGGCCTGGCTCAGCTCACCATTCACTGCCTGGGTCAGCTCACCATTCACTGCCTGGGTCCTAGAGTGCTGGCTCAGCTCACCATTCACTGCCTGGCTCATATCACCATTCACTGCCTGGGTCCTAGAGTGCTGGCTCAGCTCACCATTCACTGCCTGGGTCCTAGAGTGCTGGCTCAGCTCACCATTCACTGCCTGGGTCAGATCACCATTCACTGCCTGGGTCAGATCACCATTCACTGCCTGGGTCCTAGAGTGCTGGCTCAGCTCACCATTCACTGCCTGGGTCAGATCACCATTCACTGCCTGGGTCCTAGAGTGCTGGCTCAGCTCACCATTCACTGCCTGGGTCAGATCACCATTCACTGCCTGGGTCCTAGAGTGCTGGCTCAGCTCACCATTCACTGCCTGGGTCCTAGAGTGCTGGGTCAGCTCACCATTCACTGCCTGGGTCCTGGAGTGCTGGGTCAGCTCACCATTCACTGCCTGGGTCCTAGAGTGCTGGCTCAGCTCACCATTCACTGCCTGGGTCCTAGAGTGCTGGCTCAGCTCACCATTCACTGCCTGGGTCCTAGAGTGCTGGCTCAGATCACCATTCACTGCCTGGGTCCTAGAGTGCTGGCTCAGATCACCATTCACTGCCTGGGTCCTAGAGTGCTGGCTCAGCTCACCATTCACTGCCTGGGTCAGATCACCATTCACTGCCTGGGTCAGCTCACCATTCACTGCCTGGGTCCTAGAGTGCTGGGTCAGCTCAACATTCACTGCCTGGGTCCTAGAGTGCTGGGTCAGCTCACCATTCACTGCCTGGGTCCTGGAGTGCTGGGTCAGATCACCATTCACTGCCTGGGTCCTAGAGTGCTGGGTCAGCTCACCATTCACTGCCTGGGTCCTAGAGTGCTGACTCAGCTCACCATTCACTGCCTGGGTCAGATCACCATTCACTGCCTGGGTCAGATCACCATTCACTGCCTGGCTCAGCTCACCATTCACTGCCCGGGTCAGCTCACCATTCACTGCCCGGGTCAGCTCACCATTCACTGCCTGGGTCCTAGAGTGCTGGGTCAGCTCACCATTCACTGCCTGCTCAGCTCACCATTCACTGCCTGGGTCCTGGAGTGCTGGGTCAGCTCACCATTCACTGCCTGGGTCCTGGAGTGCTGGGTCAGCTCACCATTCACTGCCTGGGTCCTAGAGTGCTGGGTCAGCTCACCATTCACTGCCTGGCTCAGCTCACCATTCACTGCCTGGGTCCTAGAGTGCTGGGTCAGCTCACCATTTCACTGCCTGGGTCCTAGAGTGCTGGGTCAGATCACCATTCACTGCCTGGGTCAGCTCACCATTCACTGCCTGGGTCCTAGAGTGCTGGGTCAGCTCACCATTCACTGCCTGGGTCCTAGAGTGCTGACTCAGCTCACCATTCACTGCCTGGGTCAGATCACCATTCACTGCCTGGGTCAGATCACCATTCACTGCCTGGCTCAGCTCACCATTCACTGCCTGGGTCCTAGAGCGCTGCCTCAGCTCACCATTCACTGCCTGGGTCAGCTCACCATTCACTGCCTGGGTCCTAGAGTGCTGGGTCAGATCACCATTCACTGCCTGGGTCAGCTCACCATTCACTGCCTGGGTCCTAGAGTGCTGGGTCAGCTCACCATTCACTGCCTGGGTCCTAGAGTGCTGGGTCAGATCACCATTCACTGCCTGGGTCAGCTCACCATTCACTGCCTGGGTCCTAGAGTGCTGGGTCAGCTCACCATTCACTGCCTGGGTCCTAGAGTGCTGGCTCAGCTCACCATTCACTGCCTGGGTCCTAGAGTGCTGGGTCAGCTCACCATTCACTGCCTGGGTCAGCTCACCATTCACTGCCTGGGTCCTAGAGTGCTGGGTCAGATCACCATTCACTGCCTGGGTCAGCTCACCATTCACTGCCTGAGTCCTAGAGTGCTGGGTCAGCTCACCATTCACTGCCTGGGTCCTAGAGTGCTGGGTCAGATCACCATTCACTGCCTGGGTCAGCTCACCATTCACTGCCTGGGTCCTAGAGTGCTGGGTCAGATCACCATTCACTGCCTGGGTCAGCTCACCATTCACTGCCTGGGTCCTAGAGTGCTGGGTCAGATCACCATTTCACTGCCTGGGTCCTAGAGTGCTGGCTCAGCTCACCATTCACTGCCTGGGTCCTAGAGTGCTGGGTCAGCTCACCATTCACTGCCTGGGTCCTGGAGTGCTGGGTCAGCTCACCATTCACTGCCTGGGTCCTAGAGTGCTGGGTCAGCTCACCATTCACTGCCTGGGTCCTAGAGTGCTGGCTCAGCTCACCATTCACTGCCTGGGTCCTAGAGTGCTGGGTCAGCTCACCATTCACTGCCTGGGTCCTAGTGTGCTGGCTCAGCTCACCATTCACTGCCTGGGTCAGATCACCATTCACTGCCTGGGTCAGATCACCATTCACTGCCTGGCTCAGCTCACCATTCACTGCCTGGGTCCTAGAGTGCTGGCTCAGCTCACCATTCACTGCCTGGGTCAGCTCACCATTCACTGCCTGGGTCCTAGAGTGCTGGGTCAGATCACCATTCACTGCCTGGGTCAGCTCACCATTCACTGCCTGGGTCCTAGAGTGCTGACTCAGCTCACCATTCACTGCCTGGGTCAGCTCACCATTCACTGCCTGGGTCAGCTCACCATTCACTGCCTGGCTCAGATCACCATTCACTGCCTGGGTCCTAGAGTGCTGACTCAGCTCACCATTCACTGCCTGGGTCCTGGAGTGCTGGCTCAGCTCACCATTCACTGCCTGGGTCAGATCAACATTCACTGCCTGGCTCAGCTCACCATTCACTGCCTGGCTCAGATCACCATTCACTGCCTGGGTCCTAGAGTGCTGGCTCAGCTCACCATTCACTGCCTGGGTCAGATCAACATTTCACTGCCTGGGTCCTAGAGTGCTGGCTCAGCTCACCATTCACTGCCTGGGTCAGATCACCATTCACTGCCTGGGTCCTAGAGTGCTGGCTCAGCTCACCATTCACTGCCTGGCTCAGCTCACCATTCACTGCCTGGCTCAGATCACCATTCACTGCCTGGGTCCTAGAGTGCTGGCTCAGCTCACCATTCACTGCCTGGGTCAGCTCACCATTCACTGCCTGGGTCCTAGAGTGCTGACCGTATATCTGAGACATACCTGATGCCCCTCGTAAAAAAAATTCGGACGAACCGGAAGTGGACGTAAACAGGACCAGGAGAATTAGGCCAAGATTGATGGACCGTCGTTGACCTCCGCGAGGGTGCGGTCTGTGTAACGTCCAACCGGCGGGGGGGTGGGGGGGGGGGGAATTATCTGATGAAGTCCAACTAGCGCCACAAATCTGACTGGTTATTTTTTAAGAAACTTCTTGAAGTCTAGCCCTTACCATAATACATTCCACAGATATAAAGAATGCACATTGGCAATTATTATTGACTTGAGATCACATTATAAGTTCTATCTCTAGCTATCTCTACCTATCTTTATCTCTACCTATCTCTAGCTATCTCTAGCTATCTCTACCTATCTTTATCTCTACCTATCTTTATCTCTACCTATCTTTATCTCTAGCTATCTCTTTCTATAACTCCTTCAGTTGGTGCTGCTCTGTGGTGTTAATGTCTTATTGAGAACCTAAACAATTTCGTAATGTAAACTTTTCCATGTTGTGACTTGAGTTGAATTAACACATATTTTTTTTCACATCAAATCTAAGGTTGCGAGAAACACAGGTTTGTCTTTTGTTCAACATTCTGTTTTCCCTCTAAACACATCTCTAAGTTGCTAGGAGAAATTAAAATATCCGGGTACAATTTAACTATAGACCAGAATCAATGGGGCAATTTCTAAACTCTAATTGTTGTAACGAATGCGTTGTCCTACTTGTGACGTGTCACCACAATCCAATGCCCTACTTATGTCGTGTCACAATCCACTGCCCTACTTGTGACACGTCAAATTCCACTGCCCCATATATCACAAGTCACATAATCAACAGCTGTATTTTAAAAAAAACTCATTATTTCCAGTTATTGCTTTTTAATAAACTCAGAATTCGAATTTATTTATTGACACCTGATACATAAGGTTAGCCTTCAAAAGCATCTAACCCCCTGGCCCCACCCCACCCCCTCGTTACCCCTTGTCCCCTACTCCTCTGTTGAAGTGTTATGTGAGAGATTGATCGTCTAATCGAAACACCGTTGTCATGTTCTCTCATTTCATTAAACCAACATCAAACGAATCCATTGGTGATAGCCGAGATCAAAGCTTCGGTGAAATCGATCCCTCGATATTTTACAGAAAAAATTAATTTGAAATACAATCATCGTCAATTTTTTATTCTAATAATTAAGTTCAAGCTTAGAGAATTTTGAACTATTTTAACGGATGCCTTTTTAGGTGGTCCATTTGCTGTTTAGATTGGCTATGGCTGCTAAACCGAGTAGTCCCGAGTTCAAACTTGTACTTTGTTTTTGGATTCACAAACGCTATGGCAGCTAAACCAAAAAGATAAGCAGGCTGAAATTCGTGTCAACGGCCTTTATGGCACATAACAGGTTGACACGTAATACTTAATTGTGTTGGAGGAAATCCCACCCAACATTAAAATCAAACACGAAGAAGAAGAAAACGAAGAACCCAGCATTATGTCTGTTATTGAGTCCACATTGATCGCTGAGGAGGCCGGGAATTCCCGCATCTAGTGCTTGTCTTCCTGCAAACCGGCAGTTACGTCAGATAGTGATCAAACACACCTCATCCCGTGACGCGGTGGCCTTGAACGAAAAATAGCAGCAACAAACCCCCCAAAAGTTCTGCCCAAAGAACGTAAAGGCAATCATGTGATGTGTATCGTTGTTTATATGGGCCAGTAACCGACCTAAAATGATTTAGTTCATGTGATTAACCCAGATATCGAACTGTAATTATTGTGAACGATCTGATACTGCTTTCTTTGATGAAGTAGTCGAAATAAAGCAAGAGATGGTCAATACTTGGATGTTGGTTACATTTTAAATCATAAAATAAAACAAGAGATGGTCCATACTTGGATATTGGTTTAATTTTAAACCATAAAAATCAACCGTACAACATTACTATGATTCCATAAATCAAAGAATATTTTATTTTGAATTAGCTAATTTTGTTTTGAAGCAATTTTTTTCAACTGATTTGGTCAAAGGAATAACGTATTGCGTCAAATTCTCTCGCTTTTAGTATCCCTGATTACATGTATTAAAGCTCAATGTTAAACTATCGGTATCCTATAAATGTGGACTTACACTAACTCTACTGCATATACCACAGTTGTGGGTTAGGCGGATACTACATCATAAGTGGGCTGACTGCGCATGTCAGAAGCTGTGGTATACCTGGTACGGATATCAGACTGTGGAGATTTTACACATTATTTAACAACAGATCAAGCGGTTAATTATATAATGAGGCCAACAGCTTGATATAGCCAGGGTTTTATAAGGTTCATTTTATAACTGCTCTTACAGTGGATATTTTAAAGTTTTCTTGGAGCAAGAGAGAGTTGATGTGAGTTTGTGACATTCAGTTTGGTAGTGTGAGAGTTTGTGACAGTTTGTGTTGTAGTGTGAGAGTTTGTGACAGTTTGTGTTGTAGTGTGAGAGTTTGTGACAGTTTGTGTTGTAGTGTGAGAGTTTGTGACAGTTTGTGTTGTAGTGTGAGAGTTTGTGACAGTTTGTGTTGTAGTGTGAGAGTTTGTGACAGTTTGTGTTGTAGTGTGAGAGTTTGTGACAGTTTGTGTTGTAGTGTGAGAGTTTGTGACAGTTTGTGTTGTAGTGTGAGAGTTTGTGACAGTCCATTTAGAATAATGAGATTTCGGGACAGCTTATGTTGAATGTTGAGGTTTTGAGACCGCATATGTTTAAAGTTGATATTTTGAAACATCCTATGTTAAAAGTTGATATTTTGAGACAACCCCTGTTTAAAGTTGATATTTTGAGGCAGCCTATGTTAGAAGTTGATATTTTGAGACAGCCTATGTTAAAGTTGATATTTTGAGACAACCCCTGTTTAAAGTTGATATATTGAGACAACCTATGTTAAAGTTGATATTTTGAGACAACCCCTGTTTAAAGTTGATATATTGAGACAACCTATGTTAAAGTTGATACTTCTAGTCAAACAGTGTTTATATATCCTGAGACACCGGATGTTGCAGAAAGGTAGGACGTTCTGGCAGTTCCACCAATTATCACGTGCAGTCAAGGTATGGGGGGGTGGGGTGTGGGGGGCAGGTAAAACAATTAACACCAATGTCAAGGTGAAGGCCATGCGAACGTGTAAACGCCCACATACGATTATGTTCCGACGATAAACGCCCACATACGATTATGTTCCGACGATAAACGCCCACATACGATTATGTTCCGACGATAAACGCCCACATACGGTTATGTTCTGACGATAAACGCCCACATACGATTATGTTCCGGCGATTAGACTTGGATTGATGAGATCTATTCACGATTTGCCTTCATATTGCAACATTTTTTGGACACGATATGATTGTAACATTTTTGTACACGATATAGCCAGGGTTTTCGTTATATTGCAACATTTTTTACACGATATAGCCACGGTTTTCGTTATTACTGTAACACTTTTTCTATACTATATAGTCAGGGTTGTCGTCATATTCACCACTTTTTCTATACGGTATAGCCAGGGTTTTCGTTATATTACAATACTTTTTGTATACGTATAGCTCAAATGGTCATTATGCAGCAATACTTTTTTTACACTTGATGTCGTTATGTAAGATTACTTTTTTTACACAATCATTTTATGTAAGACTACTCTTTACCCTGTAATGTTATATAATATTATATTTACCTTGTGCTCTTGTGTAAGATTACTTTTTACCCTGATCTATTGTTATGTATAATTTTGTATTTACACACTCTGAAAGTGGTGAGGTTTTGAGACTAAAGTTTCACAAAGTACAAACATCAATTTAAGCCTGGCCAATATTGATCATTGGGAGATTTAAAAGAAAGTGTACATTTACCATAAAATAGTGTTTTCATTGGCCTACAGCCAAGAGTCTACCGACTCGACCATGCTAATCTTCCCCCGCCCCACAGTACCCCCCCCCCAACCCCCGCCCATTCCCCCAATTACAGCAGCCGATATGGGGAAAGTAGATAAAAAGTAGATAGTAAACAAAAGTAGATGTGCAGCACTGGGCCAATTCGACACCTACCAAGTTCTTTTTGAAGGGAAAATATGGGGCTCTAATGTAACAAGAGAAGATAATGCTGATAAAAAAGAGCAAATGTAATTGAATTAAGTCCCCTTACTTGTGTGCAGTACTCTCGTGGCGAGCTGGTCTAATTGAATCAAATAGGCGTCTGAACGGGAACGTTTTTTCATTCAGTAATAAGGGGAGAGAATTTTGTATGCGAAGAGTTGCCGCTCTTCGCGTCTGGGCGAAATTGTAAAATAAAAACAGCTATTAGGTCTACAGTAGCAGACAGAACGCTATTTCGGTAATAGATTTGAAACTAGATGTGACTGAATTTTTTTTAATCAAAATCTATTTTTAGTTTTTCGATTCAATTCTCGAGTTGATAACTGGGTAGTTTATGCTTGATGCTTACTCAGATGCCAAGAAAAAAAAAGGATCAAACGAAAAGCAAGTATTAAGAAACTAAAGCATGAAATAATACAACAGTTAACTTGGCAACTATTTCTACTTTCTCCATTGTTGTGGTATGTGTAATGACGTAGTTTTACTGAAACCCTGAGATGAATTTTACCCCGGCAGTAACTAGCCAAACTCACTCATAATTCTAAACTGGTTACGAAATTGGTAAATTTTCACTGACCGTATTAAATTGTGCTGTATTTGAATTATTTCCTGAATTTTATTATGTTAAAATTTAGTAAAACATTATTTAGTTGCAAAAAATTACGATATTATATGTATATATATATATATATATATATATATATATATATATATATATATATATATATATATATATATATATATATAAATTTATTTATTTATTTATTTATTTATATATATATATCTATATATATATATACATATATATATATATATATATATATATATATATATATATATATATATATATATATATATATATATATATATATATACATATATATATATACAAAGTTTGGGTTAACAAAAATATGGGGAGCATACTAATTACGATATTTGTATTGGGTAGGAAAACCTAATTAGAATCTTCAAATTAAATGAATTAGGGAAGGCAGCTTAGATAAACGTAAAAAAAAAACCCACGGCAATCAGCAATATAGAATGAGGTTCTGAGAAGACTTTGTCATCTTGGTTGGTATCACGTGGTTAAGAAAACTTGGAGTATTATGTTTGGGTTGTATGGTAGAATACGTCAGCAAATATTAGACCGTGACATAGGGTCACATATGATATGTGTGTTGTTGTAGAGGGTCATTGTTCAGTCAAAGGTGATATGTATGTTATTGTGTGTGTGTGTTGCAGAAACAGCTAGAAACTGGCATTCACAGCTAGAAACAGCCAATGACAAGCAGCATTAGCTATAATTACCAGCAACATCGATAACTGTCAGTAACAGAAATAGATAAACATCATTGTAAAATGTTGTGAAACTAATCTATTTAAATTAACATAAAATACATTCCTTGAAATAATTTTTCTTTAAAAAAACAAAAGCTCAATGTTGCAATTCAAAAAATGACCTGTATAAAATATTTTAAGATAATCGTGCAATATTAACAATATTATAAAAAAAATGTATATAAAAGTAAATATACGATAATATAAAAAGAAATCCTATGCTAGGTAACTTGATTGTTTTTTTTTTAATTTTGCAAACAATATAACACTTTTGTGACAGTCAACAAAATGAACTTGTGTAAAAACGTGTTTAGCTTTCGAAATGTTTTTTACGCGTCAAGAAATAATGCACATTTTTATCCGAATTTTTTATGCCGAATGTTTTTTATTCATGAGGCGACATTGCTATGAATATTTTGATGGATGACTGCATGTGTGTCATCCGCAATGAGCTGGTGTCTGTGAGAAAATGAAGTGTCCGACAGGTTGGAATGCGACATGCATGTGCATTTCCTGGGGGAGTCTGGTCAGGTTTCTTGAAATCTACGGCCAGATTTTTTAGAAATATGGAATAAACTTAGTGCGATTTTAAGGAAAACCATATCTGGCATAGAATATATTTATGGGGATTTATGGAAAACAATATTTGAGTCAAGAAAAAGAGTGGTTGACCAAGGGGTGTCTAGGCAAGGTTATTCAACATTATAGTGGATCAATGTCTTAATGAGGTCAGCCAGAAATTTAGTGTTCATCACTAACCCTATCACAGCTGTTTTTGAAGACATCCCGATTCTCTACGCATATATCACAGCTAACATTCGAATACACCATCAGATTAGTTCTGTAGTCTATTGACCAATCACAATCAACTTTCTAAAATTTACCAGGTTAGTTCTCTAGTGCCATGACACATCGCCACCAGCTGCCCAATGCCTTTTCAACATGTCATCTACTAGTTCCTAGTTATTTTCGACCCAAATATTCCTTTAAACTTTGTCAAGGTTCTAAGTATAACATTATGTGGTCAGTAACAGCCACATCCATGATCATGTTGTGTACATCCTGAGGGGCAGAGATTTTATGACCTCGTCAGGGATGAGTCAGGTCTTACATCTGATGTTTGTAATCACTTACAACTGATGTGTGTCATCACTTACAGCTGATGTTTGTAATCACTAACATCTGATCTTTATGTTGACCGATATCTGACCACACCATCACCACCACACATATCCACACACCCACGTCAGAGCCTGGAGTTGTCCCCTCATTCACACTCAATGAACTAAGATGGACCAGTTTTAAAGTAGTTAATCTGGTACGACAGATGGAGTAGCGGCCCCTGTACTTCAGTTTTACACCAGTTGTCCCTGAGGAAATGTAGAGTAGTTGCCCGTGTTTTCCCCTCGAAGCCCAGCTGTCGGGTGGAAATGTAGAGTAGTTGCCCCTGAAGTTTTAGTCCACTTATCAAACTGAGGAGATGTAAAGTAACTGGCTTTCAATGTGTACCTGCTAAATCTAAATTTATCCCAATTTTTCAATGTGTACCTGCTAAATCTAAATTTATCCAGATTTTTCAATTACCTACTAAATATAATTTAATCCCAAGTTTGTAATGTGTATCGACTAAATCAAAATTTACTTCAAATTTTCAATGTGTACCCATTAAATCTACATCTATCCCAAGTTTTTAGTCATGTCCACACTCTGCTTAAATTTGTCCCGACGACCCCATCATGTCCCCACTATGCCTATATTACCCCCGACAACCCCACGATATCTTGAACCAACCCCCCCCCCCCTCCGATTGATTTACTTCTACCCTTGGCCTAACTACGCCCCACTCAGAGAGTCGAGAAAAATATCTTGTTGACGCCTAGCTCAATGGTCATCGAATATCTCATTCACCCCCTTGTTTGTATGCTACATCTCCTTGACCAATCGCCTCCAATTTACTCGGTAGCGACACGGGCCAACAAAAGTGCGATATCATTAGTCAGACATTAGTCGTACAAATTGAATTGATTCAGGTCCCAATATCTCCGACTATTGATGCGATGGAATTATTTACTCAAAACGTTCAAGCGTAGAAAAGTGTGACAAAAATATTCATATTCATGAATAAACCATTTTGTTTTGTAATATGAGACGGTTGAAAGGGAAAATCCAAAACAACACCTTACAAAAAAAGTTCTAAATTAATGAAATCTAAACGTTACTTCAGTGTTTGTAAAAAAAATGAATAAAAAATTCCGCCACATATCATCTACTGCTCAACCTTGACCATCAACCCTCCGAGACCCCCCCCCCCCTACATAAACAACCCTCCACCTTTCTCCCACCAACAAAACTTCATTCCTAAGCATTAATCAGCCACCCTCCACCAACTACACATCACCATCACCATCAAACCTTCAACATCGACCCACTACATCCATCTACGAACTATACACCAACACCAAAGATCCACAAATCCACCCTTCGCTACAACCCCTCTACAACTAACCTAACACCATCAACGCCATCACCATCATCTACCATTTATTTACCACCACCCACACTCCAGCCAGTTCTAACACCACCGACACCACAAGTCTACCACAATAAACCAACAACTTCACTAACAACCATCGATAGCCTCTATGTAGCCTCTATGTAGCCTCTATGTAGCCTCTATGTAGACTCTATGTAGTCTCTATGTGGCCTATATGTAGTCTCTGTGTAGCCTTTGTGCAACCTCTGTATAACCTTTATGCAGTCTCTTAGCCTCTATGTAGCTATGTGGCCTCTAGCCTCGGTTCAAATATAGGCTATGTCAATCTTTTATGTCTAAAACAGGGGACGTGATTGGATGAAATGCCACAAAGACTCACAGCCACGTTCTTTGTTCAAATGATAAAATAACACGGAATTCAAGAAATCTAATTTCTTGATGTAATAAAACAATTAAACAAAGAATTAGAGGGAAGCAATTAGTTCAGCTGGTAAATCAATTGCAAATAAAAATATTTATAATAAGCATTAAGAGCTGGATTCATCGCTATTTTAAAGTAAATCTCCTGGGGTAAAAATGATGAATTTTATGATAATTAAATATATTAATTTTACATATCCATTTTACATCTACATTTTATATCTTCATTTTACATCTACGTTTAAATTCTACAAATAACATTGACAAGTAATTCGAACGTGAAAAAAAATAAGAATAAAGTATAATCATGAGAGAGTTTAATTTATTATCTATCAAAATAATCTAGTTTTGTTTATTGCGCAACAAACGTAGGCTGTCTGTTAGAATTAATTTTAGTTCTTATCTTGTAAACCTTTTTGCTTTCACAACAACGTACACATTTTTTGTGAGGTTTGTTTGAAAAATGTGAGTGATGACCATAGGTAAAGTTAGGTTGTGACTTTACACAGTAACCATTGCAACTAATACCTCTCACCCAACACCCCACATACCACCAAACTTAACCCCACACATCAAGCAACAGGGACACCCCCCCCCCCCCATAACACACATAAACACAACACAACAGAGATCTCTGTAAAAAGTGCCCCCACCCCATTAAACAGTGACATCCAGCGCAACACGGACCTAACCAGTTATTACCCCCCCCCCTCCCCACCGCCACCCTGTCCCCCACTAGCCTGTACCCAGAACGGTAAGAGTACAGCCAGGGTGGGGTGCCAGTCCCATGACCATGTAACGCCATTGTTCAGCTGGGCCAGCATCACGTGATTGATGGCCCCGTGTAACGCCATGAACTGACATAAAAGCCGTCTCGAAAGTTCGATGACCCTCATGTCTTAGACTCCCAGACCGGCCTGATCCTGGAGGTCACGTGGTCCCCTTTCAGAGGGGGCGAGAAATCCATTAATATCCGCACATATAACGTTTAATCCCGGCGTTTAGAGATGATATTGCAGAGTGCATGGGGCGGAGATTTTAACACAACACCAACCTATGCCAGACAACAGCGAAAACATGGGCATAAAACATGGCATTAGATTTATATCCATATATGGTATTGTGTGGGCTAGCCTAAGTGATAGGGGGTGGGAGAATCAGCGAGACAATAAAACATTGGTAAACAAACCAGACTCCATAATAGGGGGGGGGAGACTGCTATTACAGTGGGGAGCACCACACGTTTAAAACGTCGGATGAACCGTATTAACTCAGATTATATTTCAGATTGTAGGATTTGATGAGGAAAGTAAAATGTTAACGTGTATTATTGTTTTAAAGTATTTTTGTTAGCGAATTTCAACATTACATTACTCAAAACATTTAGACCGCTTTGTTGTTTTCATAGCAGGTTAACTTGTAAAAGACAACTGAAATATTAGCTAATACAAAAGAAAACAGAACATTTAACAAAAAAACAGTCTATACGGAAAATAGTCGTATATAGCAGATTAAATGAAAAGAAAATGCAATTTAGAGCATTAAAAGGCAATCAAATACAAATGTTATATAAAAGAAAACTCACAACATATAAAACAAAGAATTTATATAAAATAAAGACAAATCTGTATATATAAAAAAGACAATTAACCACATATAAAAGAACGACAACTCACCACATATAAAGAATGACAACTTCCACATATAAAGAACGACACCTTACCACATATAAAAAACGACAACTCACTACATATCACAGAAATACTACCCACCACATATAAAAGAACGACAACTCACCACATATAAATAAAAGACAACTCACCACATATAAATAAAAGACAACCCACCACATATAAAAGAAAGACAACCCACCACATATAAAAGAAAGACAACTCACCACAAATAAAAGAAAAACAACTCACCACAAATAAAAGAAAAACAACTCACCACAAATAAAAGAAAAACAACTCACAACAAATAAAAGAAAGACAACTCACCACATTATAATTAAAAGACAACCCACTACATATAAAAGAAAGACAACTCATCACATATAAATAAAAGACAACTCACCACATATAATTAAAAGACAACCCACTACATATAAAAGAACGACAACTCACCACAAATAAAAGAAAAACAACTCACCACAAATAAAAGAAAAACAACTCACCACAAATAAAAGAAAAACAACTCACAACAAATAAAAGAAAGACAACTCACCACATTATAATTAAAAGACAACCCACTACATATAAAAGAAAGACAACTCACCACAAATAAATAAAAGACAACCCACCACATATAAAAGAACGACAACTCACCACATATGACGACCACTGCTGCAGCTACGATGAACATGATGATGGCGAACCCACAGTAGTATCGTTTGGCCACAAACTCCGCCTGCCGTTTGTTGAAACCGAGTTCCTCGCTCAGACTTGACCTTGAACTCACAGTCGTCTGCTTATCCTCCATAACATCCGGCACAGCGTTCATGTCTGCTCACGTCCGCGCACGTCAAGGCATCAAGGTGAAGGCTGTCCCATCCTGGGGGATGCATCACTCAGGGTGACGTAACGGTACGGCTAAACCAAGTGAGCAGTTCATAGATCCTTCACGCCTTGCTAAACCTCCAACCTCTCCTACAAGAACAATAAATCCAGACTTGCTTTCATCAACACCTGCCAGGTATTTATGGATTAGTGTAATACTTGCCACGTCACATCAGATAATCCCCGTTAAGCCGATTACTCCAGTGTCTTGTAAAAAAATTCTCCGAAGCTTCTATATCCGCGAATCTAAATACAGAAATATAATATTCATTTTTAAACAGCCTAAACGTATCAAAGCATTCTTTCTAGTGCTATAACAAATTATTTAATCACGATGTACTTCTAATGTCGGAAAACTGGGGCTAATTAAAAAGAAATGAGTGATATTAAGTCAATAAAAAAACTAGCCAAATGTTCACTGTCTAAAGATAATGAGTTATGTAACACCGATCTACCCAGAATTCCGCGTTCTGACGATGTGCTAAAAGCTTTCTCACACGTCACAACCGGAAGTTGAGGAGCATGATGGGACGTGGACTCATGAATATGAATAATAGACAAAGTCAAGTAGCCGGTATGACTTTGTGTACTTAAGGGACTGGTGTGTACACTATTGGTACACAAATTGGACTACATAGACTAATAAGGGACTATACAACCGGCAAGGGGGACAACTGTTACCGGCACAAATTCTGACACACATGTTGAGACAAACGTCCCCGTATTATAGGCACAAATCTATTTATACAGAACCTGGTATAAAAGTTCCGAAGGTGCCGGCACAAATCCTGACACACGCTGAGACAAAAGTCCCCGTATTATAGGCACAAATCTATTCATACAGAACCTGGGATAAAAGTTTCCAAGTTGCCGGCACAAATCCTGACACACGCGTTGAGACAAAAGTCCCCGTGTTATGGAGATCCGTGTCTTAAGCCACGTTCCCATCAAAGAGATATCGCGGCACTTTGCAGCGATCGGCCCTAAATTGCTTTAACCACTTTAGATTAGCTGAAATCAATAGCAAAGATACGGGCAGACAAGGGTTAATATATCACAGCTTTCGGTGAGTGGGTATCATGGACTGGGATGGATGTGAATGGATACAGTATCAGGATAACATTGTAACATCTATGGTGTTGGTATAATTTGTTGGGATGAGGAAGACACCTATTTGTGGTAGTAATTAATGATTCTAAACCGTTTCAGCTCGTTTGTCAAATGTTGAAGAAAAGTAATCGTTGCTTGAAATATGGGACGTCTAACAAATAATGCATTTTCAATGACATGAGAAGCTCTATCGTGGAGAAAAATGACAGATTGCTTGACACAAAGACAGTCGTAAGGACAAATACAATGACAGACACAATGAAAGACACAAAGACAGACACAATGACAGACACAATGACAGACACAAAGACAGACGCAATGACAGATGAATGCCAAAAAAGCATCACAACTTCAAAAGACCTCTGTTTGATAATTTAGTAATTTTAAACCTCGATTTATTAACTTTTTGCGAAAGCTATTGTATTATCATACAAGCATAATAGTTTTCCATTTTTAGACCTGGGAAAATCCATTTCAACAATACGCGCCAAAACTGAAGAGTGTTTTAAAATGATTAACAAATTATGACTTTCTTTGCTGAAAAGGATTTCCTTATGATGTTGCCTTCCTTTCAAGGCAAGTAATTTAAAAACTGGTTTATTCGAGAGTTCCAGTTCTTTAAAAAAATGTTTAAAAATAAACGTTAGATAATATTAAGACGCTAAACACACGATAAAATTAGGTCGATTTATATTTAGAACACCCGGCAACAAAAGAGGGAAATTGAAAAGATGACAACAGCAGATGAAAATAAAAATGAGGAAGAGACAAAGTGGTTAATTTGTTGTTTCCTTTGTTCTCAAACAACGGCAATTTTACTGGGGTTGGGTTAAAATTTTGAACCATGGTTGCTATAATTAGGGTTCGGTGTTCCGACGCATTAAAGATGGTTGCTATGATACAGGGTTGGAGGTCAGGATACATGAACTAAGCTTACCGTGACAATGAAAAAGAGCAACCATGAAGATTGAAGACAAAAATAACTTGAAAGATCAATGTTGTGTTGGCGTGGCTGAGTTAAGGTAGTGGATAAAAGATGGATAAGCTGAGTTAAGGTAGTGGATAAAAGATGGATAAGCTGAGTTAAGGTAGTGGATAAAAGATGGATAAGCTGAGTTAAGGTAGTGGATAAAAGATGGATAAGCTAAGTTAAGGTAGTGGATAAAAGATGGATAAGCTGAGTTAAGGTAGTGGATAAAAGATGGATAAGCTGGGATCAATTAAAATGTTTGCGTCTGAACGGACATAATCATTGGATGTAGTGGGTAAAATGTTTGGATATGACATAATCCTTTTAGTCCTTTTTAAGTAATAGTTGGTGATTTAATATGAATTTGTTAAACTTTGGGGGGAATCTGTCAGTCGTTTTAAGTTAACCTTTGTATGTTAATGTGAAACGGTTAAACTTTGATGAGAATCACCTGACAGTCACCTTAAGTACGTGTTGGCGTTTTGAAGGAGAGCTGTCAGTCGCTGTAAGTACAAATTGGTACAGCGATGGTAAATAGCCACCTAATAGTACAAGCTGACACGGCATTGATGTAGCTACTAATTCTATCCTAAAACTGTTGTTAGAAAATCTTGAGTGACAAGTTCAACGAGGTGTGTACTTTAAGTTATTTTGGGTGGTGTCCGGGGGAGGGTAAGGTGAGAGTCTAGTAAACACATATTGACCATGGCTGTGGATTTAAACGATAAACAAACATGTATCGGGGTATAGTGTAACACAAAGGTGAGATAATACGAGAATTTAGAGTAGAGAGCGCGAGACTTCAATCAAACACAATACCAATACACTTGATGGAGCTTGAGAAGTATCCGAACAGAAGGCACAGTCATATTTCAGACAATACGGAGTGGCTCGGCTATAATTAGTTACAACAAGTGTTGCATAATTAATGACAATTAACCCCGTTCTGACCTTGTGCCAAAACAGGATACATGATTTGGTTGTATGTGGGTGGTGGGCTGTATAGGTGGCGCTGTGGGGTGATGTGGCTGTATGTGTGGTGGTCTGTATAGGTGGCGCTGTGTGGTGGTGTGGTTGTATGTGTGGTGGGCTGTATAGGTGGCGCTGTGGGGTGATGTGGTTGTATGTGTGGTGGGCTGTATAGGTGGCGCTGTGGGGTGATGTGGTTGTATGTGTGGGGTGGGCTGTATAGGTGTCGTTGTGGGGTGGTGTGGGTGGCACTTTAATGTCAACGAAAGAGATTAGCAAGGTTTGCTTTAATGTTGGAAATCTGATACGCTACGTCTTATAAGTAGGGGAGAATCTTCCAGGAGGCCACATAATCCTTATGACGTGTAATCCCCTTTGATTTCATAATTTTAATCAGAAAATTGATATAACCCAGTTATAACAATCAGAATATTTATATAACCCATTAATAACAATCATAAAATTGTTATAACCAAGTTATAACAGAAACTAAGTTACCTAGCGTGGATGGGAACCCAATTCTTAATTGTTGTATACAAGTTACTGTTTATAGATTGGCAGAATTTTTTTCCCTAGTGATACATTGACTGTTATAACCCTAAATATGTGTATGTGCAGGGGCAGTAGATTTAGATGAGTCTGAAGATAACTCCATGTCTACGACATAGAGAAGAATGTCAATTAATAGCCGTGGCCATCCTCTCAGCCCAGCCGTGGCTAACCTCTCAGCCCAGTCGTGGCCATCCTCTCAGCCCAGCCGTGCCCATCCTCTCAGCCGTGGCCATCCTCTCAGCCCAGCCGTGGCCATCCTCTCAGCCCAGCCGTGGCTAACCTCTCAGCCCAGCCGTGGCCATCCTCTCAGCCCAGCCGTGGCCATCCTCTCAGCCCAGCCGTGGCCATCCTCTCAGCCCAGCCGTGGCCATCCTCACAACCGTGGACATCCTCTCAGCCCAGCCGTGGCCATCCTCTCAGCCCAGCCGTGGACATCCTCTCAGCCCAGCCGTGGCCATCCTCACAACCGTGGCCATCCTCTCAGCCCAGCCGTGACCATCCTCTCAGCCCAGCCGTGGCCATCCTCTCAGCCCAGCCGTGGCCATCCTCTCAGCCCAGCCGTGGCCATCCTCACAACCGTGGCCATCCTCTCAGCCCAGCCGTGGCCATCCTCTCAGCCCAGTCGTGGCCATCCTCTCAGCCCAGTCGTGGCCATCCTCACAACCGTGGCCATCCTCTAGGCCCAGCCGTGGCCATCCTCTCAGCCCAGTCGTGGCCATCCTCTCAGCCCAGCCGTGGCCATCCTCACAACCGTGGCCATCCTCTCAGCCCAGCCGTGGCCATCCTCTCAGCCCAGCCGTGGCCATCCTCTCAGCCCAGCCGTGGCCATCCTCTCAGCCCAGCCGTGGCCATCCTCACAACCGTGGCCATCCTCTCAGCCCAGCCGTGGCCATCCTCTCAACCAGCCGTGGCCATCCTCTCAGCCGTGGCCATCCTCTCAGCCCAGCCGTGGCCATCCTCTCAACCAGCCGTGGCCATCCTCTCAGCCGTGGCCATCCTCTCAGCCCAGTCGCGGCTGTTGTGGGCGGTATTAATGGTTCCTGTAATGGCCTCCGCGGGAAGCTGATGAGCCGTTAAAATAAGAACGGTCTGTCAGCCTAGTTATGATGGATTGGGACGATTGCTTGCAGAGGTCAGGGTGACCCATGGTCATCCATAACTGCACGTTTTATTACAGAAATAAACATAACAGTTAATTGTCATTTGGGATTGGTTTTCTTTGATACCAGAGGAGAAGAAATTGTTGAACAATGTTCTATTTAGCAGCCATTTTTATCGCCGTGTCTTTAAATATCCGCAAAAATTTAATCTTGAGCGAACAAAGACAAACAACAAACTAATCAAGTTAATGAAATGTTTTATTAGCCTGGGGAAACAATTGGAAACTTTAAAAACGCGATAATTTGGAAAATAATTCAAAATGAACACAGACAATTGCTATAGCTACAAAGGCTATTTAATCAAATCGTTCTGAAAATGGTTTATTACATTTAAGAACCCGTCTAAAATGAAAGACGACCTAGACAGTCTCCCCTTCATGTAGCATTGGAAACCTTGTTGGTAGGACCCAAACCCATCCAGTGCCATTACATTCCCATTGTCTGCCCCTACCATAGCTAAGTGGCAATCACTCAACTTAGCCATGACCTCTGACCTCCCAGCACTGACTTGAAACAATGACCCTGTGTACGGTAAAACCTCGCTAATCACATTCAAAGATTTCTTCCTCAAGGGGAGACAATCATGTCTCCTTACTTTCAAATTGTTGGAGAATTTTCTCTGTAAATTATTTAAACAAACGTTTCACTGTCTATTTACCCGATTACACGCCATCACTACCTCACCCTCCCTCCCCCACCCCCCAGAAACTACCCACTCACATTAGTAGGATGGGCAGCTAGAGAGCCAGAAATCTAAAACGTGGAATTTTCTCCTCCATTCAACCGTGCTCATGAAGGTTTGATTAATCTAATTATTGTAACTGATTAGCTTCAACGATCAATACGCAATAGGCTGTTCAACGTCAGAATTTGTCTGCTAGACTGTTAAACCGCTGTGATGTTCAACCATAACAATTTAACCGATGTGATGTTCAACATCACAATTTGACCGATGTGATGTTTAACCATCACGATTCGACCGATATGCCGCTCAACATCATAATTTGACCGATGTGATGTTTAACCATCACGATTCGACCGATATGCCGCTCAACATCACAATTTGACCGATGTGATGTTTAACCATCACAATTTGACCGATACGCCGTTCAGTATCACAATCTAACCGCTGGAAGTTGTATTCGTATTAATCGCAAAATACGACTTGCAATTATATTTTCAACAACTTCCCAAACTGTCACTGTGATTGGATGAAAGGTGTAATAATCCATTAAAGACTAATTATCAAACATTCTGTACTAAATTAATCACATTGTGTAAACATCAGTTGTAATACTACTGTACTAAATTAATCACATAGTGTTAACAGCTGTAATACTTCTGTACTAAATCAATCTCATTATGTCAGAAGGCGTAACGAGGGGGGGGGGGGGGGGGGCGGCGGGGGGGGGGGGGGAAAAACAAATTGAAAGTTCGAGTGGGGGGGGGGGGTGCAAATCGAAAGTTTGTCCCCGGGCGCCGGGAAGGGTTGCTACGCCTCTGCATTGTGTAAACAATAGCTGTAAGACTTCTGTACAAAATTAAACACATTGTATAAGAAAACAGCAAACAACAAAGATGCCCCTTGTGCTTATATCTCCACCAGGCTAAGACAACCCTCCTCATCACCCACCCTTTATTCTGATACACAAGAATACCAGCAACATCGACACGTTAAAAAACTTTCTTGAATTTTTTTCTGCATATAAATCAGATTAGAGCCGTTTCTTATCGAGGAAAAAAGTTGGTTTTATCAGAAATATTTTTTTAGCATACATTTCATAAATAACATTTTATTTTTTTAAAGTTGCATTACAACATTTTTGTCGTATTTTTGGAATGTTTTATAATTTGTCAATCACGTTGTGGTTTTTGTTTTCATGCAGTGAGTTTGAAATCATTGTTGAACTTTATTTTCTTGGGTATTTTTCGTTCTTTTGAGTGTGCTGAAGCATGTCAATAATGAATTGTGTTGGGGGAGGGGTGGGGATGGGGGTGCAAAGAGTGGGGGCGGGGGGAGAGGGGGTTGACGATGTCTAAAAATTGTATGGGAAGTTTGGGGGGAGGGGGGGGGGCGATGTCTAAGAATGCTCAAGCAATAGCTCAACACAAAAAAACTATGCCATATGCAGGATTTTGTATGCTGTCTTTACTTGGACTATATTCTGTACCTTTGTCTACCCTTGGCGTTGAAATATCACTTTATGTTTATATTGCTATTTCAGTTACAACGCCTGCTTCCACCCCCTCTACAGGATTTTGTATGGGAAGTTAGGGGGGGGGGGTTATATTATATAGTTGCTTTTGAGGTATAAATAGAGCGGACAGACCTAAATTTAGAAACAGTCGAGTTATTGTTTATTCAGAAGTTAATCTCAGGTAATGTTAGCAGAATCCTAGTTGGGTGTCATAATTTGACGGCAAAAAGACAGCTACAAGACAGTAAAATGACAGCAACGAGACAGCCTTACAACTGCATGCTAACCGTAGAGTTTGGGTCATGTTTCTGGAGCAACCAGCCGACTAACTAAAAAAAACGGAAACAGAAGCAATTTTTATCAAACTAATTTTTTAATAGGACCATCACGCATCAGACCAATTTTTCTAAAGGACCTTCACATCCCAGACCAATTTTTCTAAAACACCTTCACATCCCAGACCAATTTTTCTAAAGGACCTTCACATCCCAGACCAATTTTTCTAAAACACCTTCACATCCCAGACCAATTTTTCTAAAACACCTTCACATCCCAGACCAATTTTTCTAAAGGACCTTCACATCCCAAACTAACTTGTTCGTCTAAAACATGTTTTTACTCTACTTTATAACAACGTGTTTTTCTAAAACATATCTGTATTCTACTAAATAATGGATTCTGTCAGCATAAACCTACAACAGAAACCCATTGTTTATACGTCAAAAATATCGTATTCCACATTCAATTGTCTACACTAAACTGTGGATTTTTTTTTCTCATTTTGCTGATGAACAAAGATTTTTAAAAATGTTTTGATTATAGATCGTATTGCCTTTTTGAACCGAATAATACCAGGTAATTAAAGGTTTATTAATGAATCGCCGCAGGGAACATTTCTAATTTTAGATGATAAAAATAAACAGGTACATCTTCGTTAATGATAAACTTAATTATCTGTTTGTCTGCTGAAACTATTTATATATGCAAGGGAGGTGTGGTTCTGAGGTTGAAAGCTAGACTGCTAACCCGAATGTCAGTAGAAGGTCCCAGAGTCCACCGAGCTCTGATGCCAACTCGCGTTAGGGAGAGTAAAGGTGGCTGGACATAGTGCTGACCACACTATCCTTTCATATGACGAGGTCACTGAAACAGATGGACTCTACTTCATCCACACGATGTGTCTATATATATATATATATATATATATATATATATATATATATATATATATATATATATATATATATATATATATATATATATATATATATATATATATATATATATATATATATATATATATATATATATATATATATATATATAACTTAAAATCATCTTACACTTAGGAAATTTTGGTTATTGATATTTAACTGCGGAACAAAATGGACTGAGTGAATTTTGTTTTTTCGTCGTTTTTTCCTCGCCCCTGGATCTCAAAGTTCCACAGGTAAAGTTATCCACAGGTACAATATCCACAGGTAAAGTTATCCACAGGTACAATATCCACAGGTAAAGTTATCCACAGGTACAATATCCACAGGTAAAGTTATCCACAGGTACAATATCCACAGGTAAATTTATCCACAGGTACAACAGGAAATGCAATCGGCCTAGCTGGGCGCTATCAGTGTCTGTTCATTCAGAACAGGAAACGAGGCGGTGTTATTCTCTAGAACTGGTGCCGGTCTATTTCAGGATGGCCTAGTCAGCTCTGCGCGTGCTGATGTTCGGGGTTTATGTTTCAGCTTTTTATTTTTTTAAATCAATTCCCTTTTTTAAAAAATATTTTATTTATAGCTCTTAAAACAATCGTGGGGAACTTTACTTTATTGTATGCTATAACTGAATACAAATCCTTGTTATTTTAATTTGTGGAATACTTGTATGTGGTCTCCAATATCCACAGTTTTCCAATCAACTCCAGATCTCATGTAACAGACAATGTCCTTCGTATCCCTTACGGATCCTGTGCTTTGAAACACGAAACTTTCCATTATTGCTGTTTAATAAATTGACTAAATGCGACACCTGAACATTAAGTGCCGAAATAAAACCAAATCCCTTGAGGAATGTTTTGATTATTGCTGTACAGAATTCCATCTTTATATACTTTTATATCTTTATATGATAAAATTTATGCGAATTCAGGATAAAGATTTAAATTCGTATCGTAACTCAGGTGGGGTTGAGGGAGGGGGTGGTGGGTGGAATCTACCTGGATGCACACTTTCAAACAGCAGGTATGTGAAGTTTATCAAGGCGTGCTGACGTAGGTCTAACGTTATCTGTCAACTGGATTTTCAGACCAGATTTTAGAAAGGTAAGTACAAAATACTCGTGGCTATAAAACAGAGTGGACACACAAATTGGTCTTTATAATATGTGCTATTAAGTATAGATGATGCAGATGGTAGCCTTATCCCTTCAATCAGAAAATAAAACAGGTAGTTGGGTTGCAGGATTACATTTTTAAAAGTTGAAAGGACAAGAAGTTTAAATATAAGCAGTGCTATAGACGTGCCATTGTTTGATGTATAGCAGAGATTTCCGTCTTCAGCAGACTTTTGTTATAAAAGCGATTTGAACCTATAACAGTCTTTTGTTATAAAAAAGATTTGAACCTACGACAGACTTTTGTTATAAAAAAAAAAGATTTCGAACTTCAACAGACTTTTGTAATAAAAACGTTTCAACCTACAGCACTTTTGTTATATCAATACAAGTTTGGTCATCACCTCTCCCTTGTATTAATCTCGAGAAAATCTCTTTCTTAGATTCAGAATTTCTGTCTTACAAAATCTTGTCCATCATCAACTGAATGTTCTATGTCATATGAACTTAAGTATATATATATATATATATATATATATATATATATATATATATATATATATATATATATATATATATATATATATATATATATATATATATATATATATATATATCTAAAACAACAACACATATAGACATATACATATGTTTGTGAGTGCGAATGTGTGTGGGTGTGTGTATGTCGACACAATTAAAAGCCTAACACCACTGATCTACAGAGTTTCTTCCAGGCATCTCTTCGGGGGGGGGGGGGGGGGGGGGCTAAGCCCCCCCCCCCCCCCCGAAAATTTTTTACCGCCCCCCCCCCCCCCGAACGAAATGAAATTTATATAATTTATATAGAAAATATATACTTTTAACAGTGTCCGCCCCCCCCCCCCCCGAAAATTTCAAGTGCCCCCCCCCCCGGAGAAAAAAGTCTGGAAGAAACACTGCTGATCTAGCAGTTTGTTAACGTAGCCCAACGACCACTTTACCCACACACAAAACCTATATACCTTGATTAAGGGAAAGAACTGTCTTTTCTTCCCATCCATTATTGTCGACCCTGACAAAATTGATTTCTCGCCGTGGTTATCTGCCGCTGACAATAATTAGACAAACGATAAAAACAGCTGGCGGAGATTGTCTTAAAGCTCCAGAGTCGCGCGCTCATATTTAAATTAGCATACAAGACATATCCAATATCCAGCAGATCCAGCATCAGGCATATCCAGCACCCATATAGTGGAGGCGTGGACAAACAAAAATGGACGAACATTTGAACATAGAAACGTTAGACTCGCTAAATCAAAGTTTATTTGTTTCTCTCAGTCAACATAAGTGGACAATATAATATCTGTGTGTACACACACACATACACACACACATATATATATATATATATATATATATATATATATATATATATATATATATATATATATATACGTATATATATATATATATATATATATATATATATATATATATATATATATATATATATATATATATATATATATATATATATAAAATGATAACAGCAGAAGTTATCAGACACAGAAGATGACGATGGTTCGGCCACGTGCTAAGAATAAAAGCAGACGCACTGACCAGGACTGCTCTCAGACGGACACCACAGGACAAAAGAAAATAAGAACGGCCAAAAGAAACAGGGAGACGATCAATGGAGAAGGAGCTGAGGAGGGAGGCCTAACAATATAACATTCCAAGAGGTAGATACAGGAGGAAATGGCACTCATGTTGATGCCTAGGGAGCCAATGGGCGTTCAGAGATTATGGTATATATATATATATATATATATATATATATATATATATATATATGTATATACAGAAAGATAGAAAGAGAGAGAGAGAGAGAGAAAGAGGGGGGGGGGAGGCAGGGAGGTGGTTTTGTCGTGAACAGTTAAAATCCAGTCAAAGGTTTAAATATGTATGATGTACTTTCTGTGTATGTTGATGTGTTTTTCTTTGTCATTCATGTCTGACATTTTGTCTGTTTCTTATCGATGAAACACAACTAACGATACAATAGCGCCCCGAGAGAGACACGGTGTGTTAGACACCTTTGAAGTGTGCACTAATTGACCTTGGCAGGTGGCGCCGGGCTACGTGAATAGATCGAAGCCGATCACACGTCCATATGCATGCGTGAGCTGGGCTATTTAATTATTGAACTAATCAATTTATTCTTTCTAATTGAGTTAAATGCGTTTTGTTTTAAAAAATCTTTATTTTCGAAATGTATCTGTTCTAGACAATGGACACTAAACCCATGTATAAGAATTCTGCAGACATAATGATGAAATCGTACTTTATAAGTTTCAGTGTTCATCTAGTTCAAGGTTGATCCGTGTCAGTTTTCATCTTTTAAAGCAAGAGTTTGATCAATAGAACACACCAATATAAAATAGCAGTGTAATAATGGTGTTGTTTATATCAGAGACAGTCCTCTCCACATCTTTACCTACCCATCAACAACATGAGGAAACATTAAGAGTACGTCTTATTCCGACTAATGTTATATTAGAAATATTAGAAATTTGATTGCAAATCACTTTGGTTCAAACTGAAGCTTCACAAACTGTTTATCACCTATAGCATACAACTCTCACCTTCAACATGCAACGCTCGCCTTTAACATACAACTCTCACCTTCAACATACAACTCTCACCTTCAACATACAACTCTCACCTTCAACAGACAACTCTCACCTTCAACATACAACTCTCACCTTCAACATACAACTCTCACCTTCAACATACAACTCTCACCTTCAACATACAACTCTCACCTTCAACATACAACTCTCACCTTCAACATACAACTCTCACCTTCAACATACAACTCTCACCTTCAACATACAACGCTCGCCTTTAACATACAACTCTCACCTTCAACATACAACTCTCACCTTCAACATACAACTCTCACCTTCAACATACAACTCTCACCTTTAACATACAACTCTCACCTTCAACATACAACTCTCACCTTCAACATACAACTCTCACCTTTAACATACAACTCTCACCTTCAACATACAACTCTCACCTTCAACAGACAACTCTCACCTTCAACATACAACTCTCACCTTCAACATACAACTCTCACCTTCAACATACAACTCTCACCTTCAACATACAACTCTCACCTTCAACATACAACTCTCACCTTCAACATACAACTCTCACCTTTAACATACAACTCTCACTTTTAGCACCACACTACTTTAAGTATATATTTGCACCAACACCTACCTGAAGTACTTTACAGACGTTACTTTATTCAATGAAAATCCAACAATTGATCATGAGATGCCAACAAACAGCACAACCTATTTCACTGAATGCAAGTGTATCGTACATGTTCTGCAGCATTCAGATGTAACTCTAGATGTTTCTTAGCCTTCAGCGTTCAAATGTACTTCAGCATATTATCAGCATTTACGTGAAATATTTCTCAGCATTTAAAACAAAAGCAAAGCAAATAATAACATTGTAGGTTTTGTAAAAGTATCGGATTTATGTCTCATCTTTATTTCTATATTAATTACAAAATGTTGGAAGGTATTTCCTCCAACACAATTAAGTATTACGTATCAGCTTGTTATGTGTCATGTAGGCCGTTGACTCTGATTTCAACCTGATTTTCATTTTGGATTTACTTCCAAAGCCTTTGTTTATTCAAGAACAAATTACAAGGCCGCAAATGTTTGCTTTTTTTTTTTATTTTTCTCTCTTATATTTACGTTTGATTCGTGTAATTATATCTTATTCTGTAAGTACATCAGAGATTGTTGGAGTGTTGCTTGTATACCCTGTTTGACTAAATGTGTTGAAGCTTTCCTAATCTAATGTTACGGCTAATTTAAAAAAAAATGAAGGCAGGCATCGAGAACTGACTAAAAAACCAGGGCCTTGACCTATTTCGGGAAGGTTTAATATTGAAAATTACAGAGAAATTTGGGGTTCAATAATTACAGAGAAATTTGGGGTTCAATAATTCAGGTCACTGACGCATGAGCGTGGGAGACAAAGGCTATATTTAGAACAATCTTTCTATTAAAAACCAACTTCCGAATTTTTAAAAAAGACATCTGTGATTATTTTTTTTTTTAAAAACGGAAGATTGATGAATCAGGGTATTAGACCGGCTAGGACACTTAATCGGATCTATCGGTCTATGTTGGTCTAAAGTTGAAGTAGAGTTAGGATCTAAGTATTGGGTGTATTTAGTTCAGTGTTGGGGATAAGTGATGGAGGGGGGGCGGTCTGCTAAATCTAGATTCCATGCAAAATTTGATGTTTGTCCGAACGTAAATTTTTTGTTTTTTATTTTATCAAACATAACAAACTTAAATCTATCATCCTGTCGCCCAACCCTGTTTGCGGGTTGGGTGGGGGTGGGGGGGGGGGGTGGGAGGGGGAGATTTATGGCCTGAGTCAAAACTAAGAATTTAAATAATACCCAAAGGTCTAGACAATATATGATAGTGGTCTAGACAATATATAATATGGTCTAGACAATAAATGATAGTGGTCTAGACAATATACGATAGCGTTGTTGACAATATATGATAGTGGTCTAGACAATATAAGATAGCGTTTTTGACAATATATGATAGTGGTCTAGACAATATATGATAGTGGTCTAGACAATATATGATAGTAGTCTAGACAATATATGATAGTGTTATTGACAATATATGACAGTGGTCTAGACAATATATGATACTGTTGTTGTTTTTCTTGAAACTGTTACCACCCAGTACAAGCGAACGAAATGGGTCGTGGCACGCTAACGGCGACACAAGTCAGCTAAGCGCTACATCATCTGGGACCCAATGACGTAAATTATATGCCAGAGACCCAACCTTGAACAAAAAAAACTATGTTAACGTTTAACCAAAAATGAGACCACGTGACTTTAATGAGTTTTCCTCGATGACATTTAGAGTCCCCCTCCCTCTACCCCCCCCCCCCCAATCTCCTCCCCCCCCCCCATCTCCCCCCCCCCCCCCGTCCCGATCATGCTACCAGTAATTACACGACCTAGCAGCCTCAGATTTCTCCCAGATCTAGCGGAGGTAGCTCCTGATGAGACTTTGAGGCGGGCCTTAGTACAACAAAAGACTTCATAACCTTCCTCAGACAAGCCGCATACAGCAAGTTAATTGGGAAAATGATTTTCTTTTACTAATCTTTTTTTTTTTTAAACCTGTTCCAATAATAAAAACATATCAACAGGTTGTAATACCGAAGTATGAGCAGGTAGGATGTCATTTGATCTTACCTGGACACATACATGCACACAATCACACATCAACAAACCCGCTTACCTACACATACAAGTTTATATACACACACGACATGTAGATTTTATAACTGAAACTATCTGATATGTTAAAATAGGGAATGTGGTGGTCAAATGGTAGAGCATACGACTGCTAGTCTGAAAGTTTTGAGTTCGGCACCCGGACTTGAGCATGTAGGACGTCCCTGAGTCCACCCAGCTCTGATGGGTACCTGGCTCGCATTAGGTAAACTTAAGGCGGCTGGGCATAGTGCTGGCCATAATATCCCCCAAGGTCAGTTACACAGAACAACTCTACTTCATCTGCCCTCATTTTGGGCGCTAACGATAATAGATGATGATGAGGTTAAACATACCAGATGAGTGCAGTATTTGCAAGAAGCAGGTGCAAAACGATTGGAAGTAGCCAATCAATCTCTGGTACCAGATGGTCTGATAGAAAATCGATCAGCTGCTCGGGTTAAAGATCTGGGCAGATGTGATCAGTCAGTGATCGATACGACTGGCCTTCGTTTAGCGGTTTAAAAAACCCCGAGTCACTTGTATAACAAGGATTTATAGCTGCGCATGTTGTCGTGTTTATCCCAGTACACGGAGAGCGTGGGTACAGCTAAATCTAGCATGTGTGTATTGTACTGTCCACCCAGGTACACGGTGCCCGGGGGTACAGCAAAAACTATCATGGCTAAGTGGTGGAAATGGGGTGAGGCTTTAGGAAAAGATAAAGGCACACAGATTTTATTTCATTAACTACAACCTTGTGATATATCAGTATGCAGTAACTCTAGAATAAAAGGGACATCTCGATTTTAATTTTAATCTAAAAGAGAGAACTCAAATGTTAACTCCGAACAAGGCAAATTTAAATATAAACTTTGAATAAGACAAATTTACATGTAAACTTTAATAAGACAAATTTACATGTAATCTTTGATCAGAACACATTGTATCTAAACACCAAATTAGAGGAAAACCTCACAGAAAGAATTTGAACTTATTTTTATTTTCATCCACAAAATGTCAAACTTTAACTACCTTTCTCTGGGTTGAAATGACCCTAAAATCACGAAAAAAATTTTTTTGTATTTTTTAGAGAACCAGTCTGATAATTTTAAAAAATGGTTTAAAAATATTTCAAAGTTGACAATAAGGGAGAAATGGACCATAAAAAAATGGAAACAAAAATTTAAAGAAGTGAGGTAAGCTGATACCTGTCTAGTTTTATCAGTCTGTCTGTCTCTCCACACGTCAGCTGCTTAAAGTTTTGACCGACTTTGATCATATCATATTTACTGTGGATAATTTTTTTAAATAACAGGACCAAACGACAGACACTATCTTAAAACCTTTTTATATCAACAGCTACATGACTACCAAGTTGGCAAGATTTTGTGCAAACATCCCTGTATTTTAAAGATCAGACTGTCGGTCATTTTGTAGGAAAAGATGGACGTTGAGAACTGTAGTATTGTAAAGGTTGGACTTTCTGTATTGTAAAGATTGGAATGTCTGTATTGTAAAGACTAGACTGTGTGTATTATAAATATTGGAATGTCTGTATTGTAAAGATTAGACTTTCTGTATTGTAAAGATTAGACCGTCTGTATTGTAAAGACTGGAGACTGTAGTATAGTAAAGACTGGACCGTCCGTCGTGGTGTAAGAAAAGACGTCACGTTGTAAACTGCGGTGATTAGCTGAGCCAGATCGTCTGGCATCTTGTCTGGCTTCAGACGGCTGGGGGCAGTTTTTAATGAGGTCCTTAACACCAGGGTGCCCCGGGCAGTGCAGGTGGGGCATTGGTCTGTGGGTGTGGCATTGGTCTGTGGGTAGGGCTCGAGCCACACGAGCCAGACGTAAACAGATTGACACAGAAAAGATGTAGGTATAGACATGATGATGTAAAAAAGTTGTAAATATAAAGTTTGATACAGAAAAGATGTAGGAATAGCCAGGATGTAAGAAAGTTGTAAATATACAGTTTGATACAGAAAAGATGTAGGAATAGCCAGGATGTAAGAAAGTTGTAAATATACAGTTTGACACAGAAAAGATGTAGGTATAGACAGGATGTAAGAAAGTTGTAAATATACAGTTTGATACAGAAAAGATGTAGGAATAGCCAGGATGTAAGAAAGTTGTAAATATACAGTTTGATACAGAAAAGATGTAGGAATAGCCAGGATGTAAGAAAGTTGTAAATATACAGTTTGATACAGAAAAGATGTAGGTATAGACAGGATGTAAGAAAGTTGTAAATATACAGTTTGATACAGAAAAGATGTAGGAATAGCCAGGATGTAAGAAAGTTGTAAATATACAGTTTGATACAGAAAAGATGTAGGAATAGCCAGGATGTAAGAAAGTTGTAAATATACAGTTTGATACAGAAAAGATGTAGGAATAGCCAGGATGTAAGAAAGTTGTAAATATACAGTTTGATACAGAAAAGATGTAGGAATAGACAGGATGTAAGAAAGTTGTAAATATACAGTTTGACATAGAAAAGATGTAGGAATAGCCAGGATGTGAGAAAGTTGTAAATATACAGATTGTTACAGAAAAGATGTAGGTATAGACAGGATACAGGAAAGTTGTAAATATACAGTTTGACATAGAAAAGATGTAGGAATAGCCAGGATGTAAGAAAGTTGTAAATATACAGTTTGACACAGAAAAGATGTAGGTATAGACATGATGTAAGAAAGTTGTAAATATACAGTTTGACACAGAAAAGCTGTAGATATAGACAGAATGAAGCAGAAAAGTGGTAAATATAGATTGACACAGAAAAGATGTAGGTATAGACAGAATGAAGCAGAAAAGTGGTAAATATACAGTGTGACACAGAAAAGATGTAGGAATAGACAGGATGTAAGAAAGTTGTAAATATACAGTTTGATACAGAAAAGATGTAGGAATAGCCAGGATGTAAGAAAGTTGTAAATATACAGTTTGATACAGAAAAGATGTAGGAATAGCCAGGATGTAAGAAAGTTGTAAATATACAGTTTGATACAGAAAAGATGTAGGAATAGCCAGGATGTAAGAAAGTTGTAAATATACAGTTTGACACAGAAAAGATGTAGGTATAGACAGGATGTAAGAAAGTTGTAAATATACAGTTTGATACAGAAAAGATGTAGGAATAGCCAGGATGTAAGAAAGTTGTAAATATACAGTTTGATACAGAAAAGATGTAGGAATAGCCAGGATGTAAGAAAGTTGTAAATATACAGTTTGATACAGAAAAGATGTAGGTATAGACAGGATGTAAGAAAGTTGTAAATATACAGTTTGATACAGAAAAGATGTAGGAATAGCCAGGATGTAAGAAAGTTGTAAATATACAGTTTGATACAGAAAAGATGTAGGAATAGCCAGGATGTAAGAAAGTTGTAAATATACAGTTTGATACAGAAAAGATGTAGGAATAGCCAGGATGTAAGAAAGTTGTAAATATACAGTTTGATACAGAAAAGATGTAGGAATAGACAGGATGTAAGAAAGTTGTAAATATACAGTTTGACATAGAAAAGATGTAGGAATAGCCAGGATGTGAGAAAGTTGTAAATATACAGATTGTTACAGAAAAGATGTAGGTATAGACAGGATACAGGAAAGTTGTAAATATACAGTTTGACATAGAAAAGATGTAGGAATAGCCAGGATGTAAGAAAGTTGTAAATATACAGTTTGACACAGAAAAGATGTAGGTATAGACATGATGTAAGAAAGTTGTAAATATACAGTTTGACACAGAAAAGCTGTAGATATAGACAGAATGAAGCAGAAAAGTGGTAAATATAGATTGACACAGAAAAGATGTAGGTATAGACAGAATGAAGCAGAAAAGTGGTAAATATACAGTGTGACACAGAAAAGATGTAGGAATAGACAGGATGTAAGAAAGTTGTAAATATACAGTTTGATACAGAAAAGATGTAGGAATAGCCAGGATGTAAGAAAGTTGTAAATATACAGTTTGATACAGAAAAGATGTAGGAATAGCCAGGATGTAAGAAAGTTGTAAATATACAGTTTGATACAGAAAAGATGTAGGAATAGCCAGGATGTAAGAAAGTTGTAAATATACAGTTTGATACAGAAAAGATGTAGGATAAGCCAGGATGTAAGAAAGTTGTAAATATACAGTTTGATACAGAAAAGATGTAGGAATAGCCAGGATGTAAGAAAGTTGTAAATATACAGTTTGATACAGAAAAGATGTAGGAATAGCCAGGATGTAAGAAAGTTGTAAATATACAGTTTGATACAGAAAAGATGTAGGAATAGACAGGATGTAAGAAAGTTGTAAATATACAGTTTGACATAGAAAAGATGTAGGAATAGCCAGGATGTGAGAAAGTTGTAAATATACAGATTGTTACAGAAAAGATGTAGGTATAGACAGGATACAGGAAAGTTGTAAATATACAGTTTGACACAGAAAAGATGTAGGTATAGACATGATGTAAGAAAGTTGTAAATATACAGTTTGACACAGAAAAGCTGTAGATATAGACAGAATGAAGCAGAAAAGTGGTAAATATAGATTGACACAGAAAAGATGTAGGTATAGACAGAATAAAGCAGAAAAGTGGTAAATATACAGTGTGACACAGAAAAGATGTAGGAATAGACAGGATGTAAGAAAGTTGTAAATATACAGTTTGATACAGAAAAGATGTAGGAATAGCCAGGATGTAAGAAAGTTGTAAATATACAGTTTGATACAGAAAAGATGTAGGATAAGCCAGGATGTAAGAAAGTTGTAAATATACAGTTTGATACAGAAAAGATGTAGGAATAGCCAGGATGTAAGAAAGTTGTAAATATACAGTTTGATACAGAAAAGATGTAGGAATAGCCAGGATGTAAGAAAGTTGTAAATATACAGTTTGATACAGAAAAGATGTAGGAATAGCCAGGATGTAAGAAAGTTGTAAATATACAGTTTGATACAGAAAAGATGTATGAATAGCCAGGATGTAAGAAAGTTGTAAATATACAGTTTGATACAGAAAAGATGTAGGTATAGACAGGATGTAAGAAAGTTGTAAATATACAGTTTGATACAGAAAAGATGTAGGAATAGCCAGGATGTAAGAAAGTTGTAAATATACAGTTTGATACAGAAAAGATGTAGGTATAGACAGGATGTAAGAAAGTTGTAAATATACAGTTTGATACAGAAAAGATGTAGGAATAGCCAGGATGTAAGAAAGTTGTAAATATACAGTTTGATACAGAAAAGATGTAGGAATAGCCAGGATGTAAGAAAGTTGTAAATATACAGTTTGATACAGAAAAGATGTAGGTATAGACAGGATGTAAGAAAGTTGTAAATATACAGTTTGATACAGAAAAGATGTAGGAATAGCCAGGATGTGAGAAAGTTGTAAATATACAGTTTGATACAGAAAAGATGTAGGAATAGCCAGGATGTAAGAAAGTTGTAAATATACAGTTTGATACAGAAAAGATGTAGAAATAGACAGGATGTAAGAAAGTTGTAAATATACAGTTTGACATAGGAAAGATGTAGGAATAGCCAGGATGTGAGAAAGTTGTAAATATACAGATTGTTACTGAAAAGATGTAGGTATAGACAGGATACAGGAAAGTTGTAAATATACAGTTTGACATAGAAAAGATGTAGGAATAGCCAGGATGTAAGAAAGTTGTAAATATACAGTTTGATACAGAAAAGATGTAGGATAAGCCAGGATGTAAGAAAGTTGTAAATATACAGTTTGATACAGAAAAGATGTAGGAATAGCCAGGATGTAAGAAAGTTGTAAATATACAGTTTGATACAGAAAAGACGGGAATATAGACAAGTATAACGTCGACAAGTTGTATGTATAGATAGTCTGGCACTGGAAAGTTAAGCGTGCAGACATAATGACGCAGAAAGCTGTGAATATAAACAGCATGACGCGAAAAATTGTGCGCATAGATAGTATGACCTAGAAAAGTTGTGCATTTAGACAGTATGACACATAAACGATGTTCACGGTTTAATACAGAAAAGATTGTGCACAGTGATACCTCGGTAAAGAAAATGTATGCAAATAGACATTCTAACGCAGAAACGTTGTTGGTATAGGTAGTTTTTGCAAGAAAGTGTGTGCTTATAGACCGTCGGGGACTTAAAATATGTAAGCATTGGCGTTTTAGACCAGTTACTTCCCATGTGAGAAGATAAATAGAATAAGAAATTAAGGTAAGGCATTTGTGAATGTTAAATGGAGAAGAAAAATCACAAATAAAATGTTGCTAACTAATGTTAGTGAATGTATTGAAGTTATTGCTAATTCTACTGACTTGATAAAGTTACTAAATAGCATTGCAGAACATTAAAGTTACGGGCTAAAGTAACGGACTGTAATAAAATTACGGACTAGTGTTAGAGTACTAAACCTAGTACTAATGTAACTGTATTAAACCTACTGGCTAATGTTACAGATGAGTAACAACATTAATTAGGTACTAGTATTAGAGTACTAAACCTACTATTATGTAACTGTATTAAACCTACTGGCTAATTTTACAGAGAGTAACAACATTACTACTAATAATAGTAACTGTACAAAGCTTCTGGCTCTAATACTCCTTCACCAGATCAGTAAAAACAATGTCGTGATTTGAGTACAAATTGGTGGCAGTGATCCAAACTGGGAGGACATCTGATGTGAAACTGACGTGCGATGGATTACTTGCGCTCAGATTGATGGCTTAATGGTGTGGCTTGATTTCCATAAAGCAACAGATCCCCCATCTTTGTGGGCGGCAAGGTCCCCATCAGCCAAACAGCTGCTCTGGTTTCAATTATCTCTGGGAAAATTGTACTCAGATAAAACGTTGGGGGGGGGGGGGGTTGTATAAGTACCTGGTGTTAGCTAGTGAATACAGACAATAAACCAGATAATGGTGAGTACGTTCTGTTTGTTTTTCAAGAGTTGGTTCAAGTGCTGACAGCTAAAACAGTGCTGCATTCCATCCAACTGCAGATATCCACCATCTTTGCGGATATCCACTAACACTGCAGATATCCATTGAAACTGCAGATAACCATTAAAACTGCAGATATCCATTAAAACTGCAGATATCCATTAAAACTGCAGATATCCATTAAAACTGCAGATATCCATTAAAACTGCAGATATCCATTGAAACTGCAGATATCCTTTAAAACTGCAGATATCCACTAAAACTGCAGATATCCATTAAAACTGCAGATATCCACTAAAACTGCAAATATCCACTAAAACTGCAGATATCCACTAAAACTGCAGATATCCACTAAAACTGCAGATATCCACTAAAACTGCAGATATCCACTAAAACTGCAGATATCCACTAAAACTGCAGATATCCACTAAAACTGCAGATATCCACTAAAATTGCAGATGTCCACTAAAACTTCAGATATTTAAGAAATGCAGATATCCACCAAAAGTGTAGATATTAACCTATTCCCAGATATCTACCATAGTTCACAAGCACCACCATAAAGCCAGTCACCAACGTTGATAGCCACCATCGCTACCATCGCCACCATCGCTACCATCGCCACCATCGCGTCATGAGACCTGGGCTGGCATGATGCCCCAGCTAAACACCGTACTGTTACTGACTCTAGTCTTAAGTCAAACTTTTGCCGCCCGTAGACTCACGTCAAACAGTTTTTATGTGCTCCATTTTACGCGTGGGCAGGTCACCACGACATGTCGAAACATTACTCACAGCAGTCTCAGACATACAGTCTCAGACATACAGTCTCAGACATACAGTCTCAGACATACAGTCTCAGACATACAGTCTCAGACATACAGTATCAACAATCTAGTATCCCATTCTTGTCTCACCATTTGTCTCACCATTTCCACCAGCTCTGTCTCACCAATAGTCTTATAATTGGTGACACTGCAAGCCTCACTTAACGCCTCTACTCTTCGCCATCCCCCCTTCCCCAGTGGTCTAAATATTTCCTTTCATGTACCAGACAACATAAAATCACTCAAGATAATAACACTTGAATGGGTCTGGACTCAGCTCACACCTCCAATAAAAACATTGTATTCCCCCATTCCCTCAATCCCTTTGGAGCGTTTATCCCATTCCTTCAATCCTTTGGGCGAGCCCGTAAAGTCGTTAGGAACTAGCCCAGTCCACATGACACGCCTCAAAGACCCGTTTCGACCAATATATTTCTTTACTCTCCCGTAAAACAGGTCTTTTGCCAAGCCAAGTTCTTGGTCAATCTTCCGATTGTGGGAACCACTTGGTCAATCTTCCGATTGTGGGAACCACTTGGTCAATCTTCCGATTGTGGGAACCACTTGGTCAATCTTCAAATACCGGGAACCACTTGGTCAATCTTCCGATACCGGGAACCATTTGGTCAATCTTCCAATACCGAGAACCACTTGATGCCTATCTATAACAGCAATATGAGACAACCTTTTTACCAGTCCAGACCGCCCGTGGGGTGGGGGTGGTGACGTGGGTGGGGAGGTGGCAGAAATGTGTTTTTCACCTGCAGAGAAACAGGTGATACGTTTAACAGGTTTCAAATACAAGTACACGAAACTGGGTTGTTGCTGAGCTGGAAATGTGTTTCTGTTATCGTTGGGGTATGGGGAGGTGAGGGGGGGGGAGATAAAAATTCTTTGGAAACATTCTTTGCACCACCTTACAACATACATTTTCAAAAAGATAGAACGTTTTTCAAGATATATATATATATATATATATATATATATATATATATATATATATATATATATAAAATACTTCTCCCGCCCCTCCGTCCAAATACAAAACTGTTATCTAGAATCGATGCAGCGCTCTATAGCCTCATTGATCTAGACTTGACTGCCATATATAGTGGCCTCTAGCTTACAATCTCATGGCTGAAACACAACTTTTCAAGTAACGATTCAGCATGTGTTTCCCTTTCAGTGAGTATTAGTCCTCAAGTCATGCGTGAACTACACACAGCTAGTTAATACAAGGATGTACCACACTTTAGTGGGTAATCTGCGAAGTGTGAGAGGTGTGTGCGAGGTTTAAATAATAGTTAGAATGAAATTTAGTTAGCGCTAGGTAAACATTCATCTTTACCAACAACAACACGCAAGTCAAAACAGAAATTCAAGAAGTAAAAAAACGTAATCTGGAATTACACACTACCCATTGAACAAAATGTGTGGCATCCATTTGACCTAAAGATGACCCGACATTACACAATACCCATAGAACAAACTCTACTGAGCCCATTTGACCTAAAGATGACCCGACATTACACACTACTCATAGAACAACTCTACTGCGCCCATTTGACCTAAAGATGACCCGACATTACACACTACTCATAGAACAACTCTACTGCGCCCATCTGACCCAAAGCTGATTTCCAGTCACTTTTAGCACTAAACTGTCGATGACGTATCATCCAAGAGTGGTAGAATATGGTGACCTCGAGCACATTCAAGTGTCTTTTATAAAATACAACCATCTGGCATTCATTACCTTAAAGATGTGTTGAAAAATATACAGCATCAAAACATGCATCATCAAAATGTCGAAACGTACAACATCATAACATATAACATAAAAACATACCAAATAAAAACATAAATATTTTCTTTAAAAATACAACGTCCCAAAAAAAAACATACAGGTGCGTCTCGAAACATTAGAAATGTCTTTCAAAACATAAAACAGCCAACGTAAAGAGGCAACATTAAAGGACGTAATAAAATAAGACACCTTACAGCAATAAAAAAAATCGCCATAAAGGGAGACACGTTTCTACAAAAGACAGACCTCACAACAAAAGACTGACCTCACAACCTCACAACAAAAGACAGACCTCACAACAAAAGACTGACCTCACAACAAAAGACAGACCTCACAACAAAAGACAGACCTCACAACAAAAGACTGACCTCACAACCTCACAACAAAAGACTGACCTCACAACAAAAGACAGACCTCACAACAAAAGACTGACCTCACAACAAAAGACAGACCTCACAACAAAAGACAGACCTCACAACAAAAGACTGACCTCACAACCTCACAACAAAAGACTGACCTCACAACAAAAGACATACCTCACAACAAAAGACTGACCTCACAACAAAAGACAGACCTCACAACAAAAGACTGACCTCACAACCTCACAACAAAAGACAGATATTCGAAAAAAAGACGAAATTCCAATCAAAAGACAGACTTCAAGACAAAACAACAAAATACAGATATCCCGACAAAAGATAAATATTCGAACAAAACACAGAATTCTAATCAAAGAACAGACTTCCAAGACAAAAAAGACTTCCCAATGAAAACTCCTGCCAGGAATGCAGGACATTGCTAGCAATTTTTGTTATTAAAAAATTATAAATTCATGGCGTATGATTCAATAACAGAGTTACAATTTCCGTAGTTTTTGATGAGCTTTCTATTTTTACTTTCTCGTATATACGTAGTATAGAGAAAGTATTGTAATCGTGCAAAAAAAAATCGAGATTATTACAAATCTCGACGTTTTACACCTCACTGATACGGAAAAACATAATTTTGCAATCTTGTCCGTATGTCTGTGTGTGTGTGTGTGTCTGTGTGTCTGTGTGTGTGTCCGTGTGTAAACACGATAACTTGAGTACCGTTACAGCTAGGTTGATGAATTTTCATATATAAGTATTATATCAAAATCGTAGATCCGTATCAACTTTTGAGCGATTTCCGACAACCGGAAGTGGTACTTTTTCTACTTTGAATTTTTCAAAAGCCTATAACTTGAGTACTATTTTAGATAGATAAATGAAATTTCACATGTAAGTAAAAGATCTAATTCTCTACCTTCTGTTAAATTTTGAGTAATTTCCGTTGACCGGAAGTAGTAATTTACGCTACTTCCGATTTCTCAAAAAACTAATGTAAATTTTAAAAGTACTAATAATATTGCGCACTATTATGCGCTTTTTTATTTCACGTTCACTTGGTGTGCAATTAATTTGTCTACGAGATTTTCTTCTATTTTTAAAACTTTAAGTATTTAAAATGGATTTAAAAAAATTCATAAAAAACGTTTTAATAACAAGCTTTTATGTAATGATGCACTAAAAAGTAGAAAATAAATTATAGACTACTATTTAAATAACTATAAAGAAAAGCGTGGGTCACTTTAGTATCTATTGGATACCTTTACTAATGTTAAGGAAGACACCCACGCTTTTCTTTATAGTTATTTAAATAGTAGTCTATAATTTATTTTCTACTTTTTAGTGCATCATTACATAAAAGCTTGTTATTAAAACGTTTTTTAAGAATTTTTTTTTCAGTACTTTACATGTTTTATCTACAATAGAGTTACATGACTAAAAACCATTGCGCGCCTACTGAATATCACGTTCAGTAGGCGCGCAATGGTTTTTGAACGCAGCCATTACGTGGTCGTGATGGCGCAGCTATTGATGACGCGTGTGGTGTGGTTGGCTAGACATGCCTACTAATTTGGTCCAAATTTTAATTAATTCATAAAAAATCAATTAGGCATCCAATTAAGTCAAATTTAGTTTCAGATTGCATTGTCTTCATGTCTTGACCCACGTGCCAACTGTGAATCGTGTCGGTCAAGTAGAACTGTCCGAATTTTCACTCCTGCGTTTCCATCTAGACAGACTGACGACAGACTGACGACAGGCTGACGAGGAAGTGAGTTAAATAAAAGCTTGTAAAAATCATGTCTATAGCCCGAGTTCCCATCCCCTGTTATTTTATATAAAAATATTCGAGAAAGTTTAGGGGAGATCACTCCCGGTTTATTAAAATACGTCTTTAGATTTTTGTGGGCTTGGGGTGACCTGTGTGTGAGCTTGTGTATTGAATGGATAAATATTTTTTTACTAGTCTTTAGATTTTGTGGGCTTGGTGTGGTATGTATCATCTTGGGCTGTGTACGCGATGTGCGAGAGTGTGGGTCGTGTAGAACTTGACGTGAAAATTGTTGACTAGCTTTTCAAATAAATTGATGTTAAACATCTATTCCCCACTTTCGTTTTCATTAAGATAGTCTCCCTCGTGTGACTAAATGTTTAATGCACAATATTTGTTGTAGTATTATTGTATTTTTGTCACACATTTTAGTTGTATTTTTGTTAAAAAATATTTGTAGTATTTTTGTTAAAACATATTGGTTGTATTTTAAGTAATTAAAAAAATGTAGCTGTATTTTTTTGTACACAAAAATTGGTTTCATTTTATTTCTCAAAACGTTCGAGGCAGATGTTTTTTACTTTCTCGTATATACGTAGTATAGAGAAAGTATTGTAATCGTGCAAAAAAAAAACCAAATTTTTACAAATCTCGACGTTTTACACCTCACTGATACGGAAAAACATATTTTTGCAATCTTGTCCGTATGTCTGTGTGTGTGTGTGTCTGTGTGTCTGTGTGTCTGTCTGTGTGTAAACACGATTACTTGAGTACCGTTACAGCTAGGTTGATGAAATTTCATATATAAGTATTTTATCAAAATCGTAGATCTGTATCAACTTTTGAGCGATTTCCGATAACCGGAAGTGGTACTTTTTCTACTTTGAATTTTTCAAAAGCCTATAACTTGAGTACTAATTCAGATAGATAAATGAAATTTCCGATTTCTCAAAAAACGCATGTAAATTTATAAAGTACTAATAATATTGCGCACTATTACGCACATTTGGTTTTGGTGCTCGCTTGGTGCGCAATTTTTTTTTCTACTAGATTTTATTCTATTTTTACAAGCTTTTATTTAACTCACTTCCTCGTCATTCTGTCTGTCGTCAGTCGTCAGTCTAGACGGAAACGCATGAGTGAAAATTCGGACAGTTCTACTTGACCGACACGATTTACAGTTGGCACGTGGGTCAAGACATGAAGACAATGCAATCTGAAACTAAATTTGACTTAATTGGATGCCTAATTGATTTTTTATGAATTAATTAAAATTTGGACCGAATTAGTAGGCATGTCTAGCCAACCACACCACACGCGTCATCAATAGCTGCGCCATCACGACCACGTAATGGCTGCGTTCAAAAACCATTGCGCGCCTACTGAACGTGATATTCAGTAGGCGCGCAATGGTTTTTAGTCATGTAACTCTATTGTAGATAAAACATGTAAAGTACTGAAAAAAAAATTCATAAAAAACGTTTTAATAACAAGCTTTTATGTAATGATGCACTAAAAAGTAGAAAATAAATTATAGACTACTATTTAAATAACTATAAAGAAAAGCGTGGGTGTCTTCCTTAACATTAGTAAAGGTATCCAATAGATACTAAAGTGACCCACGCTTTTCTTTATAGTTATTTAAATAGTAGTCTATAATTTATTTTCTACTTTTTAGTGCATCATTACATAAAAGCTTGTTATTAAAACGTTTTTACAAGCTTTTATTTAACTCACTTCCTCGTCAGTCGTCAGTCGTCAGTCGTCAGTCTAGACGGAAACGCAGGAGTGAAAATTCGGACAGTTCTACTTGACCGACACGATTCACAGTTGGCACGTGGGTCAAGACATGAAGACAATGCAATCTGAAACTAAATTTGACTTAATTGGATGCCTAATTGATTTTTTATGAATTAATTAAAATTTGGACCGAATTAGTAGGCATGTCTAGCCAACCACACCACACGCGTCATCAATAGCTGCGCCATCACGACCACGTAATGGCTGCGTTCAAAAACCATTGCGCGCCTACTGAACGTGATGTTCAGTAGGCGCGCAATGGTTTTTAGTCATGTAACTCTATTGTAAATAAAACATGTAAAGTACTGAAAAAAAAATTCATAAAAAACGTTTTAATAACAAGCTTTTATGTAATGATGCACTAAAAAGTAGAAAATAAATTATAGACTACTATTTAAATAACTATAAAGAAAAGCGTGGGTGTCTTTCTTAACATTAGTAAAGGTATCCAATAGATACTAAAGTGACCCACGCTTTTCTTTATAGTTATTTAAATAGTAGTCTATAATTTATTTTCTACTTTTTAGTGCATCATTACATAAAATCTTGTTATTAAAACGTTTTTTATGAATTTTTTTTTTATGAATTTTTTTTACAAGCTTTTATTTAACTCACTTCCTCGTCAGTCTGTCGTCAGTCTAGACGGAAACGCAGGAGTGAAAATTCGGACAGTTCTACTTGACCGTCACGATTCACAGTTGGCACGTGGGTCAAGACATGAAGACAATGCAATCTGAAACTAAATTTGACTTAATTGGATGCCTAATTGATTTTTTATGAATTAATTAAAATTTGGACCGAATTAGTAGGCATGTCTAGCCAACCACACCACACGCGTCATCAATAGCTGCGCCATCACGACCACGTAATGGCTGCGTTCAAAAACCATTGCGCCCCTACTGAACGTGATATTCAGTAGGCGCGCAATGGTTTTTAGTCATGTAACTCTATTGTAGATAAAACATGTAAAGTACTGAAAAAAAAATTCATAAAAAACGTTTTAATAACAAGCTTTTATGTAATGATGCACTAAAAAGTAGAAAATAAATTATAGACTACTATTTAAATAACTATAAAGAAAAGCGTGGGTGTCTTCCTTAACATTAGTAAAGGTATCCAATAGATACTAAAGTGACCCACGCTTTTCTTTATAGTTATTTAAATAGTAGTCTATAATTTATTTTCTACTTTTTAGTGCATCATTACATAAAAGCTTGTTATTAAAACGTTTTTTATGAATTTTTTTTAAAAGTTTAAGTAAACAAAAATCATGTCTATATTCCGAGTTGACATCCCACGTAGTGTTATATTAGAATATTCGAGAAAGTTTAGGGGAGATCACTCCCGGTTTATTATATTTGTTTTTAGGAAAAGTAAAACTCAAACCTCAACAGAACACTACAAAACACACTACGTATTTTTCTCCCATTTGTCACTAGTTTCATGTGAAGTAAAGCCTTTAATACTCGTAAGTAGGTCTACCACCGCTGTATTTCAATAGTTCTTTCACTCTTAGATCAGAAGCCGAGAAAGAAATACGACAGAAAATCTGAATGGATCCATTTCGGATTTTTCTATTTAGAAAGTTCATTCTATACAGTTTCCTCGTGTGTACTTTAACACAGAGATTTTTAATAAACAAATCGGAAATTGGGAAGAATATTAAAAGTCTTAACCATGAAAGGAAAATGAAATGAATAAAAGTTTACTTTTATGTACTGACGGGCAAAGAAGTTGAAAAAAGGGGCGGGGGAGGGGGAGCAATTTTAAAGACAATTTTTTTAATGATGAAATGATTAAACCCAGCAGACGATTGCTGTTAACGAATGATAAAATGACTAGACCATGCAGACGATTGCTGTTAACATAAGAGCGAGCTCTTGTAATGAAATGAATCACGACTTTAGATAATCATGGAATTATTGTTGGCTCATATCGTTGATTTATCGGTATGTGTACTGGATTGGCAAGTTAAATTGTCAAGTTAACAACCGAGTTTAACTGTTAAGTTAACAATCGAGTTTAACTGTTAAATTTACAACCGAGTTTAACTGTTAAGTTAACAATCGAGTTTAACTGTTACGTTAACAATCGAGTTTAACTGTTAAGTTAACAATCGAGTTTAACTGTTAAGTTAAGAATCGAGTTTAACTGTTAAGTTAACAATCAGCAAATTTGGTTCACATGTTGCAATGGTAGTTTCGACAAAAATACTCTCTATTTTTGCTTTATAGGGAAGGGGGGGGGGGGGGTTAGCCAGCTGGTAATATGTTTCACTAGTGGCAACAGATTAAAATTTTTAAATTGTAATTTATAAATTTTTTATTTTTAAATTTTTCCTGAAATGTACATCTTCATCAAACACAGCATACTTTCTTCTTGTCGAATAGTGGTCTTGGATAATGCATCGTTCCACACGTATGTATAAGCTGTAATAAACACATCTTAAATAGTAATCAAACATTAATTTTGTAATGTTATTTCAAACTTTTGTTTCAATTTATATCAAACGTTTATCTAAAATTCCTATCAAACACTAATTTAAAATTCGTATGAAACATGTATCTAAAATTCGTATGGAACATGTATTTAAAAATCGTATGAAATATGTATTTAAAATTCGTATCAAACGTATTTAAAATTCGTATCCAACACTTATCCAAAATTCGTGTGAAACATGTATCTAAAATTTGTATCAAACATGTATCTAAAATTTGTATCAAACATGTATCTAAAATTTGTATCAAACCTTAATTTTAATGTTGGGTCAAGAACTTAATTTGTAGTTGTGTGAAGTTTTTTTTTTTGGCTGTATCAAGCACTTTTCTATATTTGTATCAAACTTTTATTTATATTTCTATCAAACTTGTAATAATAGTTGTATTAAACATATATCCATACTTGTGTCAATCATGGATCTATAGCTGTATCTAACATTTATCTATAGTTTATCAAACATGTATCTAGTTGTATCAAACATGTGTCTAGTTGTATCTAACATTTATCAAGGTATATTTAAAATATATATATATATATATATATATATATATATATATATATATATATATATATATATATATATATATATATATATATATATATATATATATATATATATATATATATATATATATATATATATATATATATAATTGTATCAAACATGTATGTATGGTTGTTTCTGATTCATTTAGCTATCTGATGGAGCGAGTGATGTGGATCTAGCCGCCCGCCCCCCCCCCCCCCCCCCCTCCCCCAACTTTCGCTTTGATGTAACAACGAGCAGGCCTAAAGCAGATATAGCCGACACTGTGTTAGATTTACCGGAATTAAGGAAATAAATTAATCTTCACGCTTGACGTAAACGCCGCCGTAAAACTCTGGAATTACTCCGGCACCAAAGCCCACCGGATTCCCGGTCTTTCTGATCGGGAACTTAATGACGTCATTAACGGCTGCGGTTTAATTAGATTTTAATTTGCAAACTTGTTGACCGATAACTTAAACTACTTTTCGTTAATCTACAACCAATAAACGAAAAAAAAACATAATTGCCCCCTTTATCATGGGAATTTCAAAGAACCAAAAATCGATTGATTTTACGGTTTGATGGGTCCAAGTCGACTTTTACACAACAATTTTAATAGGTTATAGGTCTGCTTGAGAGTCACTCTGTGAATTTAGAGGCACGCAGATAGATTTTAGTTGCAGGGTAGCTGAGGTAAAAATTAGGAGGCAACACATCGAAACATCATCAGACAACACATCAAAACATCATCAGGCAACTTATCCAAACATTTTTTAGCAATACACCAATGTATCACACAGTAAAGATACCTGACCTTTAAACTATATTGTTGGTCCCGGAACAATTTGGTTCTTGTAATATGTCCCCAGAAAATATCGAACACGTCCTACAAGACTACAGTTTATACCAACGGGGTCTCGACTCTGGCCCCTATACACCCCACTCAGAGAAAACTGTTTAGGGAGCTTACGAACCTGGAGACGACTGTACAGTTTGTCTACATCATTGGTCTTGTATGAAGCCTCCAATATAGATTTATTTAGAATGTAGAAGAAGAAACTATGTTGGCTGTACTATCTAACTTGTACGATCAACTTTAAACGTTGGTACAAATAGTCCGTGTATCCGTATAGATATGTTATTGGTTGTATAAAACACACACACGAATCTCCACCCACAGGAATTGTTTTACGTTAGCACTAAACCTACGTATTTCACAAACTTGTTTTGGAACATCTCTACAATTTTACACCAATTTAAAACAAAGACCAACCCAAGACTAACTACCAGGTATTGTTTTAGCAGGCTCCTCATAAACTGTTTAAATTGACAAGACGTCAATCATCTTAATGTGCACATCGTGTCCTCCCCGCAATCAATGCCGGCTCAAGGAGCGCTGGATGCTGCTGTAATTAAGGTAATTGCAATTTGAAACTCCACGGAATGACTGCCATTACGCTGGTTGGGGATTAGTTTTCAGCTTTTATTTTCTGTCTCGTGGTCTCATGCTTTCAAAAATCTGTTGCTCAATTTTTAGTGCAATTTTTGTGGGAGTAGGACATTTTTAGTGCATTTGTGTGAATGTTGCACATTTGTCAGTGCATTTTTGTGGTTATTGCACATTTGTCAGTGCATTTCTGTAGTTATTGCACATTTGTCAGTGCCTTTTTTGTGGATGTTGCACATTTGTCCCTGAATTAATGTGGTTACTAGCCGTCGGTACCCGTTACACGTGAATTATAGGCCTATATATTTTTGATGTTATACGTATTTGGAAAAAAATAATTTATAAAATAGTTATTGGTCAAAACGCAGTACTACACGTTCAGATATTAGTGACAAAGCAAAGAAATAACTAAACAGCTAAAAAAAAACATCACATTAAAAATAACAAAGGATTCCAATACTAATTAGAAAAACCAAATTATATACATTATTAGTCAACACAACACCATATTACATGCACACACTGATCAAGAGACTTAAATGATTCCGTTAAAACCTGGCTATTCAATGGTATTTATGTGTTTTTTTAAAGTAATTTGCATTACTTTTGTCCGAGAAAATCGTAAACATTTTATAGCGTACATTTTGATAAGTAGATCTAGATCTATAGATCTAAATCAAATTTGATTGAAATAGTTCATTTCTTCATATTATTATTCTAATATTGGAAGATGACGCCATTATTTTTGTGTTCTTTCAGTAGTTTTAATCATGTGGCATATGCCGTCATTGCTTATTGCGTTCTTTTCACAACAATAAAAGCTTTTCCGGTTGTATAATTAAAATTGGTTTTCTACATTCTAATATGTCTCTATTTTTATTTTCCTTATTTAAATAAAATGTAGTTTATACATTTATAATATCCACCATATTATTTTCAACAAAAGTCCGTATCTTTAAATTCTCCATATACCGCAGAACATACTGATCACATAGCCGAAAACAACTCGAGAGACGTGCGCACAAGGGCTTATATATATTAGGATTGCACATTTGTCAGAGCATTTATTGTGAATAACAAATAATTTGTCCCTGAATTTATATGATTATTGCATATCTCTCGTTGCAATAATCTGTGTGTTGAACATGTGTTTGTGAAACTTGACTTGTTTCGTCTCTGCTGTTAAGCTTTTAAATTGTTTTGATCATGTAATACATGTAAATAGCGTTCTTTAAATAGGTTTTGTTTATTTAAAAAAAAAACCACATCTGTTTAAATTGTTGACATCCAACTCCTATCTCAACATCTGCTCTCTGAAGGAGGGGGGGGGGATTTGTTTACAGATAAGCCAGAATATCAACCCATGTAAACCAATTATGGCAGCTCACTTGATTGCCGCCTTTAGGCCATCTTTTATAACAGTTCAGTTTTTACTTTAAAACATATCTAGAGTTCAGAATTTAAAACAGTAAAATCTTATTAACCCTGTATAAAGGTTCAATCTGAACTTTAAATCGATATGAGCAATTACTGTAAAACATTAATATTATAGTGATAGATACAGTTTTGTTACATACAAGGTAACTTTGATTCTACTTTTACAGTACCAACCTGTGTGTCTGATTTAAGCAACGTCTAAACACGCCACGCTAGCATAAACTACAAAACGCGACGCTTCTCAACTGCAACTTGTTCGAGATTTTCTCAAATTCCAGTTGTTATTTTTTTTATTTAATGGTCTCTCCGTCTCACACATATAACCTGCAACCTTGTGATTAATTAAATCTGCATTGTCCACAATTTCGTTAAACTAATTAACCAGGCTAATCGTGTATAAATTGTTGTAAGGGAACATACAAAATGGAATAACAACTGGTAAAGAAAATGTTTTTAAAGAGGCAAAAAATTAACTTAAAACTGTGCAAGGTGACCAGGTCAAGGTATTGGCGTGGACAGATTCATTTGACCAAATTGTTTGATCAACAACGGACAACAATGCTTTCAACTGCCCCACCAACTCCCACCCACCCCCGTCACGTTTGTCAACATGCTTAAGTTTATTTTTATGTTTTTGTTTTGTTTGTCGTGTTTTTAACCATTTGCTAAATTTCTCTGAAACCCAACAATATAGGAAAAAATTACAAATAGTTTTTTCTCAAAGAGAGAGAGAGAGAGAAATAAAGGTGTATTTTAATAAGCTATCTTTGATATAGACATTTTTTACTCAGTGTGCAGTAGAGATTTAAGTTGACAACGAAAAGACGGCGTTTTATTTTTCTTTTGAAAACAAACGGTCAGAAAATAATTGTAAAATTATTTCTTATGACGTAGATTCCTCTCTATATTAATGTATTTTATGAGGAAAATATCTTTCTGAAACATTTTTTTATCACCTAGTGTCTCAGTCAAATGTTTAGCTAACACAGGTTTTATAAGCCCTGTATATTTTAGTACAATATTCTGTCTAATAATTCCATTGACGGTAATTGTTTGCTTCATATACACGCAAATACATTATTTTAACCGTTTACCTGCTGTTACTTGCATTGTTAACCCTTCATAGACCGATACAGTATAAACTGGCCGCAATTTATTTTTTATCTTAAATCTTTAACCCTTTAATCTATCGCTTTAGGCCGCTCCCTTAAATTAAAAATCTTAAATTACAGACCAAAATGTCGCTTGAATTACAACCTTAAAATACCACCGTTAATTATCAACTTGAATTACCACCTTAAATTGTCACCAAAAATTATCATGAGCAACGCAATTCAATTGATAGAACATTACCCAAATTATTTGAGTGCTCAAATTGTTTGATGTATCGAACATATTGAAACGTACAGTTAGCTTAAGGTCGCATGCAATTTGGACTTTGTTTTAAATTCATCTGATTGCTGTAATTAATTAATTAAAAGCAGATACGTAAAAGTTGGTGGTATCTTAAAACCTATCTGACGTCAGTAGGTTGTATCTAAAAACCTATCTGACATAAGTAGGTGGTATCTAAAAACCTATCTGACATAAGTAGGTGGTATCTAAAAACCTATCTGGCGTCAGTAGGTGGTATCTTAATGTAGATGCCGTCATTTCAAGTAATTAACGCGTAGGACTGACTACGTCATGGCGATATCTAAGCCGAACTATTGTAGCGACCTTAATTACAAGGCCAAAATAGATTTAATTAACTCTAATGAGAGCTGTTGAAATAGTTACTAAAGATTGCTTTGTTACGTCTGAATTACAGTAATGCTATGATAATACAATCGTATGTACAACGTTTTGATTATACAACAGGCCAGTAATTCAATATTCCATGCAACCTTCGACATACAGGTTAGACATACAACATATTGGACATATAACATGTTGGTCATACAACATTTTGTCTAACATGATGTTGACAATACATTGTGTTCGTTATACAACATCTAGGTTATACAACATGTTGGTTATACAACATCTAGGTTATACAACATGTTGGTTGTTGGTTATACATGTTGGTCACACAGAATGTTGGCCCTACAACACGCTGGAGATACATCAACCGTGCGCATACAACAAAACTGTCATCACTTCTATACAACAAAACTACCATACAACAAAACTGCCATACAACAAAACTGCCATACAACAAAACTGCCATCACTTCTATACAACAAAACTACCATACAACAAAACTGCAATCACTTCTATACAACAAAACTGCCATCACTTCTATACAACAAAACTGCCATCACTTCTATACAACAAAACTGCCATCACTTCTATACAACAAAACTGCCATCACTTCTATACAACAAAACTGCCATCATTTCTATACAACAAAACTGCCATCACTTCTATACAACAAAACTGCCATACAACAAAACTGCCATCACTTCTATACAACAAAACTGCCATACAACAAAACTGCCATCACTTCTATACAACAAAATTATACAACTTCTGTATAGGAAGAACGAAAACGTTATGTTTCAAGATCCCCATGTGATGAGATTTGTGCCGCATTAATTTGTGAATCCGATCGTCCCGAGGCCCTCACACGGAGCGCCTCGCATACAAGACTTCATCAGCTACACATACCAAATCTAATCACTGTGTCCAGAGGGGTTTATCCCCACCCCCCACAAACAATGAGGTCAGATAGGTCTAAAGAAGGGCTAGGGGAGGTGATTCTACATGCTACAGGGGAGGTGATTCAACATGCTACAGGAGAGGTGATTCAACATGCTACGGCCAGACCGGAAGTCCGACATCTTTTGTGCAAACACTGAGAGACGGAAAGTTTTCCCAAACGCCTGGCAATGACTAGACTAGGACGGAATGATTGCTTAAGGAAACACGGAGAAATCCGTTGATTCGTTTTACTCGGCCGGTGTAACAATGAACACGGTCACTCACACACACTCACACACACGCGCGTGGGAGAAAGTGTTTGCGTTTAAATAAAATGGCGCTAGCAGTGGAAGATAAAAGAGTATTTTTTTTTAAGGATTGTGAAGTAACGGCTTTCTTTTTAAAACTTCCATGTTTATTGGTGTAAATAAACTTACAATGTTTTACACAAGAATAATCTTGGGCCCCGGGAATGTCCAGTAAGACTATTTGTGAAGTCCAAATAACCCAATGTGACCAAGTGTCATACAAACCGACACGCCTTTAACAAGATATCACACAAATATCCGCGAGCAGGATCAGTTTAAGATGGCTGCTATCATTTCTTCAGCTGCTAAATATTTGAGTTTTATTGAAAGACAACGTTTAAGTAATCATTGTAGTAAAGTGGCTGAATTTGTGTGATTTAATGTTAACTTAATGGACAGACTTTCAATTGCTGAATTTGTGTGATTTAATGTTAACTTAATGGACAGACTTTCAATTGCTGAATTTGTGCGATCCAATGTTGGCGCTCCCTGTACACGTCATACCATAAACCATTCCTGTAGCCTATATATGTTGTAGACTGGACGTTAGCTAACTAATTTGTATTGATAAAGACATTCTCTGTACAATTCCCTGCTTAGGGATTACTCATGGAAACACTCCTTTTCTTTCTACCTTACCGACCACAGTAATCTAGTTAGTAGATCATTATATCTGACCATCGTTAAGCTTGAATTGATATCTTCCTAAAGGTACAAGTTTGGCCATCCTAGAACATCACAATTGACGATTGTAGAGCCTCAAATAATGGCCAAAGTAGAATTTCAAGTCTGACCACAATTACTTGGCTCAACGTAAAAATCTTCCGGCAGTGAAAAAAAAAATACTTGTTACCATTGCTAGTTACCTGGATCGTGTATGGCGATCAGTAAATGAAGAAACATTTGTTTTGATCTTCTAAAACGGTGACGTTGATGCTGGATATTGTGAACATGGGCGTGGCCTGCCAGTGGCCACCAGTAAAGTTGGAGGGTTCCAAAAATATGCTCAGGTACCTCTGAAATATGGCGCAAGTAGCAGCAACAATGACAATAGTTGACGCTCAGAAACAGTGCTCAAGTAGAAACAGTCATACGACGGTCAGTGCTCAAGTAGAAACAGTCATACGACGGTCAGTGCTCAAGTAGAAACAGTCGTACGACGGCCAGTGCTCAAGTAGAAACAGTCGTACGACGGTCAGTGCTCAAGTAGAAACAGTCGTACGACGGTCAGTGCTCAAGTAGAAACAGTCGTACGACGGTCAGTGCTCAAGTAGAAACAGTCGTACGACGGTCAGTGCTCAAGTAGAAACAGTCGTACGACGGTCAGTGCTCAAGTAGAAACAGTCGTACGACGGCCAGTGCTCAAGTAGAAACAGTCGTACGACGGCCAGTGCTCAAGTAGAAACAGTCGTACGACGGTCAGTGCTCAAGTAGAAACAGTCGTACGACGGTCAGTGCTCAAGTAGAAACAGTCGTACGACGGCCAGTGCTCAAGTAGAAACAGTCGTACGACGGCCAGTGCTCAAGTAGAAACAGTCGTACGACGGTCAGTGCTCAAGTAGAAACAGTCGTACGACGGTCAGTGCTCAAGTAGAAACAGTCGTACGACGGCCAGTGCTCAAGTAGAAACAGTCGTACGACGGCCAGTGCTCAAGTAGAAACAGTCGTACGACGGTCAGTGCTCAAGTAGAAACAGTCGTACGACGGTCAGTGCTCAAGTAGAAACAGTCGTACGACGGCCAGTGCTCAAGTAGAAACAGTCGTACGACGGCCAGTGCTCAAGTAGAAACAGTCGTACGACGGTCAGTGCTCAAGTAGAAACAGTCATACGACGGTCAGTGCTCAAGTAGAAACAGTCGTACGACGGTCAGTGCTCAAGTAGAAACAGTCGTACGACGGCCAGTGCTCAAGTAGAAACAGTCGTACGACGGTCAGTGCTCAAGTAGAAACAGTCGTACGACGGTCAGTGCTCAAGTAGAAACAGTCGTACGACGGCCAGTGCTCAAGTAGAAACAGTCGTACGACGGCCAGTGCTCAAGTAGAAACAGTCGTACGACGGTCAGTGCTCAAGTAGAAACAGTCATACGACGGTCAGTGCTCAAGTAGAAACAGTCGTACGACGGTCAGTGCTCAAGTAGAAACAGTCGTACGACGGCCAGTGCTCAAGTAGAAACAGTCGTACGACGGTCAGTGCTCAAGTAGAAACAGTCGTACGACGGCCAGTGCTCAAGTAGAAACAGTCGTACGACGGTCAGTGCTCAAGTAGAAACAGTCGTACGACGGCCAGTGCTCAAGTAGAAACAGTCGTACGACGGTCAGTGCTCAAGTAGAAACAGTCGTACTACGGTCAGTGCTCAAGTAGAAACAGTCGTACGACGGCCAGTGCTCAAGTAGAAACAGTCGTACGACGGCCAGTGCTCAAGTAGAAACAGTCGTACGACGGTCAGTGCTCAAGTAGAAACAGTCATACGACGGTCAGTGCTCAAGTAGAAACAGTCGTACGACGGTCAGTGCTCAAGTAGAAACAGTCGTACGACGGCCAGTGCTCAAGTAGAAACAGTCGTACGACGGTCAGTGCTCAAGTAGAAACAGTCGTACGACGGCCAGTGCTCAAGTAGAAACAGTCATACGACGGCCAGTGCTCAAGTAGAAACAGTCGTACGACGGTCAGTGCTCAAGTAGAAACAGTCGTACGACGGTCAGTGCTCAAGTAGAAACAGTCGTACGACGGTCAGTGCTCAAGTAGAAACAGTCGAACGACGGTCAGTGCTCAAGTAGAAACAGTCATACGACGGTCAGTGCTCAAGTAGAAACAGTCGTACGACGGTCAGTGCTCAAGTAGAAACAGTCGTACGACGGTCAGTGCTCAAGTAGAAACAGTCGTACGACGGCCAGTGCTCAAGTAGAAACAGTCGTACGACGGTCAGTGCTCAAGTAGAAACAGTCGTACGACGGTCAGTGCTCAAGTAGAAACAGTCGTACGACGGCCAGTGCTCAAGTAGAAACAGTCGTACGACGGCCAGTGCTCAAGTAGAAACAGTCGTACGACGGCCAGTGCTCAAGTAGAAACAGTCGTACGACGGCCAGTGCTCAAGTAGAAACAGTCGTACGACGGTCAGTGCTCAAGTAGAAACAGTCGTACGACGGCCAGTGCTCAAGTAGAAACAGTCGTACGACGGTCAGTGCTCAAGTAGAAACAGTCGTACGACGGCCAGTGCTCAAGTAGAAACAGTCGTACGACGGCCAGTGCTCAAGTAGAAACAGTCATACGACGGCCAGTGCTCAAGTAGAAACAGTCGTACGACGGTCAGTGCTCAAGTAGAAACAGTCGTACGACGGTCAGTGCTCAAGTAGAAACAGTCGTACGACGGTCAGTGCTCAAGTAGAAACAGTCGTACGACGGTCAGTGCTCAAGTAGAAACAGTCATACGACGGTCAGTGCTCAAGTAGAAACAGTCGTACGACGGTCAGTGCTCAAGTAGAAACAGTCGTACGACGGTCAGTGCTCAAGTAGAAACAGTCGTACGACGGCCAGTGCTCAAGTAGAAACAGTCGTACGACGGTCAGTGCTCAAGTAGAAACAGTCGTACGACGGTCAGTGCTCAAGTAGAAACAGTCGTACGACGGCCAGTGCTCAAGTAGAAACAGTCGTACGACGGTCAGTGCTCAAGTAGAAACAGTCGTACGACGGTCAGTGCTCAAGTAGAAACAGTCGTACGACGGTCAGTGCTCAAGTAGAAACAGTCATACGACGGTCAGTGCTCAAGTAGAAACAGTCGTACGACGGTCAGTGCTCAAGTAGAAACAGTCGTACGACGGTCAGTGCTCAAGTAGAAACAGTCGTACGACGGCCAGTGCTCAAGTAGAAACAGTCGTACGACGGTCAGTGCTCAAGTAGAAACAGTCGTACGACGGTCAGTGCTCAAGTAGAAACAGTCGTACGACGGTCAGTGCTCAAGTAGAAACAGTCGTACGACGGTCAGTGCTCAAGTAGAAACAGTCGTACGACGGTCAGTGCCCAAGTAGAAACAGTCGTACGACGGCCAGTGCTCAAGTAGAAACAGTCATACGACGGCCAGTGCTCAAGTAGAAACAGTCGTACGACGGCCAGTGCTCAAGTAGAAACAGTCGTACGACGGCCAGTGCTCAAGTAGAAACAGTCATACGACGGTCAGTGCTCAAGTAGAAACAGTCGTACGACGGCCAGTGCTCAAGTAGAAACAGTCATACGACGGCCAGTGCTCAAGTAGAAACAGTCGTACGACGGCCAGTGCTCAAGTAGAAACAGTCATACGACGGTCAGTGCTCAAGTAGAAACAGTCGTACGACGGCCAGTGCTCAAGTAGAAACAGTCGTACGACGGCCAGTGCTCAAGTAGAAACAGTCGTACGACGGTCAGTGCTCAAGTAGAAACAGTCGTACGACGGTCAGTGCTCAAGTAGAAACAGTCATACGCTGGCCATAAACTGCGGGGTGTTGTGGGGTTTAGGGATTCACCGAGTTCAGCAACCCGTGACGTAGCGACAACCCTGATATTGGATTCTCGTAAGTCGTGCTCGTATGGAGGGTAGAAAAACATCGTCTTGCCTAATGAGTTTCTTGATTGCTATGACGTGCTCGACAGTAATGACTTTAAGATAGGGAGGGGGGGGGGCATGGAATAAAGGAATGCTCGACAGCAAGGATTTTAAAATGGGGGTAATGGAATAGTGGTGAATTTAGTCCCTTCAGACTGAAGTACAAGGTAACTATGGCAACGATGCACGTTACATTTACATCCCTTTGACACTGTTACCTTTTGCTAAATGACCGTCAGTCGGACATTGATCTAGTTGAGTTAGGTAAACTATAAGCTGCATAGAATAGAATTTAATGGACGGTATCTTAACTAAATGCTACTAATTTAAAATAGTGCAATAGTAGCTTCTGTTACTTTTCTGCTTCCCACACCCAAGCCAATGCAGCAACCCATGCAGTTACCCCAGCCCACACCCAGCCCACAACCTAGCCCACCACCCACCCCACACCCCACACCCCAGCCCACACCCCAGCCCACCCCCACCCCACACCCCACCCCACACCCCAGCCCACCCCCACCCCACACCCCAGCCCACGCCCCAGCCCACGCCCCAGCCCACACTCCAGCCCACACCGTAACCCATACAGTTCACCGAGCCCCCACCCCAGCCCAATAAAAACAAGATAAAACTGGAAAATGCAATTTTCAAATCTCCTTAGCCATGATCATAAAAACGTACCATCATAAACACACCTCTAATGATAAACCTAACATTAATCATAAACATAACCCTAATCATAAACCCACCCCTAAACCCAAGTGTAAAAGTATGGTTATTGGAGATATTATCTTTTTCATAAGAAAACTTTTTAAGTTATTTATTACACTAATTCGAAATTAATGTTTTGGTATTTTATCCATTTTCCTATTAAAATAAAAAAAAACAGCTTTGGACTTAAAAGTTGGAGCTATTGAAGCAGTGCCATCAAGTGTAGGGAAAGGACGTTTTTACACCCGGCGATACATTTTTATCAGCGGGGAAATATCAGCACCGAAAACATCAAATGTCTAGCTCTGGCATGGTGCCTTCCCCGCTGTCATATCTTTGAGTGCCCCCTCCCCAGGGGCGGAACAAAATCTATAAGTCGTCTTTAGAGAGCACGCCATTATGGCAAGTCTAGACAAATAGATTTTTTTTTCTCCATCGCTGCGACCTTTTTATACAATCATCGGATTAATAAAACCGAGGATAAACTTATCTGTGAATAAGAAATAACGGCGAGGGTGTATTTCGTCATAAGTTAGCAAAATTGGAAGACGTTTGACGTCATAAACAAAAATTTCGGTACTCTTGAAGACGTCTTGAGCCAAATTTATAAAGGTCATGGAAAGTAAGGTCACGTTATAGACAAAGTAGTATATTTAATTTATAAGGTCACGTTATAGACAAAGTAATGTATGTAACGAGCCGACCCGCGGCGTATCATACGCCGCTATTTAGTTGTTTTATTTTCTACTTTTCAGTAATTCATAATTTGTGAATTCGACAGTACCAATGCTGCCACTGAAAATATTTGCTTTAAAACACTAAAACCCTCCTTTCCCCCAACCCCTACCCCCCCCCCCCCCCCCACCCACGTGAAAGCAGCCTCCACTTAGTTACCTCCCCATAAGTATAAAATAGTTTTAAACTAAATTATCTGCCCCTAATAGCCGTCACTAAACCCGGCTCTAAGATGTAAACATTTAGCGTGAACTACAGCTCACCAGACCATGTGGGTGTGGGGGTGGTTGCGATATGCCTAGAGAGGAAAAGAGGGGACTGCTCGGCGCGCTTACAGCTTGTTTTCTAACGTCTCCCAGAAGAGAATTATATATATAGATTTATAAGGTCACGTTATAGACACAGTAGTATATTTAATTTATAAGGTCACGTAAAGTGCGGTCACATTAGGACCAGTAGCTCGCTATGGGCAGCCGAACATTCAGCGGCGAAACATCAATCATACAGGTGCATATTCCATGCGGCGTTGTAAAAAAATCAAACGTTGGATACGACCGCCTTAGCGCAGGATAATTTGATATGTAGCAGAAAAAAAATAAGTAAAGGATATACTTTTAAAATAAAAATTTTCAGTTTCGCTCGAAAGGTGAATTCATCAAGTCATGATGGATAAAAGAAATCTGAATTTATTTTTAGCTGACGAAAAACCGAGCTTCTGAAATTGGCTACAGTTAAACTATTCCCCCCCCCCCCCCAACTTCCATCTCTTATCAGCTCTGTATATTTAGGCTTTGCTACCTGTGATTCGTAGCAAACTGTGCGTCTGTTTTCTGGAACTAAGGTAAGGTAACTTGTTGTACCAATCTGGGGTTACCCCCCACCCTCACCCTCACACCCACCCCCACTTGTACCGGTCTAAAGTTAACCCCTCCCCCCACCCCACCCCACCCTTCTTGCCGCTGCTTTAGTCAGACACCCCATCACCTTGTTACGTAAATAAACTTCAAATCGTTCGGAAATTCCCAATATTTTCGGTTCCGCTCTGTTAGTTTTAGGAATAATTTGAAGGTGTTCAGCGCAAAGTGAGCCAGTTAACGAGAACATTAGAAGCAGACGATTTCAGATTCTAAGTGTTCTTAAACTTGAAAAGATATCAAGTCAGTGGTAAAAATAAGTTGTAAAAAAAATGAAAACGTTAAACAATTCTAATATTTTTAAAAATGTTATAGATGCGTGTTTATTGTAAACAAAAACAAAGTTTCTATAACCCAGATTAAGGCTAGTGCGCGGACTATTGTTATTGCTAAGGTTAGGGTTAGGTTTATTTTCGATAATTACGTGTAAGTCATTCAAGCAGCAAAAATTAGCAGCAAGTCTTTAACAACAGCTTTTAGTCTGCTGTTTAACAGAACATCAGTGTACAATTTTAACGTCATTTTAACGCTAGAGTTTAACGGGGAGGTAACAAAGCTGTTTTACACATAACAACAGAACAGTCTCTTCTTGATAATTGGTCGACCAAGCATAATCTATCAGATGCGCATTTAATGATTTGTGATCGGCCATCGATTTGTTCCGTTAGAGTGCTTATGAAGACAACAGATCGATGTGGGGAAATAATAGAACCTTGAAAGGTGGTCCAATTATTATTTTTAATTAGTTGGTTGAGTGCGTCAGACAGTCCGTACAACTTCGTAATGGACTTAATATTTTTGTATCTTCGACCCTAGACCTTGATTGACCTAATTGTTCCATTAATCACCTGGACAAGTGCACATTGATTGACCTAATTGTTCCCTCACGCGCAGATGGTCCGCTGCAGGTGTTGTGTCGATGACGTCAGTGTCGGTGGTGACGTCATCCGCCGTTGTTTATTTTCTTCTTGTTGTGTCAGGATCTCCTTGACGTGGGAAGGTAAACACAAGGTGTGTTGAGCTTTGTATCAACATTTTCAACAGTTGGTCTGTGTATCAACACTTTCAACAGTTGACCTGTGTATCAACACTTTCAACAGTTGGTCTGTGTATCAACACTTTCAACAGTTGGTCTGTTTATCAACTTTTTCAACAGTTGACCTGTGAATCAACACTTTCAACAGTTGTTCTGTGTATCAACATTTTCAACTGGTAAACTGTACATCAACATTTTCAACTCTGGAACTGTGTATCAGCACATTAAACTGTTGATCTGTGTATCAAAACACTCAACTGTTGAGCGGGGAAGAAACACTGGTTGAAAGGTGTGCCAATACATTCAATTTTTGAACTGTTTTTTAACATTTTCAAACGTTGAAATGTCTATCAAGATTTTCAAACGTTGAAATGTCTATTGATATACAGCTGTTGAGCTGTATATCAGCACATTCAGCTGTTGAACTGTATATCAACATCTTCAACCGTTGAAGATGTATCAACGGTTGAACACTCTTGAAATATCTTAAGCAGCTGATCGTTAATTAATTTCCTGCCTAAACCTTTTGAAAATGCCGTCAAGGGTTTAAAATGCGAGATGTTAATTAGCTGTGAGTGGACCTAATTGAATGGTACTTAGGGTCAACTACCTTTACTTGAATCTGTTTATCTGCCGCTACTGGGCGCTGCAGATCAGCAAAGTTAGAATTACTGTAAACAGATTTTTACGTAATGTAAACGTGGTACTTCGTTCCACAGCAACTGACGCAACTGGGTTAACCAGAATTAATTAGGGTATCGCTGCTTCATGTTTAGTTGTGTATTTAGTGTTGGTGCTGTTTATGTTTAGTGTTGGTGCTATTTGTATTTAGTGTTGGTGCTGTTTGTGTTTAGTGTTGGTGCTGTTTGTGTTTAGTGTTGGTGATATTTGTATTTAGTGTTGGTGCTGTTTGTGTTTAGTGTTGGTGCTATTCTTGTTGCCTTCATGTTTAGCTGTGTTTAGTGTTGGTGCTATTCGTGTTTAGTGTTGGTGCTATTTGTGTTTAGTGTTGGTGCTATTCTTGTTGCCCTCATGTTTAGTTGTGTTTAGTGTTTTTCTCGTTGTTTTCCAATCTGTTGCTAGTGTTACTTTAGTTGTGTTCTACGTGTGGTCTAGCTGATTGTGGTTGTTCTTTTCGTTTTCTAGTGTTGGTCTGATATTGTTGTAGTTGTATTCAAGTTGTGAATGTGATCTAGTGCCTGCTTCCCTCAAGTTGTGTTCTAGTGCCTGCCTCCCTATAAATGTTGTAGTCAAATTATGCTAATAGGACTGTCACTTAGGGCAGAGAAAGTAGATTTTACGATTTTATTTTTCCCATGACATGAAAAAAAAAATCTCATTTAACCTGTATTGTTCCCAAGCCAGGTACCGGCATAAGACCGAGTGAACTCAGCTGGATCACAAGAACAGGTGGGCCTTTAATGAAAAGCTTTTAAAAAACTGAGTTCCGTTTTTTTTGTTATTATTCATTTTTCCTCTTATCTGTTTCACGTGATTTCAATTAATTAAAATGACGCAAGCAAGATATTAGATTTTCATAAACACATAAACTGGGGATACTGCTTTATTTTTGTAAGGTGGCCGGAACATGGGGAATGGAAACTTGCGCAACGCACACAAAAAGTGAACATTGGTTACCTCGAGAATTTCAAGACAGTATCAAAGAATGGCCACAAGTAAAATATGGCACACTAGTACATGTTGCTCCCACATTTGACCACATCAAACTGCATTGGTGAAATTAGCTTGTAAGCACGCTTGTTTCTGTTTGCGTACATTTCGTTACGCACATTTCAGTTGCGCTTTTATTTTAGGAATTTTTTCCTATTAGTAGATACAGGGTAGTCTAGTTTATCACGCGGGAATATATTCAAGGTTTTTTTTAAAGTAGCGATGATGGAATTATAGCACAATGTGTATTAGCACGTTAACGGTAGGAGGGTAATTAAAATTCCTAATTTTTGTGTAGGTTCTCAGTGGTTGGTTAATTAGCGAGCTGATGAGCTCGTCGTCTGCTAGTTTGATGATCTACACCAGGTGTTTGCAGGCGTGTCAATCAGGGGCGGGAAAAATTGGCCTCATTTATTGACCTCGTGACCTAGAATCTTCTGCCTGTCAGCAAAAATCCTGTGAGATAGGGGTGAGAGGGGGTGGTGGGGTGGTATTTGTATCTGGAGGGGGTGGGGTGGGATTTTTATCTGGAGGGGTGGGGTGGGATTTGTATCTGGAGGTGGGGGGGGTGTGGGTGGGATTTGTATCTGGAGGGGTGGGGGTGGGATTTGTATCTGGGGGTGGGGGGGTGGGGTGGGATTTGTATCTGGAGGGGGTGGGGTGGGATTTGTATCTGGGGGTGGGGGGTGGGGTGGGGTGGGATTTGTATCTGGAGGGGGTGGGGGTGGGATTTGTATCTGGGGGTGGGGGGGTGGGGTGGGATTTGTATCTGGAGGGGGTGGGGTGGGATTTGTATCTGGGGGTGGGGGGTGGGGTGGGGTGGGATTTGTATCTGGAGGGGGTGGGGTGGGATTTGTATCTGGGGGTGGGGGGTGGGGTGGGGTGGGATTTGTATCTGGAGGGGGTGGGGTGGGATTTGTATCTGGAGGGGGTGGGGGTGGGATTTGTATCTGGAGGGGGTGGGGGTGGGGGTGGGATTTGTATCTGGGGGTGGAGGGTGGGTGTGGGATTTGTATCTGGGGGTGGGGGGGTGGTGGTGGGATTTGTATCTGGAGGGGGTGGGGTGGGATTTGTATCTGGAGGGGGTGGGGGTGGGATTTGTATCTGGAGGGGTGGGGGTTATTTTGCAGAACATCAAGAACTCTGAGTAAAAGGCTTTTTTAGAGGAATTGATTGGGATGAATGTTATTAGGATATTTTCAGGCTAATTGGGTTGAAAGGTGTAGTCCGTGTTGGGATAAATGTTGGATACCTAATGTCCATATCTTGTTTGTAGGTCAAGCCATGTTGCTAGTAGGTCAAGCAATGATTTTAGTAGGTCAAACCATACTGTTAGTAGGTCAAGACATAATGTTAGTAGGTCAAGCCATAATGTTAGTAGGTCAAACTATAATGTTAGTAGGGTAAGTCATATTATTTCAAGGTTAAAGCATTACTCATGTAAGTATGTCAAGTCTTGATTTTAATAGGTCAAACCATGATGTTAGTTTGGTAAATTATGATATTTCAAGGTTAAGTCGTTACTTATGTAAGTAGGTCAAGTCATGATTTTAGTAGGTCATGTCATGATTCATAGGTCAAGTCATCAAGTTTACAAGTCAAGGCATGATGTTTATATGTCCCGTTTAGACCCGATCCATCACATATGATACACGCGCTCCTGTCAAGTCTTATTGTGCTGATACAGGTCACGTGATAACCTACTTGGTACCCGCCAGGTACTCTCCTAGTGCACTTGTCATCCCATTGTATCCTGTGTTTGTGGCTGTGTGTTGTCGTTCTGTGACTACCATTAACAGCAGTTAACAATTAGATCTGTGTAGTTAACTAATTAATTTGTGTACTTAATTAATTAATTTGTGTACTTAACTAATTAATGTGTGTACTTAACTACTTAATTTATATACTTAACTAATTAATGGGTGTACTCAACTAATTAATTTGTGTACTTAACTAATTAATTTGTGTACTTAACTAATTAATTTGTGTACTTAACTAATTAATGTGTGTAGTTAACTAATTAATTTGTGTACTAAACTAATTAATTTGTGTACTTAACTAATTAATTTGTGTACTTAACTAATTAATGTGTGTACTTAACTAATTAATGTGTGTACTTAACTAATTAATTTGTGTACTTAACTAATTAATTTGAGTAATTAACTTATTAATTTGCGCAGGTAACATTAATTTGTGTAGTTAACTAATTAGTATGTGTAGTTCACTAATTCATCTGTGGAGTTTACTAATTAGTCTGTTGAGTTAACTAATTACTTTGTATAGTTAACTACTTAGTCTGTTTAGTTAACTAATTAACCTGTTTAGTTAACGAATCAATCTGTGTGGTTAATTAGTTCATCAATGTGGTACAAGCGAATTAACCAAAACATCAGAGGTATCGTGTGAAGAGATCTGACCAGCACATTTGAATCAAGCCCGGTTCGCCGATTTTCTGAGGTTTTGATTTGTCGACGTTTAAAATATATCTCCATCCGTTGCAGTATAGCTTATCATTTTCTTAAGAAATTAAATGCCTCGTGATTTGTAAGCAATCCTGTTCATTTATTTGTGTTTTAATAAACGATGGAAAGTTAGTCGTCTAATGCTTGTTGGTAGTGTTGACATGGAAGTATAACTGGCCACAAAATGTAACACTCGGCCCTGAAATAAAGTATCCGTGTAAGTAACCTCATTATATTGGGGTTGTGGCCAGAACGATTTTTACGAGTTTTTCTGTTCCCAATTCAAGCCAGGTATTAATTAAAACTGGGTGAACACAGCCTTGAGTCTAAGATCTAAACTCGAAGTTTTTAGGCGAGATGTGTAAGGACTAGCTTTGTTAGATGTGTGAGGGTTAGCTTTATTAGGTTTGCGAGGGCTAGCTTTGTTAGATGTGTGAGGGCTAGCTTTATTAGGTGTGTGAGGGCTAGCTTTATTAGGTGTGTGAGGGCTAGCTTTGTTAGATGTGTGAGGGCTAGCTTTGTTAGATGTGTAAGGACTAGCTTTGTTAGATGTGTGAGGGCTAGCTTTGTTAGATGTGTGAGGGCTAGCTTTGTTAGATGTGTGAGGGCTAGCTTTGTTAGATGTGTGAGGGCTAGATTTGTTAGATGTGTGAGGGCTAGCTTTGTTAGATGTGTGAGGGCTAGCTTTGTTAGATGTGTGAGGGCTAGCTTTGTTAGATGTGTGAGGGCTAGCTTTGTTAGATGTGTGAGGGCTAGCTTTGTTAGATGTGTGAGGGCTAGCTTTGTTAGATGTGTGAGGGCTAGCTTTATTAGGTGTGTGAGGGCTAGCTTTGTTAGATGTGTGAGGGCTAGCTTTATTAGGTGTGTGAGGGCTAGCTTTGTGAGGTAATTATGCCTAACTTTGAAAGAAAATGGTTCAAGTGCAATCTACCCTAATTTTCTCCTCTACACTCTACGCCTATGTCACAAAACTACTGGCATCAGATTTCACTAGACCTATCCTTCTGACAAACTAAAATTAAATTAGTGGTGTGCTATAATTGTTCAATTAGTCAAACGTACATACTTCAAACACTCTTCGAGTAATTTAACCCCTTTTAATACCGTATCGCTAATTTGTCCCTAATTAGTTTACGCCGAACATACGTACTTGGACTAAATTAATTTCGTATCTGTAACACAATATTACTACCACCCAGTCATATAATTATATGCCATTTAGAGTTAGCTGAAAACTACCGTCATCTCCCTAGAGACGAGCATAGAAACTGTTTAAAGGGCAATTATTTGATGTACACATTTTGTCTGGTCTATAGGGCAATTATTTGATGTACACATTTTGTCTGGTCTATAGGGCAATTATTTGATGTACACATTTTGTCTGGTCTATAGGGCAATTATTTGATGTACACATTTTGTCTAGTCTATAGGGCAATTATTTGATGTACACATTTTGTCTGGCCTATAGGGCAATTATTTGATGTACACATTTTGTCTGGTCTATAGGGCAATTATTTGATGTACACATTTTGTCTGGCCAAAAGGGCAATTATTTGATGTACACATTTTGTCTGGTCTATAGGGCAATTATTTGATGTACACATTTTGTCTGGTCTATAGGGAAATTATTGGATGTACACATTTTGTCTGGTCTATAGGGCAATTATTTGATGTACACATTTTGTCTGGTCTATAGGGCAATTATTTGATGTACACATTTTGTCTAGTCTATAGGGCAATTATTTGATGTACACATTTTGTCTGGTCTATAGGGCAATTATTTGATGTACACATTTTGTCCGGTCTATAGGGCAATTATTTGATGTACACATTTCGTCTGGCCAAAAGGGCAATTATTTGATGTACACATTTTGTCTGGCTTATAGGGCAATTATTTGATGTACACATTTTGTCTGGTCTATAGGGCAATTATTTGATGTACACACTTTGTCTGGTCTATAGGGCAATTATTTGATGTACACATTTTGTCTGGTCTATAGGGCAATTATTTGATGTACACATTTTGTCTATAGGGCAATTATTTGATGTACACATTTTGTCTGGTCTATAGGGCAATTATTTGATGTACACATTTTGTCTGGTCTATAGGGCAATTATTTAATGTAAACATTTTGTCTAGTCAAATGGTCAACTTTGTGGTTTGGCTATTTTTTTTTCTTGAAGAATAGCTAAATTTTGCATATGTACAAATTTCGGTAAAAAAAATTAAATTTTTACAAGTAAAACATTATTTTTTGAGAATCTGACAAAAGTGTTGGAAATTGAACGGATGAGTAGCGAACAAACAAGACGACAGTAGACGGATAAAAAACGGACAAAGTGGCGAGAGAGGACGGATAAAAAACGGACAAAGTGGCGAGAGTGGACGGATAAAAAAAAGGACAAAGTGGCGATAGAGGACGGATAAAAACCACATAAGTAACAACCAGATTTGCATCTTTTGTCCAAAAAAAGTTTACGAGAATGGAATTTGTCTTGAGAGAGTGAATAATTAGTTTCCACAGCTTCAAAGGGCGCGGCTTAATTAAGTTTTGACAACTGGTGTTAATTACGCCAAGTTGCGCTAATGAGCGTTTGAAAGCTTTTTAAAGTGTTACAAAATCGGAAACGCCATAGGTAAGCATTTATAACTTAAACGTTTTGTAAAACGCAAATTGGGCGGGGCGAATTAGCTTGGAGTGTAAATGATATTGTCTTTCTATAAGTTCGTTTCTTGCATGAGTTTCTCTTCTGGGTTCTGTTTAGTTTCCATGGTAACTGCTGTTGTTGAATGGCGCCGACAAAAGTGCAGATGATGGTGGTAGACTCAAGGGATTTTACGGTTTGTTTCCACTGCGATCGTCTCTCTCTGCTAGCTAGATGTTTAGCACGTCAAACAGAATGACGTCACATCCTTTAGATCGCCCGATAGAAACATGAAAAAGTGCATTGTTTCAGAAAGGGTCGACTGCATGTGATTGCAGATGACTTAATTATACGTGTGGGTTTTTTATGCTGAACGATTCTACAACTGACCAAAACAAAACAAAAATAATTCTTTGCTTCGTGTACTCTAAGATATGTTTGATTAAACAGGCACGCTTTCATCTGACCACAATTAATAAAAGGAAAGCCAATGTACCCGTTTAAAAACAAACGTAGAAGTACTTTGTGTTGCATGTTGTAAATATATGAGGTAATATGTAAGTATTGGAATCCACAACACGAAGACATTAAATACAACGTACGAGGTCAACTGAGTCGTGTCGTAACCTTTTCTGTATATGACTGATGTATTTTCTAAAGTCTTTATAGACACCGCCTGCTCTGAAATACTTGACCTAGACATGCAAACATCAAATCACAACATCCCCACCACAAACGTATCACCTGCCGTTAATGAAATGTATTTTCTGGAAGCCCTTCTTGAACTCTTGAATACTATTTGCTCACTACCACAACAAACACTGTTTTCCCTAATCACAACACTACTCAACCGTTAACTGACGACAGCACATTAATTAGATCAACCCCTACACCACCAACATACTACACCCCCCCCCCCCACTACCTGCAATGGCAGCTCTACTGTGGGGGAGGGGGGAATCTGGCACGCGAGTTAGTTTAAACAGGAATGTTTTGAGCACCTGGCTAAATGAACCTCCAGGCTCTGTCAGCAGTTGCTCCTCTTATCTCCCCTCCCCATCTCCGAGAGACGGAGCTGTTTGTCCGTGTTTTGTCCGGAGGTGTCAGAAAAGCGGAAACAACGGTAACACATGCACCCCAAGCTCCCGTTGACGTCACTCAGGTTTGACAACTCCACCCCCACCCCAAGCACCCCTGAAGTCATTGAAGTTTGACAACCCCCCCCCCTCCCCCAAATCACCCCCCGAGCCGAGGTTTGAACATTTCTTTCATTCTGCCTGATAACCCCCGTCCAACCCCGTCCAACCGCACCACCACCACCCCTCTTAGCATCATTGTTGTTTCAACTTTTATTTATTCTACTTGACAAAACCCCATCCCCACCCCCTCCGCCCTCACACCTACGATCACTTATTTCGAACATTGTTTTCATTCTGCTTGGCACCCCCACGTCCACCCCACCGCAATCCATGCATCTCATCACCTGGACCGTGAATCATGCGGTACAGACATAATGAAGGCTACAATTGTGCCTGATGAAAGCCTTATTTACCAGCCGATGCAGCGCTTGTGTTTGCCAACCTTGGCGTGACGCCCTCCGACAGCCTCGAGTTTTATCACCCTCACTCAGACAAATAGCTCCTTGCTTTTCTCGATTCATTTCTTCCTCGTTTTTATGTTCATCACACTCTCGTTGCTATGGTTACATATTTATTTCACCCCCACCCCTTCCGTTTACCCCTATCGCCGTAGCCCCCCACCCCAGCCCCAACATTAATAGTATATTCTCTTCAGACAGGAATGGTTTAATTTCTAAAAAAAAATATTATATTTTTTTTTTTTTTTTTCAGTCAAAGTCGGTTGATGGTAGCCCAGAACTTGAGCAGATCGCAGTAATTTTATAAAATGTTAAATCAAAGCAGAGTTTATAGGGGAAAAAATTGTAAAGTAAATTAGATTGATCTAGAACTGTTAAACATGTTGGAGTGAAGAAAATTAGTTGCACAAGAGGGATTTGCCGGGTGTTTTTTTTTAAAAAACGCCAGGAAAGGGAATTTAGTTTTTTTTTCAAAACAAGGCAAAAAGGGTTTGAAAATTGAAACTTGCTTCCCGTGTCTAGCCCACCACAACACATGGGTGACTGATCTCGGGGTAACTGTTACATCCCGCGTATAGCTGGCCTTAAGGTAACTATGTCATATATGGGTAACTGATATCATGGTAACTGCAAAACTCAACATGAAACTGGCCTTAAAATAACTTAAGATGCCCCACATGTAACTGGCCTTAAAATAACTTAAGATGCCCCACATGTAACTGGCCTTAAGATGCCCCACATGTAACTAGGCTTAAAATAACTTAAGATGCCCCACATGTAAATAGGCTTAAAATAACTTAAGATGCCCCACATGTAACTGGGCTTAAAATAACTTAAGATGCCCCACATGTAACTAGGCTTAAAATAACTTAAGATGCCCCACATGTAACTGGCCTTAAAATAACTTAAGATGCCCCACATGTAATTGGCCTTAAAATAACTTAAGATGCCCCACATGTAACTGGCCTTAAAATAACTTAAGATGCCCCACATGTAACTGGCCTTAAAATAACTTAAGATGCCCCACATGTAACTGGCCTTAAAATAACTTAAGATGCCCCACATGAAACTGGCCTTAAAATAACTTAAGATGCCCCACATGTAACTGGCCTTAAAATAACTTAAGATGCCCCAGATGAAACTGGCCTTAAAATAAATTAAGATGCCCCACATGTAACTGGCCTTAAAATAACTTAAGATGCCCCACATGTAACTGGCCTTAAAATAACTTAAGATGCCCCACATGAAACTGGCCTTAAAATAACTTAAGATGCCCCACATGTAACTGGCCTTAAAATAACTTAAGATGCCCCAGATGAAACTGGCCTTAAAATAAATTAAGATGCCCCACATGTAACTGGCCTTAAAATAACTTAAGATGCCCCACATGTAACTGGCCTTAAAATAACTTAAGATGCCCCACATGTAACTGGCCTTAAAATAACTTAAGATGCCCCAGATGAAACTGGCCTTAAAATAAATTAAGATGCCCCAGATGAAACTGGCTATAAAATAACTATGATGCCCCGCGTGTAACCAACTGGGCCTGAAAATTAATGACCACAAACGCACTATTAATTTAGATCTGGGTTAATTAGCCGCTTCGTTTTATTGACTGTTGCTATATTGATTTTTACAAGACATTAAGTTATTTGAAATTTAATTGGTTTAATAGTGGAACTCTGGGTTTTATGGATTTTTATTGGTTTCAACAGTCGGTATCGTAGGAGGTTTAAGTGGGCGGTGGTTAATAGCATTCCCGAAATACAACTCTATACAGGAGTCAGTCATATAAGTCATCCTAACAGAGCTATATCCCGGAGTCAGTTACACACAGGGAAATACCCCATTAGTATAACAACTAAGAGTCAGTCAACCATTAGTATAACAGCTAAGAGTCAGTCAAACATTAGTATAAAAACCAGGAGTCAGTCCACCATTAGTATAACAGGAGTCATCCAAGCGTCTTTCGCACAACACAAACAAGATGAATAATTCTCTATTATCATAATGTGATTCATCTCGCTCGCATTCCTGTGTGGAGTTAGGTAGATTAATGACGTTTACAATCTGAATACTAAGTATGTCACACGTTCATTTAAGTACCGTGAGTAACTAGAATTATTAGTACCTGTCATCAATACATGGCATCATCAGTTCATGGCATCTTCAGTACCTGACATCATCAGTATATGACATCATCAGCACCTGACATTATCAGTACTTGACATTATAGGTACCTGACATCATCAGTACTTGTCATCAGTACTTGACATCATCAGTACCTGACATCATCAGTATATGACATCATCAGTACCTGACATCATCAGTACTTGACATCATCAGTACCTGACATTATCAGTACCTGACATCATCAGTACATGACATCATCAGCACCCGACATCATCAGTACATGACATCATCAGTACATGACATCATCAGCACCCGACATCATCAGTACATGACATCATCAGTACATGACATCATCAGTACCTGACATCATCAGTACCTGACATCATCAGTACATGACATCATCAGTACCTGACATTAAAGGTGCCTGACATCATCAATACATGACATCATCAGTACTTGACATCATCAGTACCTGACATCATCAGTACATGACATCATCAGTACATGACATCATCAGTACCTGACATTAAAGGTGCCTGACATCATCAGTACCTGACATCATCAGTACATGGCATCATCAGTACATGGCATCATCAGTACCTGACATCATCAGTACATGACATCATCAGTACCTGACATCATCAGTACCTGACATCATCAGTACATGACATCATCAGTACCTGACATCATCAGTACCTGACATCATCAGTACCTGACATCATCAGTACATGACATCATCAGTCAGTACCTGACATCATCAGTACATGACATCATCAGTACATGACATCATCAGTCAGTACCTGACATCATCAGCACCCGACATCATAGGTACCTGACATCATCAGTACATGACATCATCAGTACCTGACATCATCAGTACATGACATCATCAGTACATGCCATCATCAGTACATGACATCAGCAGTACCTGACATTAAAGGTGCCTGACATCATCAGCTCTTGACATCATCAGCACCTGACATCATCAGTACATGACATCATCAGCTCCTGACATCATCAGCACCTGACATCATCAGTACATGACATCATCAGTACATGACATCATAGGTACCTGACATCATCAGTACTTGACATCATCAGTAACTGCTGTACTGACAACTAGGTCGTTCACGGAATGTATCTGTAACTTTCTAAAAAAAAAAGTGCTTCACCCTTTCAAACTACCTCTGTTTTAATTTTCTAACCTACGAAAGTGCTTTGTCCCGTTTGAAAAAAAAGTCTGCGTCCTATTTGAAGAAAAATAAATTGTTAATTTTTTGCTGTGGTTTCAGTTGAAACCTACGACTTCCTGCTTGGGTTTAATGACCAAAGTTTTTTTATCACGCACCCCCTAAACACCACCCCTGAAAGCTAGAGACATGCACCATTTGGTGTGTTTCAAATCACGAGATTTTTAACTGCTGGGGAAGGGAAGTAATTCAAGCAGGGAGATAACCGGTTGCGTCAAAATATTCCAGCCTTTTCGTGTTAGAGAGTTTGGTTCCCGTGGCTTCTACACGGGTAGGTCTTCAAGAATGTATTTTTCCTCGTGCAAGTCCCAGCATTATTAAATAATGTCATGGTATCGTCCAGATAAGCAAAACCAAAACCGATTTGCAATACCACTTGAAATAATGCCTACTACTATCTATCTCACTATTTACTCAACTACTATACTGGTTCTAGATACAACTATTCTTGATATCAACATAACACGGAGTGGGCCTACCTCTCACATTCCATGGCTAGCCTTAACTCCCTAGCTTTCATAGCGCAACAACCAGTTCCTATCGCAAAATGTCACTGTCTTGTATCCCCGTCATTAATCCATGCATTCGTTATATATCTCGCATCAACATTCATTCGCAACAAAATACCCTGTTAAAACACGCATCATAACAGTTAAGAAGAATGACTTGAAACAACTTCTTGCTAAATGTTTATGTTGTTGACTTTGGAACAAATTATGTTAAAATGTGACGTGCTTAAGGTGTTTCAATAAAAGATTTTATCTCAGCAGTTTCTTATCATCTGTTTGTTGATATCACTACGAACATTAGAGCTTGATATTTTTTAAAAATTATTCCCATCTCTTAAATAACATTTTTATCTAAAATAAGAATTCCTTTATCAAAAAACGGAAAGTGCCGCAACAAAGTCAAGGTCATTTGTTGAATATTTCTTGAATAAAGCGGAAATATTTTTGTGCGGCATTATCAAGGCGATAGATCTAGATCTATGTCTGGTTTGAAAGCAACAAATTTAGATTAACATGACAATTTGATGATACACACATTTAAAAATTGTGTGGGTGGAGGAACGTCAGAGAAATGTGTGGGGAGTTAGAGAAATGTGTGGGGGAGTCAGAGATATGTGTGGGGGAGTCAGATAAATGTGTGGGGGATTCAGAGAAATGTGTGGGGGAGTCAGATAAATGTGTGGGAGTGGGGTGAGAAAGAAAATGTGTAGGCAGAGAAAATGTTTGTTGGGGAGAATAGTGGGGGTGGGGGAGGCAGAAATTAAGTCGAGGCAGATATATTACGGGTGGGGTGGTGGTATGGTGCCAGCTAGATTTATCCTCATATTTCATGCAATGTGGACATTAAGAGGACAAAATGGGTCAGTCGTGTGGACCTTCAAGTGTGAGCTGGAGTGTCTACACTAACTGGGAGAGTGTGACACTACACTTCCGACTACTTGATAGAGTGACCGTACACTTCCGACTACTTGATAGAGTGACCGTACACTTCCGACTACTTGATAGAGTGACCGTACACTTCCGACTACTTGATAGAGTGACCGTACACTTCCGACTACTTGATAGAGTGAGACACTACACTTCCGTCTACTTGATAGAGTGTGACAGTCCGATGTGTCAAATTTGTCTGTAACAAGACCTCGAGAAAACAGCCTTATAGTGCAAGCCCTCCCGTCCCTATAGCAAGAAGAAAATATGTGAACAGCTAGCTCAGAGATAGACGGGTGTAAGAAGATGAATGAGGGCATGGCATGGAAGAAATACAGTGTTACATCAACAAGTGGCATACGATAGTCCGTCTGGGACCCGTCCAAATACTTGCATGCTTTTCTGATTTAAATTTTTTTAAATCGCTTGAGTATTCCCCACAGTAAGTAACATTTTAAAAGGGGGGGGGGTGTTAATTTTCGGGATGTAACTGTCTTAGTTATGTGTATTGTTACATAGAGTTGACTGAGATAATGCTTGTTTTAGAATTGTAACTATATGTGGTAACAGTAGTGTTGTAACTAAGATAGTAGCATTGTTAAGAATTGCAACTTGCATTAGTTATGGCCAGTGTAACAACCGTTTTAGGTAAGTATAAATACGTAGTTGTAACAAACTAGAGAAAGATTAAGATTGCTGTATTGTTACGTGGTGAACTGTACTCAAGAGTGACCGACGCCCTATCAGATATTATTGGAGAGCTGCTAATACCAAGTGAATGGGGAGGGGGCGGCAGTGAATTTTCTAAGGAAAAAATCTGCCTCACTCAGTCTGGCAAGAACATAGTTCCTGGACGGTCATAGCACAGGGCCGAATTATCTCGATGTGTTTACATGGCCTTACATCAACATTGGACGGCCATATGATGGCCAGTCTTGATGGTTTTACATGGCCTTATACAATAGTTGGACGGCCATAGCACAGGGCCAGTCTTGATGGCTTACACACCCCTCCCCACTAGCCTGGATGTGCTGACGTCATTACAAGAATAATTCACTCGTAACGGGTAAACAAAGTTCACGAAGTGAGTCAAATAAGTACCAACACACTTTAGACATTTGTGCTATAGAGATTTGTTGTGCTTTGACTGGAACGATTTAATAACGTCGTTAATATATCATGGTAAACCTAAGGCATATGATTTAATAACGTCGTTAATATATCATAGTAAAACCATGTAAGGTACTGAGTACTACATGAGTACTACTAAATATATCACATATATGAGTAGTTTTTGTGAAAGTACTAAGTAGTGCCAGGTTGGGTAATGTGTAGTTCTCATTACAGTTGTAATATATGTATATGTGTAGTTATGCTTCCCAATGACACAACAATTACAGACCACAATATACAGCTACAATCCGTTATACCGATTGTATCAAGCTTAGTGACAGCCTGATTGAAACATGCGTAGCTATAACAAATACAGAATTTTTTTTTTTTAAACAACACTTTAATTCACATTATTGTGATTCAGTCCGCATTCGGGGTGGTCAAGTCGGTAAAGATAGTTGCTAAACCGAAACGTCTCGAGTTCGAACCCTCGGGTAGCAAATACACAAGAAAAGCAAGCTGAAATCGGAGTCAATGGCCTCTATGGCGCATAAACAGTTGACACGTATATTCAGTTATGTTGGAGGAAAACCTTCCAACACTTAAATTAAGAACAAGGAAGAAGAATCAAAATAATCAAATGTGAATAATTTGCAATGGAATCATAATTTTTTCGACAGTTAGTCCAGCCGGATTAATTCTAAAAAAAAACAATGTTCATTTCAAACCATTCCTCTCGCTAAGACACAATAAATCACGATAATCGCAGGGAATTTAATAAAAGCGGTACCGAAACTTTTATTAAGCATTAACTAACAATCGTATATAATTTACTTTTGAGTATTTCATCTACAGTCAATTTGAGAGATCAAACGAATAGCTCGTATCACAATTTTATTGTGGCAAATTTACTTCAATGGTGCTACTATGGTCAGCGATTAGTATTTTTACAGTGTATATATATATATATATATATATATATATATATATATATATATATATATATATATATATTGCACCTAACAGTACCTCACAGTACCCCACAGGACACAGTAACCCCAGCCCAGTTACTTAACGTATGATTAAGTACCTTACAAGCATGTATTGCACTTGACAATGTTAGAATTAAACTTGATTTAAAGTTTTTCCGAAAACAGTCGAATTAACAACCAAAGATAATTTAATTAAAACTATAGGAAAACTAGTTTTACTTAATTTTGCTTCCACGAGTCTTAAAGAATAAAGAGACGTGAAACTTAATGATGGTACTATAGTTTTATTAATTTATGAAACTTACCTGTTAAATGGCAATCTAGTCAGTTTCAAGAAAAATAACATAAAGTCCAGTAACTCCGCACTACACAAAGTCCAGTAAACTCGCAAGAATACACCCAAGTCCGATAACTGTCAGAACACAAGCAAGTCCGGTAACTCAATAGAACACAAAGCGCCGCCTGTGAACACGATATAAAACTGGCCGAGCCTCGTATTGGCATTCAAACATCGGGCACAACTCACGTGCTTACCAACGTAAGACAGATCGCACCGCTCACCATTCGCGCATGCCATTTCAGGGGCGTGGACTATCGGGAAAATTCGGCTGGGTTTATCCACCGATTTTTTTTCACAAAATATTTTTTTTTTATATAATATATTACCAAAACGCGTTAATAAATAGGTAGCGTCCCTTTAATTAAACATAAGAGTTATCCCGCTTTAAAGAAAAGCAAATTTGTGTTTGAACTAGTTATGTAAGTGAAGATAGGTTTGTGAACATGATGAAAGGAACGGAAGTATGCCAGATAGTCAGCGGTGGGGATGATGTTTGTGTTTTAATTAGCCCCGAGTTGTGGAATCTCATGCAGGTTAGCTTTAGCAGTCAAAGACTCGGAGTTTATCTTGTCTACCGCCTGCGTAATGAGGGGGTTCCAGTTTTAAGTCTTAGCAGGCGTTAGATCTCGTCTGGAAAGGATTCGAATTTTTTTAGTACCAAATTATCAAGCAGAGAGCTATGTGGTGGGACCAACTTATCAAGCAGAGAGCTATGTGGTGGGACCAACTTATCAAGCAGAGAGCTATGTGGTGGGACCAACTTATCAGGCAGAGAGCTATGTGGTGGGACCAACTTATCAGGCAGAGAGCTATGTGGTGGGACCAACTTATCAGGCAGAGAGCTATGTGGTGGGACCAACTTATCAAGCAGAGAGCTATGTGGTGGGACCAACTTATCAAGCAGAGAGCTATGTGGTGGGACCAACTTATCAGGCAGAGAGCTATGTGGTGGGACCAACTTATCAAGCAGAGAGCTATGTGGTGGGACCAACTTATCAAGCAGAGAGCTATGTGGTGGGACCAACTTATCAAGCAGAGAGCTATGTGGTGGGACCAACTTATCAAGCAGAGAGCTATGTGGTGGGACCAACTTATCAAGTAGAGAGCTAAGTGGTGGGACCAACTTATCAAGCAGAGAGCTAAGTGGTGGGACCAACTTATCAAGCAGAGAGCTATGTGGTGGGCCGAGGGGTTTTATTTCGTTTCAAAATAAATAGGTCATTGGGTCGAGATGGAAGATAAAAATACGAATCGGCGGAGAAACTTTGGGTTTTAATTTACAAATCAAATTTTATTTATCGTCACAATTTAAAACAAACTGGGGATAAAAAAAAACATAATCAAAGCACGAAATAAAACCAATGAATATTTTAATCAGAGTGGCTTTGCAACGTAGAAAAAAAACACTAGACAAAATATGGCTAAACGTAAATTTATGTTGTTGCATGCTTGCTGTGAAATAATATGTAAATATAGACACGCAAGTAAATACAGGTGTAAAGTATGCCAAGACCAAAAGCAATAATTGACAGTTTACAAACAACTTACCTAAGCATACATACTCATGATATTATTAGCAATAATAGCGTTCGTTAGTTTTAACTAGGGCTGGGTAGTTAAGAGCCTGGTAGTTTTCGGTAGTTAGACAGCTCTGGAATTTTTTTATGCCGGTGCGACTAGTTCAAACTAGGTCTGGTGCTGTCTTTGACGTGGGAGATGGATCAGGGTTGCCAGATCATTTTAATTAAGCTTCGAGCCAAACCTCACCTTGTCCTGAAACTGGGTCTGTGTGTGCACGACCTGGGGAACACCAGCAGAATGGTGGGGAGAGGGGGGAGGGGGTATTTATTGGGAACACTAGGAGAATGGTGTGTGCGTGTGGGAGGTGTGGGTGGGGGAGGTGTTTGTGTGGGAGTTGGGGGTATTTATTGGGAACACTAGCGGAATTATGTGTGCGTGTGTGAGGTGGTGGAGGTTTTTGGTGGAGGTGTGGGTGGGGGAGGTGGGGGTGGGGGTGTTTACTAGGAATACTAGCAGAATGGTGTGTGCATGTGTGAGGTGGGGGGAAAAGTTTGTGTGAGTGGTGGGGGAGTTGTTTGTGTGAGAGGTGGGGGTATTTATTGGGGACACTAGCAGGATGGTGTGTGCGTGTGTGTGTGTGAGTGAAGGTGGGGGTTATAAGCTAGTGTTTTAATCACCTCTACCACACTTTGTCACAAGAACCTCGTTTATTTTTTCATGCAACACATATGGTTAAAATCTGTTAATTTATGTACAAACATTCAAAGTTCTTTTTTATGTGGTTAAATACTAGTTTATGTTAATGATATGAGATTATGATGTACAGTCATATGCAGATTAAACAGGCAGGGGATGGTAGACGTCATAGAGTGATGTGTTGTGTACATTTGAAAAGTAGTACAATATTTACTCGACATTGATGTCATACATCAGAATAGTAAATAAGTTATTATATATATATATATATATATATATATATATATATATATATATATATATATATATATATATATATATATAAATATATATATATATATTATAATTGTTTCTCTCTCATTAGATAAAAAAGAAGATTCGTGTCCCCGAAAAAGGAAGAATACATTTCTAAACAATTAATAAGACAGACGTTGGAGACGCATGCGCATAAGCCAGCTTAATTAAGCTGTCAGATGCATGCAGCGTTAGGGCTATTTCCGGCCGAAATGTAGAGTGGGGGTCAGTTGGTGGGTACAGTAGAGTGGGGTTCACTTGGTGGGGACATAAGAGTGGGGGTCATTTGGTGGGGACAGTAGAGTGGGGGTCATTTGGTGGGGACAGTAGAGTGGGGGTCAGTTGGTGGGGACAGTAGAGTGGGGGTCATTTGGTGGGGACAGTAGAGTGGGGGTCATTTGGTGGGGACAGTAGAGTGGGGGTCAGTTGGTGGGGACAGTAGAGTGGGGGTCAGTTGGTGGGGACAGTAGAGTGGGGGTCAATTTATTGGGGACAGTAGAGTGGGGGTCATTTGGTGGGGACAGTAGAGTGGGGGCCATTTGGTGGGGACAGTAGAGTGGGGGTCAATTGGTGGGGACAGTAGAGTGGGGGTCATTTGGTGGGGACAGTAGAGTGGGGGTCATTTGGTGGGGACAGTAGAGTGGGGGTTATTTGGTGGGGACAGTAGAGTGGGGGTCATTTGGTGGGGACAGTAGAGTGGGGGTCATTTGGTGGGGACAGTAGAGTGGGGGTCATTTGGTGGGGACAGTAGAGTGGGGGTCATTTGGTGGGGACAGTAGAGTGGGGGTCAGTTAGTTCGGGGATATTAGAGTGGGGGTCATTTGGTGGGGACAGTAGAGTGGGGGTCAGTTAGTTCGGGGATATTAGAGTGGGGGTCATTTAGTGGGGACAGAAGAAAGGGGGTCATTTGGTGGGGACAGTAGAGTGGGGGTCAGTTAGTTCGGGGATAGTAGAGTGGGGGTCATTAAGTAGGGACAGAAGAGTGTGGGTCACTTGGCGGGGATATTAGAGTGGGGGTCAGGTAGTGGGGAACATTAGAGTGGGGGTCATTTGGCGGGGATATTAGTGGGGGTCAGTTGGTAGGGACAGTAGAGTGTGGGTCAGTCGGTCGGGAAAGTAGAGTGGGGGGGGGGTCAATGTGGGGATATTAGAGTGTGGGTCAGTTGGTGGGTGACAGTAGAGTAGGGGTCAGGTGGTGAAGCTGCGAAACGGACGCTTTATCTTCACGTTTGACCTCCATCTTTGTATTTATATCTCCACACGCTGTATATCTTTTAATGTGGTGCTGTCATTGAAAGACGCCACAATCATTCAACCTATTTTACCACCCACCTCTGTTTCCGCCTAATTTTACTTGACCCCTACTCTATCATACTACGTCAACATACGACAGCCGGTGATGGAGCGTGCATCATCTGATGTGTGATCAATGTGGTTGTCTCATCGATCTCATCAAGTTTAAAACAATCGACGTTGGAAATTTTTTTTTTTAAGTTTTGTTTGTTTCAAAGTGTCTGTGTTGAAGTAGGGGGCGGGGGGGGGGGGGATTATCTGGGTCTGGTTGGATCAAAGATATAAATCAGTTTAAGATTAACGGCTGGTTCTCGGCCAAGGTCAAGGCTAATGCTGAAAATTGTTTGTAAAAATATGTAGAATCCAGACTAGATTGAGGAAGGGGCGAGTGGGGTGGTTAGAGTAACTGAAATTTACAATTTAATAGAACTATTTGTTTTTTATTTTTATTTTTTTTATTTTGTGTGTTTGTGTTTTTAATATCCCTGCTTAAATATATATTTTTCTTTCTAAAAATTTCATTTATCACTAAAATGGCAAGAACAGGCTGGTATTGTGACGAAGATCAAAATTTGAATCAGCGAGTGATATTTTAGCAGAGTTTAAAACTTCTCCTACTTGTATTATTTTCCCTAATGTGTCTGGCATTAGTTCTAATAGCTCGCTGTCTCAAGGTCTCTCTACGGCAGACAGCTGTGGCGAGCTATAAATAGAACCTGCGTGTGACGTCTGTTTATTGTCCAAATGGCGGCGCCTATCAGACTGATCACAGAGCTAATATAATTGAGCGTCGCTTCGCTCACAGTCAATATCTATCTATCGATCTATCGGTTCATCGGCCGGATGAATAGCCTGCCTGATAATGACATACACGACCACATACATCTGGGGTAGAAGTGATACTTGTGGTAGTGTATGGGGTAGAAGTGAGACTTTCAGTGTTGGTGTAATGGTGTAGAAGTGAGACTTTCAGTGGTGGTGTAATGGTGTAGAAGTGAGACTTTCAGTGGTGGTGTAATAGGGTAGAAGTGAGACTTTCAGTGGTGGTGTAATGGGGTAGAAGTGAGACTTGTGGTAGTGTATTGCGTAGAAGTGAGACTTGTGGTAGTGTATGGGGTAGAAGTGAGACTTTATGTGGTGGTGTAATGGGGTAGAAGTGAGACTTTATGTGGTGGTGTAATGGGGTAGAAGTGAGACTTGTGGTAGTGTATTGGGTAGAAGTGAGACTTGTGGTAGTGTATGGGGTAGAAGTGAGACTTTATGTGGTGGTGTAATGGGGTAGAAGTGAGACTTGTGGTAGTGTATTGAGTAGAAGTGAGACTTTCAGTGTTGGTGTAATGGGGAAGAAGTGAGACTTTCAGTGTTGGTAATGGGGAAGAAGTGAGACTTTTAGTGGTGGTGTAATGGGGTAGAAGTGAGACTTTCAGTGTTGGTGTAATGGGGTAGAAGTGAGACTTGTGGTAGTGTATTGGGTAGAAGTGAGACTTGTGGTAGTGTATGGGGTAGAAGTGAGACTTTCAGTGTTGGTAATGGGGTAGAAGTGAGACTTTCAGTGGTGGTGTAATGGGCAAGAAGTGAGACTTTCAGTGTTGGTAATGGGGTAGAAGTGAGACTTGTGGTAGTGTATGGGGTAGAAGTGAGACTTTCAGTGTTGGTAATGGGGTAGAAGTGAGACTTTCAGTGGTGGTGTAATGGGCAAGAAGTGAGACTTTCAGTGGTGGTGTAATGGGCAAGAAGTGAGATTGACTTTAGTGAATGTCTTGTAACTGAGTGAGACGGCCACTTGAAACTTGGCACATTGTTGCAGGCCATGTCTTAGCGGCGGGTGCCCAATTATTTCTTGTCAACAATGCAGCAGAATAGCAGGCATATGTTCGTCTGGCGTCCGTCATGCGTCATGGCCGGCATATGTTCGTCTGGCGTCCGTCATGTGTCATGGCCGGCATATGTTCGTCTGGCGTCCGTCATGTGTCATGGCCGGCATATGTTCGTCTGGCGTCCGTCATGTGTCATAGATCACGATGAACGTAACTTTATATCACGTAACATTAAACACTATATTGGTGTCCCACAATATGCGGTCACGTGATGATCTCAACAAGACAGTGTCGCTATCAGAAGCCGCCCACATAATGATGTACACTTTTAAAAACATTTTTTATTAAAATATGCCATCACCTATTATCATGGCTCACATGCAAAACAAACCATTAGGAACATTGTTCTCCAAATTCTAAAGACACACACATGCACTTTAAGCTTTAAAACGAACCCTTACCCATTACAAAGCATACAAAAAATAATTCAAGGCATAGCTACAGTTTTTACGAAACAAAATTCCTTTATTTTCATGGCCATTATAAACTTTGATCTAGCTGTCACGAAACAATTGAGAGATTTTTAGTCTTCCCACGCTAACTTCTCTTAACGTTTTCCATTAATAATTCAGAGCTGAAAATATGAATAAAGGAGAATTAATTTTGTGAGCAAGTTAAGCTCTATGCACACTAAGTGGCTGGAATTGCTTTGAGATGGGATAGGTGATTTTAAAAATTTGAGTTTCAAAGTACTTGTTTCTATCTTGTAATAAATATTTAAAATTAATGAATCAGCATAAATAAACGCTACACTTAGGTTTAAATAACTCCTTCAAAGCGATGAAAATTTTTAACCGCTACGAGGGGTGGGCGGGGGTATAGGGGTAGCAGATGTATAAAATCAAGTCAGAAGGCCACTCTGCGTGTGAATGTCGAATATATCTTGGCAAATCCCCGATGTACTGGAGAGGTTCAGGGATGACGGTGTAGAGATTAATTTAATGACTGATTTACCGCGCACCTTTCTACACTTGTCAACATATCAATCTGACTTAAACAAAATAGTTTCTGTGACAGGTCCGTGTTATGATTGAAAAATAACAATAATTGGTTATGTAGCGAACCCTTAGGGACGGCATGGTAGAATGGTAGAGCGGTCGAGTCCTAACCCTAAAGTCTCGAGTTCGGGTCCCTGGCTAGAGTCGTAACACGTCAAACCATGAGTCCACCCAGCTCTGATGGATACTTGACCTACACTAGGGAAAGTAAAGGAGGCTGGACATATTGCTGACTTCAGTATTCATCAATCTTTGTCGCAGAAACTCTACTTCGACTACCTCGTGGGCTTTCAGGGGTGGGTGGCTGATTTTTTTTTTTATTTCTTGGTCCACCCTCATGGGGAGGGTCGTTTGGACATGCTGTTTACCCTTATAGGGGGGGGGCGGTATTTAACAGCTCACAGATATCTCTTAGAAGAAAAGGGGTCAAACACTTTACAAACAGTGGACAGACTTACGTCATTGGCCATGCATATGTCCAGATGTGTTGATCACTGGCAGCATCACGGCTATTTTCCCTTTTGACCATATGTATAGCCCAGATGTTCAACTCACTCCGGCAGTATAGTTCGGGCACGTGCATTGCACTATGGTCCCATGAGTCCCAACAACGCATCTATTTCCATCAATCCTCCTGCAATTCCTCTTTAATCTTTGATGGTTGTTTTTTCTAAACCTTTGACCAAATATTCGTTAACCAAAAATAAATAAATCTCAGAAAATCACCTCGCCTGTACCTAAGTAACTTACCAGGGGGAAGATTTACGTAAGAATTATATCTACTAATAAATCTGTGCTGAAATATGCGCATTTTACCTGGTTTAGAAACACCTTGAAGATTCACACATGTTGTTTTATTTGCACCAAGTCTAAAAACGAAAAGATATTAGGCATGTAAGATCAACTTTACACAGCATTTTTGTAGCAACTTTTTCCTTAAAACTTCACTTGAAGTGGATATTTTTCTTTCAAACTCTGCTAAAAGTATTTTGAAATCTTATATTGAACTTCTTTGAGGGCAAGATAAACAGTCATTTTTGAGCCAAAGAACTCTTAGCTTTTTTAAAGGAAAAATTGTTTTTTTTTTTCCCTATTTCAAAAAACACAAAAAATTTGCTCTGGCATACTAGCCACAATTTCTCCAACATATGCAACAATTTCTCAAGCATTTGCAAAAATACCTTCAATATTTGCTACAATATCTGCAACATATGCCCAATATCTCAAACATTAGCAAAATACCTTCAACATTTGCAACAATATCTCTAATATTTGCAACAATATCTCAAACATTAGCAAAAATACCTCCAACATTTGCTACAATATCTGCAACATATGCCACAATATCACAAACATTAGCGAAATTACCTTCAACATTTGCAACAATATCTCTAGCATTTGCAACAATGTCTCAAACATTAGCAAAAATACCTCTAACATTTGCTACAATATCTGCAACATATGCCACAATATCACAAACATTAGCGAAATTACCTTCAACATTTGCAACAATATCTCAAACAAATGCAACAATATCTCTAACTTTTGCAACAATACCTCCAGCATATGCAACAATATCTCAAACAAATGCAACAATATCTCTAACTTTTGCAACAATATCTCCAACATAAGCTTGCCACTGAGAGAAAAAATCTTATTTTTGTGACCGCTGCGGGGCTTTAATTAACCGGATATTGGAATGCCGGTAAAATTTGGTATTAACCTTTAAGCAGGTAATATGGGCCAGGATTTGTTTACATTAGGAAGATCAGGTTCGATGGTTGCACTCAGTGACATCTGACCCCATCACGTGATCGAGTGGTTTAACATACGCAGCGGTTGCTTCAATATACGATTCGTTTTCACCTGTCTACAAAAGTAAATGTACGACATAGTTCACATTGTTTTAGCACTAAGTAGGTGGATAACTCCTACAGGACCTGCGTATAGCAGTTAGTCCTCAGGACATGTGTACAAAAGTTAGTCCTCAGGGCATGTGTACAAACGTTAGTCCTACATGACATGATACCAAAGTTAGTCCGATAGGACATGATACCAAAGTTAGTCCTAAGGACATGTGTAGAAAAGTAAATGTACGACATAGTTCACGTTGTTTTAGGGCTAATTAGACCGATGATTCCATACAGGATCTACGTATCGGAATTAGTCCTATAGGACATGTGCCCAGATGTTAGTCCCTCAGAGAATAGATGATATTGTGATAGAGAATGTAGTGTGAGAGAAAATAGACGTTACTGAGAGAGAGAATAGACGATATTGTGAGAGAGAATAGACTATACTCTGAGAGAGAATAGACGATATTGTGAGAGAGAATAGACTATACTCTGAGAGAGAATAGACGATAATGTGAGAGAGAACTGACGATATTGTGAGAGAGAATAGACGGTATTGTCAGAGAGAATAGACTATACTCTGAGAGAGAATAGACGATAATGAGAGAAAGAACAGACGATATTGTGAGAGAGAATAGACGATATTGTGAGAGAGAGAATAGACGATATTGTGAGAGAGAGAATAGACGATATTGTGAGAGAGAGAATAGACTATACTGTTTAGACACAAAGAGACGCAAAAAGTAATCAAGTGACAGAGGCAACAGCCGGCAACATGACACTTTTTTTAAAAAGCTTTTGAAATACTTAATCCTACATTTCTTCATTTTAATCCCTTGACGTATAGTGTTGCAACTTAATTAGTGTTTTTAGAACTGCGTGCAGGATGATATTGATCGTTTTGTTGTGAGAATCGCTGTATGGTTGCCACTTGATAGATATTTTTCTGTGATCTCTGCAGCGACACGGGGACTCTACTGCAACATAAGCAGGTCTAAATAGTGTCATATTTTAGACAATCTAATGCCAACGATATAGGCTTAGATTATTTCATATTTTAGACAATCTAATGCCAATAATAAAGGCCTAAATAGTATAACATTTTAGACTATCTAATTCCAACGATATAGGCCTAAATAGTATCATATTTTAGCAAATCTTTATCTTATACTAGAAAATTTTATACTATTATACTAGTAAAATTATATTGTCTTTTAAGTTGAAAACCTTTTTTAAAAATGTCTGTGTTCTTTAATACTTAATAGGTGGATTAGAAATTAAAAATACACTTTCTTGTTTTATTTATACTACGGTTTACAAATATTTAAAATAGAACTGAACCCCAATAAATAAAACAAAACAAAAATAATAACAAGTGATAAAATAATTTTGAAAAAAAGGTATTTATATTTGTGTTAATAACAGTTTAAGATATTTAACTTCAAAACTAAAACCAAATGTATGTTGCGGTATAAATTATATATATATATATATGTATATATATATATATATATATATATATATATATATATATATATAAATTCTTAAGTGTAGCTCTTACAAAGTCCCTTGATCAGACGATAAATCAATCAACAGTTGCTATTGATCGATTGATTTCGTTCTGCTCCAGTAAGTAATTCAATTTGTCGATCGTCAGCAAGACTTGAAGCTGATTGAGAAACTCTGTTCAACAAATTATGAGCGAGTGTTTCTTTGTGCTTGGGACGTGTCGACCCAAGGTATTCCAAGTTGTTTGTTGTTTTGAATGAGGCGTTTGTAAACCTGCTACTTAGCACTAGATCTAGTATCACACTATGTTTCTGTTTTTGATAATGTTAGACTGAAGCACAATAAATATGAATGTTTAGATATGTGTATCATATATATATATATATATATATATATATATATATATATATATATATATATATATATATATATATTTCATTATTGTACGAAGTAGTTCACTTAAATTTTATTATAAAAACCAAAATGATGTTTACATTTCATTGAATGTTAAAGTTGAGTAAAATCCTCCCAAGCAAAAATATTTATATTCTGTAAATAAAATCTTTCGATCGTTAAGGGAACACACCGCATGACCTCTAACCTCTAACCTAAAACCAGATCAGTTTATTCTAGTTTACCATCAGCATTGTTCCTAACCTTGTTACCGTATGCAAATAATCTTCGATCACGTGACATTCTTTATGTCTGGACAACAATCGCAAGACAACTCTGACCTACTTCCGCTACAAATTCGAGTGAACGCCCTTAGAAATTACATCGCCATCTGGTTTGATTTGGTTACTGGTTGAAAAAAAAATGTAAATATATTTTTTCTCCGGGTTAAAGAGATTTTACTATTGATCTTTTAAGCTACATTTTCAAAGGGAGTTTCTTAAAACGGCATTTAGCATTCCCATGCACCTTTATATTAACTGAGCTTTTGACAAAAGCAAAGCTATTGGCATTAGTGTTGTTCCTTAAGCTCACTGATGTGAAAGAGAGATTCAAACATATGGCACATAAATGGCGCGGTGAGGTGAGGTTAGATCAAAGCGGACTTAGGTGAAAAATCAATTGATGTTATTTTTGAGGCGTTGAATACAGTGCATACGATTCGATAAATTATGTTACCACCGTGGTATGGTTATACTTTATTTACCAGCTTATAAACCAGATTAACATACATACGTCAGGATAAACACAGACAAAAGTCTAGCTTAAATGAAAGAAGTATATTCGAAGTTATAATATATGGAGAGGAACCCCTTGTTACTGCACCTTATTTTGTTTGTGTTGGTTGTTTAGTTTCAATGTACGGGTCTAAAGCGATTTCTTAAACCCAAGGTGCTTGGGTTGTACACGGTGTAAAACAGACCATTACCGCTGGCCTGTAATAGGCCAACAGGAACCTGTAGTGGGCCAACAGGAACCTGTAGTGGGCCAACAGGAACCTGTAGTGGGCCAACAGGAACCTGTAGTAGACCAACAGGAACCTGTAGTGGGCCAACAGGAACCTATAGTGGGCCAACAGGAACCTGTAGTAGGCCAACAGGAACCTGTAGTGGGCCAACAGGAACCTGTAGTAGGCCAACAGGAACCTGTAGTAGGCCAACAGGAACCTGTAGTGGGCCAACAGGAACCTGTAGTGGGCCAACAGGAACCTGTAGTGGGCCAACAGGAACCTGTAGTGGGCCAACAGGAACCTGTAGTGGGCCAACAGGAACCTGCAGTGAGCCAACAGGAACCTGTAGTAGGCCAACAGGAACCTGTAGTGGGCCAAGAGAAACCTGTAGTAGGCCAACAGGAACCTATAGTGGGCCAAAAGGAACCTGTAGTGGGCCAACAGGAACTTGTAGTGAGCCAAGAGAAACCTGTAGTAGGCCAACAGGAACCTGTAGTAGGCCAACAGAAACCAACCTGTAGTAGGCCAACAGGAACCTGTAATAGGCCAACAGGAACCTGTAGTGGGCCAACAGGAACCTGTAGTGGGCCAACAGGAACCTGTAGTGGGCCAACAGGAACCTGTAATAGGCCAACAGGAACCTGAAGTGGGCCAACAGGAACCTGTAGTGGGAACCTGTATTGGGCCAACAGGAACCTGTAGTAGACCAACAGGAACCTGTAGTGGGCCAACAGGAACCTGTAGTGGGCCAACAGGAACCTATAGTGGGCCAACAGGAACCTGTAGTGGGCCAACAGGAACCTGTAGTGGGCCAACAGGAACCTATAGTGGGCCAAAAGGAACCTGTAGTGGGCCAACAGGAACCTGTAGTGGGCCAACAGGAACCTGTAGTGGGCCAACAGGAACCTATAGTGGGCCAACAGGAACCTGTAATAGGCCAACAGGATCTGTAGTGGGCCAACAGGAACCTGTAGTGGGCCAACAGGAACCTATAGATGGCCAACAGGAACCTGTAATAGGCCAACAGGAACCTGTAGTGGGCCAACAGGAACCTGTAGTGGGCCAACAGGAACCTGTAGTGGGCCAACAGGAACCTGTAGTGGGCCAACAGGAACCTGTAGTGGGCCAACAGGAACCTATAGTGGGCCAACAGGAACCTGTAATAGGCCAACAGGAACCTGTAGTGGGCCAACAGGAACCTGTAGTGGGCCAACAGGTACCTGTAGTAGACCAACAGAAACTTGTAGTGTACCAACAGGAACCTGTAGTGGGCCAACAGGAACCTATAGTGGGCCAACAGGAACCTGTAGTGGGCCAACAGGAACCTATAGTGGGCCAACAGGAACCTGTAGTGGGCCAACAGGTACCTGTAGTAGACCAACAGAAACCTGTAGTGTACCAACAGGAACCTGTAGTGGGCCAACAGGAACCTGTAGTGGGCCAACAGGAACCTGTAGTGGGCCAACATGAACCTATAGTGGGCCAACAGGAACCTGTAGTGGGCCAACAGGAACCTGTGGGGAAAAAACGGAATGGCCGAAAAAACAGATGAACTCTTGTTTTGCTACTGGCCGTAAGGTCCAAACTGGTCAGTAATTTAACAGGACTGGCTTCAGCTAACTTTGTTAGGTGACCTTGAAAAACAATTGTGTTACTAGAACATTGCCTTTTTCCTGTTAACCTCTTGGTTTTAGTTTTTGTTAGCTGCCCTTGACTTGAATTTTCGTTTTTTTTTTTTTTATTATTTACGTTTTCGTTATTACCTCATCAACTTTCGCTATAATTTTTGTTTTTTAATTTCGAGCAATATTTTGAAACTTGGAATTACATTTTTATTATTCAATACACTTTTCCTTATTTCTTTCTTTAAAATAAGCCGAACTTAGTTTTAAAAAATTTCCTACATCTTAGCACAAAATTAAAATAATAATTGCGCACTTTATCCCACCAATAAAACAATGTAGCGAGAACCCCCCCCCCCCTCCCCCGCCAGAGGCGTAGCGACCCTTCCCGGCGCCCGGGGACAAACTTTTCGATTTACACCCCCCTCATCCTTTCAATTTATTTTTCCAACCCATTTTGGCGCCCCCTAAGGTCGACGCCCGGGGACATTTGTCCCCCGCCCCCCCCCCCCCTCGCTACGCTACTGTCCCCCGCCCACGTTTTCTACTTTGGATACTGACCTCAAGTGATTGTTTTTCCACTTGTGCCCCCCCCCCCCTCCTGTCTGCACTTTAAGCCGACAAAAAAATGTCCATTCTTCTTCAGCTGTCCGTCTGACTTTTGTTCTCCAATCATTGAAATGTCGTTTTTTTACCGAGCTGCCCTGGCCTAAATCTCTACATAGAGGTAAAATCTTCAAACGTGAAATTAATTAAACCACGTGCCAATCAAAGAGTAGTTAAAGCAATAAAAATAAAGGTATGCGTGTGGCCTACAGCGGTCCTTAAACCACGGCATCAACTCCCGCGAGCAAGACAAGACTTCAAACTTACCAACAAAATCTGAGTTCCCCACAAGACATCAAACTTACCAACAAAATCTGAGTTCCCCACAAGACATCAAACTAACCAACATAATGTGAGTTCCCTACAAGACCAGACTTAGCAACAAAATGTGAGTTCCCCACAAGACTTACCAACAAAATGTGAGTTCCCCAAAAGACTTCAGACTTACCAACAAAATGTGAGTTCCCCACAAGACTTACCAACAAAATGTGAGTTCCCCACAAAACTTACCAACAAAATGTGAGTTCCCCACAAGACTTACCAACAAAATCTGAGTTCCCCACAAGACTTACCAACAAAATGTAAGTCCCCCACAAGACTTACCAACAAAATGTAAGTCCCCCACAAGACTTACCAACAAAATGTAAGTCCCCCACAAGACTTAGCAACAAAATGTAAGTCCCCCACAAGACTTACCAACAAAATGTAAGTCCCCCACAAGACTTAGCAACAAAATGTAAGTCCCCCACAAGACTTACTAACAAAATGTAAGTCCCCCACAAGACTTAGCAACAAAATGTAAGTCCCCCACAAGACTTACCAACAAAATGTGAGCTCCCCACAAGACTTCAGACTTACCAACAAAATGTGAGTTCCCCACAAGACTTCAGACTTACCAACAAAATGTGAGTTCCCCACAAGACTTCAGACTTACCAACAAAATGTGAGTTCCCCACGAGACTTACCAACAAAATGTGAGTTCCCCACAAGACAACAAAATGTGAGTTCCCCACAAGACTTCAGACTTACCAACATAATGTGAGTTCCCCACAAGACTTCAGACTTACCAACAAAAATGTGAATACCCGAGACTGGTAAAACAAAGCCATGGTAACAAGCTAGAAGACACACATACCTACAGTTATCTAAATGTAGATAGCTTGCAAAATGTAAATATATGTGAGCGGTCAAAACCCATTATTGTGGCATGTCTGATGGTTCTTAACAAGATTAAGATCCAGAGTCAGAACAGTTTGAGAACAACGTCTTAAACGTGTGTCGCCGATGTCCATTTGGACTATCTAACACCTCCCGCCTACGCCATTACAAGCACTCTCAATGTTTACATAACCATTATAAAGTTACATTAGATCTTGAGCAAAAAAAAATGTTTTATTCATTTTCTGACCAGCAAAACGCTCCTAATTCTGATCAGGTCAAGCAGAAAAAAAAAGATTAATCTAAACTCTAATATTTCTGTGATGTTTAGATATTTATGACATAACGCAACCTGACCTCTAACTAAATTATATTGAGCTAAGATCTGAGCTATATATATATATATATATATATATATATATATATATATATATATATATATATATATATATATATATATATATATATATATACATATATATATATAAGAAACAAGATCTGAAAGGTTAAATCACGCTGTCAATAAACATCTCTACCCTCACACGCTAGAGCTAGTGACTGATATAATAGTTCTCACGTCGGTAGTTAGGGTAACTTGTAACAAATGACTGTTGTAACAAATGACTGTTTTAACAAATGACTCTTTTAAAAAATGACTCTTTTAAAAAATGACTCATTTAAAAAATGACTTGTAACAAATGACTGTTGTAAAAAATAACTGTTGTACTAATGACTACTGTAACAAATGTTAATGCTATCTATATGGCTCAAACGACATATGCTGAGGTTGTGATGTACGATTTTAAAGATGTCTACAAACTAAAAGATTCCTACAATCATAAAGACGTCTATGATATGAAATACTGCTACTATACAACGTCTAGAACCTTCAAAATTTCTACAACCTTCAAAATTTCAACAACCTTAAAGACTTCTACAACCTTAAAGACGTCTACAACCTTAAAGACGTCTACAACCTTAAAGACTTCTACAACCTTAAAGACGTCTACAACCTTAAAGACGTCTACAACCTTAAAGACGTCTACAACCTTAAAGACGTCTACAACCTTAAAGACGTCTACAACCTTAAAGACGTCTACAACCTTAAAGACGTCTACAACCTTAAAGACGTCTACAACCTTAAAGACGTCTACAACCTTAAAGACGTCTACAACCTTAAAGACGTCTACAACCTTAAAGACGTCTATATTCCCGAAGACGTCTACAACCTTAAAGACGTCTATATTCCCGAAGACGTCTACAACCTTAAAGACGTCTACAACCTTAAAGACGTCTACAACCTTAAAGACGTCTACAACCTTAAAGACGTCTACAACCTTAAAGACGTCTACAACCTTAAAGACGTCTACAACCTTAAAGACGTCTACAACCTTAAAGACGTCTACAACCTTAAAGACGTCTACAACCTTAAAGACGTCTACAACCTTAAAGACGTCTACAACCTTAAAGACGTCTACAACCTTAAAGACGTCTACAACCTTAAAGACGTCTACAACCTTAAAGACGTCTATATTCCCGAAGACGTCTACAGTGTTAGTGACACTAGCGTCAGCACAGAGGACGCTGGGTGGGGGTGGGGGGGCTGGGGGGGGGGGGGTAAACGACAGGAGAACATATGACCAAGAAACTCAATCAAACGGTGAAGCGTGAAACTGTCAACCAGATCTCTGCTCAGTGGTAGAAGATCAAAACGGTGACATGGGAAGTCAACATACCCTGTTAAAACATCCCCCCCCCCCCCAGATTTTCATTAATATCAGGCTCTACTTAGCTGTATTTTTTTGCCCCTGTCGTTGAGTATGTGGGTACTGTGAGTGTGTGAGTATTGTGAGTGTGTGGGTACTGTTGGTATTGTGAGTGTGTTGGTACTGTGAGTGTGTGGGTACTGTGATTGTGTGAGTACTATGAGTATGTGGGTACTGTGAGTGTGTGGGTACAGTAAGTGTGTGGGTACTGTAATTGTGTGAGTACTGTGAGTATCTGGGTACTGTCTGTGTGGGTACTGTGTGTGTGGGTACTGTGAGTGTGCGGATATTATGAGTGTGTGGGTACTATGGGTACTGTGAGTGTGTGGGTACTGTGAGTGTGTGGGTACTGTGGCTATTGTGAATGTGTGGGTACTGCGAGCGTGGGGTACTGTGAGTGTGTGGGTACTGTGAGTGTGTGGGTACTGTGAGTGTGTGGGTACTGTCAGTGTGTGGTTACTTTGAGTGTGAGGGTACTGTAAGTGTGAAAGTACTGTGAATAATGTGAGTGTGTGGGTACTGTGAATGTGTGGGTACTGTGAGTGTGTGTGTACTGTTTGTGCTTTGAATGTGTGGGTACTGTGAGTGTGAAGGTACTGTAAGCGTTTGGGTACTGCGAATGTAGTACTTAATGTACTCTCGTCCTAGATATAGCATTGACCTGTAGAAAGTACCTCAGCACTTATTTATAAGTTAGGAAATAAGCTTGTGTTGTATACAAATCTGTTCAAACATAGAAAAAACATTAACAAATTTTTTAATTTAAAACATTGTTCAGTTATGTATGTACAACATTGACCGTATTTAGTTAATCATACATTACACATAAGCTATTTTTTCCAATCTTAGTTACAACAAGAGTTAACTACAGAAACAACGTGGAGGTTGGGGGGGGGGGGACGACATTTTAGAGACATCATATCATCGGAAGTTGTTTTAACCAACAACAACCAACTATCTAACCAACCCAACAACCACCAAACATCTAACCAACACAACAACTACCAACCATCTAATCAAATTTACCACCCTAAAGATTACAGTTATTTTTTACAAGAATGAAGAAAACAAAATACATGACATAAAACGCAGCAATGTAAGTATTAATTATCCTGTTATTTTAATGCACAAAAAAATTTGTTTACTCGGATATCTATTTTCACCCACCTAAATATCGAAATTCTCTATGACGTAATTACCACAGGGCGACATCTTTGTTGCTAGTAGCAACAGACATCTGATGTCACAATTTTGTCAGCCCCTGATTGTCTTATCTGAACCCGTCTGACATCTGTGGTACCAGAGTTATCGCTCCTGCTATTTCTATTTGTGAGGCGTAATTGGCGAAACTTAAAAAAAAAACAACCCGTGGTTGAAGACTCGCGCTAGGATTTTATCTGTTAAGCGTAGCTGGAGTTGACTAGAGAATTGTCGGCATATGTTTGAATTAGAAGGCAGGAGGATCTGTTCTTTAAAAATTTAGGAAACAGTAAAACAGGGGAGATAATCACAGGTATATTTTTGTTGCACTCACAAATGGAGTGAAAACAAATGGGCTAAATGGCTTACACACACGAGATCAAGCAAAACATTTATTGTTTAAAAATAATTTGTCTATGGCATTTTAGGGAAATTTTATATATATATATATATAAATAGAATTAATTTAGATTGGTTTTGGATAAGTAGGCCTATTAACATATTTACCGAAAAGATGAAATAATTTTAAATGTTTTTTTTTTTGAGGTACGCCGTGATCGAATGGTAGACCGCTCGACTTCTAACCCTAAAGCATTGGGAAGTAAAATAGACGGGGCTAGTGTTGACCACACTATCCCTTCCTTTCCCGAGGTCACATAAATAGGTGAACTCTACTTCTTCTGCCCTATGAACCATAAGGTTCCAAGGTGTACTTTTAAATAGGACAATTACTGTAACAAGTGTACATTCATATTAACTCCTGGTAGATTAATGACGTCACAAAATCTTCAAGCCGATTCTGGAATCCAAATTAACGACTTTCTAAATAAACCCTGGATAGCATTGACCACAGTTGACCCTATGTATACTGGATAAATAAAGTACTCAACTTGTATCAATTATTTAATGAGTATTGTGGGTTTAAAAGATTAAAATAAATATTGCATGTAAAGATACCAACGCCTATAGACTGTCTCATCTAAAAGTTGCCATAAATCTGTCATTTGGTGTACTGAAGGAAACAGGATCAGTTAAATGAACGCAGTTTCTTGCGAGATTTATCTCTCGAACTAGAAAAGGAAAAATGTAAATATATTGTGTGGAGTTATTTACAGATTGTCTAGAGCACGGGTTCCCAACCTGGGGGTCTTTCTGGGGGGTCGCCAACTGATATACAAAACTCAGTAATTTGAAACAAAACATAAATATTTAGAAGAATTTTTGAAATTCGGCTTCATTAACATCACTGGAAATGTAATAGAGAAGAAACGAAACAAAGCGCAATGTACCAAGTTGTTCTCAGTCACGAATCTATGAAATCTTCAAAACTAAAACGTCATTTGAGACGAGTCATTCGGAGCACACCAAAAAATATATGGAGTTCTTTTGTCGGTAAGAAGCTAGTTGCTAACGCCAGAGACTTGATCGAACAGGAAGTTTTCACCAGCATTAGTGCAAGCATCAAATGAAGTCGCGATAGAAAATGCCAAGCAAAAAAAACAAAAACAAAGGAGAAAATCTCATCAAACGCTGCATGTACGTAAATGTTAAATAACACATTTTTATTGAAATTAAGCTTTCACCATTGTTTGCTTTTCAAGTTGATAAATCAACAGACGTGAGTTCGTGTTCACAGTTGCTGGTCTGTGTCTATATTCATGCGGATGATTGCAAAGAAGAGTTGCTCTTTTATGAAGATAGCATGGAGACAATAAATACCTTTTTTGAAACTGGATGATTAAAATGGGTTAGAACGGCTGTGTGGGTTCGTACGGATGGTGCGCCATCTAAGTTTAGCTCAAAATCGGGCTTTCAGAAAACAGAAAAGATTTAGCTCCCTAACAACTGCCCTAACCAATCGACATCAAGAGTCCATTGCTATTATAAGTCGTAAATTATATAAAATCTGGAGCCTTCAAAAAACTGAGCAAAAACATTAATATAGATCACGAGGTTCTGCTCTTCTACACTACAGTACGCTGGCTGTCAAACGAAATGTTATAAATAGTGTTTTTGAATTGAAATCTGAAATCAAATTGTTCTTGGAAATGCAAAGGAAACAAGACTTTTTGGTATACTTAAAACGACATAGAGTGGTTGGAAAGAGTATCATACCTAGCAGATGTGTTCGAACATCAAGATAAGCTTAACCTGAAGCTTCAGGGAAAATGAACGAATATTAACATTTTCCATGATAATCTCGGGGCATTTTTATCAAAGCTGCAAAATCGGTAAAGAAAATACATCTTGGAAATATTGTAAAGTTGAGAAACTCTGCGGTGTGGTAGATGAATCTGATTGTGAGATAATTAAAATTTTGAAAGAAGCGATTTCTGGGCATCTTGAATCTCTTGAAAACGAACTGCATCGCTAAGAAAAAAAGAAGAATCTGCATTCACGCATTACCCATTCTCTTCTTCCCTTGATGTTTTCAGCACTCCCGATGAATTACAAGATAAATTCTTTGATTTGCAGAAAGATTCCGAGTAAGATGAAAAACTGCAGACACAATTTTGGTGTAGTATTCACCATTCATACCCAAATGTAAAATTGATTGACTTTTCGAGAATATATTTTCAACACTATTCTTCGATTAAAAACAAAATTAAGATAATTATAATGACATAGGTTGGCGTTAACAAAAAAAAATTTAAATTAAAATTTTAACCACGAAGGTTTAGTGAATAGTTTGCAATTTTACTCATGCTATTAAAATAATTATCAAGTATAGTTCATATTGAAAGTCTACTAGAAAATCTTAGTGCTTATTAATTTCCATTCTAATTTCGGCTTTTTAATTCTATGGGGGTCGCGGGTCAATTACTTTTTATAAAAGGGGGTCGCCACTCGAAAAAGGTTGGAATCCACTGGTCTAGAGCAATGCTGTTCCAGATATAATTGTCATTTCATTGTTCTTCATTTTTATCCGCATTTTAAAAATCCTGCTTTAAAAAAAAAACTTTGATTCGCTGAGCCGGTAGGTTATTTTACCAATGCTAGTTAAATAAATGTATGTATAGAAAGAAGGAACGAACAGACGACAATCTAATCACCTGTTGGTGTGGTCTCCCGCCTACAGAGTTAACTGTCAAAGTTCATGTCACGTGCTAATTAGGTTGTTTAATCACGGACCGTCTAATTACCCAACAAGTGAAGTTAAATACATGTGACATCATCACTGACATCATCACTGACAGGCAACACAAGAAGCGAAACAAAACAAAAAATGTCATTTTCATAAAAACTGGAATCCGATGAGGTCCGGATACAGTGTCACGAGTCTGACTCTGTCACGACAGACAAATTGACGTGATTTGGTGACGTCACGCCATGACCTGACCTTCAGATTTAGTGACGTCCCGACTTCACCCCCCCCCCCCCCACCTTCAGGTTACTGGGTACTTGTGACTTACTTTAAGTAACTCGGTTATTTAAAGTTTTGACGAGTGAGTGAGTACTCAGCGATTCCACGAGGGAATATCAGTGAGAAAATGTCATGATTCCAACAGGAAGTAACCTTAAGATCGAACACGCGAATATTTGTACCTAAAAAAATTGTTCGTCAATCTCGGGTTTCATGTACCGTCAATTTAAAAAACGTTTCTGGGTTGTTGTTTTTTTCAAATTTTCATCCCAAAAATGTGGGACACACTGTAATTTGTATTCTACGATACATAAAAGCTCAATGTAATTAGGATTTTTTATCGTTACTTAACATGTAAGATAATAGCTCAATCTAATTAGTTGTTTTTTTTAAACCGAGTTTGCTAATATTTCTGGATAATTTTTGTCAAAGGCTACTATCTTTTTAATTTATATCTAAAAAAAATAAAGTACCTTTTCGAACCTTACAGTCTAAGAGAGAGGTGAAGAAGTTGTAACTGTTTCAGTCGCCCTTACTTTCTCTAACGTGAGTCAGGTACCCATCAGAGCTGAGTGGACTCAGGGACGAGCCCAGTTTCCGAATATTCGAGATAGCAGTCGAATGCTCTACAATTCGACTTAATCGTCGTTTTTTAAACCATCAAACAACGAACTAAACCTATCGGAATAAACCTGTCCATCAAACAACGAACTAAACCTATCGGAATAAACCTGTCCATCAAACAACGAACTAAACCTATCGGAATAAACCTGTCCATCAAACAACGAACTAAACCTATCGGAATAAACCTGTCCATCAAACAACGAACTAAACCTCTAAACCTATCGGAATAAACCTGTCCATCAAACAACGAACTAAACCTATCGGAATAAACCTGTCCATCAAACAACGAACTAAACCTATCGGAATAAACCTGTCCATCAAACAACGAACTAAACCTATCGGAATAAACCTGTCCATCAAACAACGAACTAAACCTATCGGAATAAACCTGTCCATCAAACAACGAACTAAACCTATCGGAATAAACCTGTCCATCAAACAACGAACTAAACCTATCGGAATAAACCTGTCCATCAAACAACGAACTAAACCTATCGGAATAAACCTGTCCATCAAACAACGAACTAAACCTATCGGAATAAACCTGTCCATCAAACAACGAACTAAACCTATCGGAATAAACCTGTCCATCAAACAACGAACTAAACCTATCGGAATAAACCTGTCCATCAAACAACGAACTAAACCTATCGGAATAAACCTGTCCATCAAACAACGAACTAAACCTATCGGAATAAACCTGTCCATCAAACAACGAACTAAACCTATCGGAATAAACCTGTCCATCAAACAACGAACTAAACCTATCGGAATAAACCTGTCCATCAAACAACGAACTAAACCTATCGGAATAAACCTTTATCCAGTTCGCCATTGAGCGTCCAGAAGATGTCACACTATCAACTATTTCCCACTTCTAAATGTGTTTAGACCGTCTCAAACAACCAACAAACCTATGTTTATGTACACGTCATGCTCATACTAGACAATAGATATCTACCCCTGATAAGGAAGGTTGTTATTCGATAATAATAGAAATGGTGGGGGGGGGGGGGACATTTGAACACAATTTTCGAGTGAGGGTGGAGAGGTGGCTTTTTCTGTCTAGAGTGAGGGTGGAGAGGTGGCTTTTTCTGTCTAGAGTGAGGGTGCAGAGGTGACTTTTTCTGTCTAGAGTGAGGGTGGAGAGGTGGCTTTTTCTGTCTAGAGTGAGGGTGGAGAGGTGGCTTTTTCTGTCTAGAGTGAGGGTGGAGAGGTGGTTTTTTCTGTCTAGAGTGAGGGTGGAGAGGTGGCTTTTTCTGTCTAGAGTGAGGGTGGAGAGGTGGCTTTTTCTGTCTAGAGTGAGGGTGGAGAGGTGGCATTTTCTGTCTAGAGTGAGGGTGGAGAGGTGGCATTTTCTGTCTAAAGTGAGGGTGGAGAGGTGGCTTTTTCTGTCTAGAGTGATGGTGGAGATGTGGTTTTTTCTGTCTAGAGTGAGGGTGCAGAGGTGGCTTTTTCTGTCTAGAATGAGGGTGCAGGGGTGGCTTTTTCTGTCTAGAATGAGGATGGAGAGGTGGCTTTTTCTGTCTAGAGTGAGGGTGGAGAGGTGGCTTTTTCTGTCTAGAGGGGACAGCTGGTGAATTCCGGGTTCAAATTCAAATCAGCCGAACTCGTGTCGCTAGCATACAATAGTGTAGGGAGGTAAACGTGTTGGCTACTTAATAATAACTACAGTGATACACGTGAAATGTTGGCACCGTTAAATAATAATTTATGACAACTGACCTAAAGTATACGATTTTAACTAAATTTTTACAGCTGAACTAAAGTACACAATGTTAACTAAATTTATGACAAGTAACCTAAAGTACACATTGTTAACTAAATTTACGACAACTGACCTAAAGTACACAATGTTAACTAAATTTTGACAGCTGAACTAAAGTACACAATGTTAACTAAATTTTGACAGCTGAACTAAAGTACACATTGTTAACTAAATTTATGACAGCTCACCTAAGGTACACATTGTTAACAAATGAAGAATACAACATTGCTGACAGGTCAGTTACAAAAGCATGCAAGAAATAGCAACATACGAAGCTATGCAAGGACATCAAGTTTAGGAAAGACAACTCTATTTTCTTAAACCAGAGTAGACTCCCCTTGTGTATAGAGTTGTTGACAGTTTAATTGTTGGCAAACTCTCGCCACGACATGCTACAGTCTCGCGAGGGTCTCGTCAGTTCGGTCGGTTGATTAGTAATAAGTTCATTAGGTTTTAAGTTGATAATTGCACGCGACTTTATAATTCATCGTCCATTTGTCATCTATAATCGTCATTTAGCTGTGTAGCTAACCCTAGGTTTTATTGCAACACGATTAAATTGATATCTTTAGAGACGTGTGATCTCATTTCATACACCACTATAAATACAACATGCATGTTCTCATTCACGAGAGATTTATCTTGTATTTTAATTGCGAAATGTTCATTTAAATAATACCTGGAAAAACTTTTAAGCTACAAATACCATCACGGAGCGAATTTAAATACGGCAAAGTTGTACACCCAAAACTCTTATATTTAGTCCGTATGACGTCCCAGAGATAACACTGGTGGATTCCGGAAATAGATAGGGAAGGTAAAGCTGTAGCGAAATAACTACACTAGCTTATCTGTTCATATGACAAAGTCACAGAAAAAGTTAATTCTACTTGAACATTTTTTTTTCCAAAAATGTATCACCCTCCTCTCAGCTTCACCTTTGGAATCCCAGAGTCGGATACGAGTGCAGTACAACCATTTGTCTCAACGGATGTTCTAATGACACTAATCTGTGTGCAGCGTTCAGCGCTAAACCCCCACAACACCTAGCGCAGTTTTCAGCACATTTGTTTTTTTACTGTCACGCCTGCCGCTTCACTTCGGTAAACAACCAATCAGAGAGCACACACACACGTCACGTGACCAGCCAAAATAAACACGAAATTAGCCTTTCAAATTTCTCAAAGCTACCGTGTCTGATATATTGGTTCCCTCGTCGGTTCGTTCGCTCTGGGTTTCCTTGAGACATTCCTTACTTTTGCTACATACATATTTATATACGTGTTTATATATATATATATATATATATATATATATATATATATATATATATATATATATATATATATATATATATATATATATATATATGTATATTTAGAGAGAGAGAGAGAGAGAGAGAGAAAGAAAGAGAAAGAGAGAGAAAGAGAGAGATCATACATAGCATAAGATTAGATATAAACTTAACTACCTAACTTAAAACTTAACCTTAAAAAATCTAAAAATAGTTGACCATCTGAGCAGTGTTGCAGGCCCCCACGTGATCAGATACCTGCCACTTAATGTATCTCAGGATATCATTACCCTAGTGTATACAGTACTACGTGTGCAACGTAGCGGGTTTATTTTCATTCTAAAATTGTTTTTACACAACTCTCGAATACCTGTTACTTATCTTTTGGCGTATCTGAAATGTGTACATCATGGCCATTTCATCTACAATTTTTTTTATTTGACATTTAGTTTGGTCTGTTTCAGAGAATAAGTACACAAATATTCTACATTATATCAAAGGAGTTTCTAAATATTTTCTTTTCTTTAGTTTTTTTAAAGATGTGATGGTACTTTTCAGCACTGGTAGTTTCATGTGAGGGTCCTAATAACGCTGTATCCGATGTGAGAATCCCTGCTATTTTACTTACATACTGTACAGTCTGAGAATCCCTGCTATTTTAATAACATGCCCAGTGTGAGAATCCCTGCTATTTTAATAACATGCCCAGTGTGAGAATCCCTGCTATTTGACTTACATGCCCAGTGTGAGAACCCCTTTCTACTATTTGATCGATACACCCCAACAGACCCACGGGTTATCGAACGTCTGAGAATGTAATCAATCAGATGCCGGGATAAAACAGAATCAAAGTGCACAACATACGGATAGATTTGAAACGGAATCAAAGTGCACAACACTCGGATAGATTTGAAACGTAATCAAAGTGCACAACACACGGATAGATTTGATACGGAATCAAAGTGCACAACACACGGATAGATTTGATACTGAATCAAAGTGCACACGGATACATTTAAAACGGAATCAAAGTGCACAACACACGGATAGATTTGATACGGAATCAAAGTGCACAACACACGGATAGATTTGATACGGAATCAAAGTGCACAACACTCGGATAGATTTGAAACGTAATCAAAGTGCACAACACACGGATAGATTTGATACGGAATCAAAGTGCACAACACACGGATAGATTTGATACTGAATCAAAGTGCACACGGATACATTTAAAACGGAATCAAAGTGCACAACACACGGATAGATTTGATACGGAATCAAAGTGCACAACATACGGATAGATTTGATACTGAATCAAAGTGCACACGGATACATTTAAAACGGAATCAAAGTGCACAACACACGGATAGATTTGATACTGAATCAAAGTGCACACGGATACATTTAAAACGGAATCAAAGTGCACAACACACGGATAGATTTGATACTGAATCAAAGTGCACACGGATACATTTAAAACGGAATCAAAGTGCACAACACACGGATAGATTTTAAACGGAATCAAAGTGCACAACACAAGGATAGATTTGAAACAGCCACCCACACGCCGACGATGCTAGAAGCGCCCACCTGGCGTATTTTATTTTCGACTTACCCAAATCGTGTTTCAGAGTTCATTCCCCTGGATATATTTTTTTCACCGGGGATGAACGAGAATTTAATGGGTCACGTGATATTGGCTGAGTACTTCAAGGTTTATACTTACTCTCGTGTGGTGGTTCTATGATGCACGTGCAACTGTTGGATTAGGTTTAGATGGAGGTGGTGAGTCAGTCAGTCAGTCAGTCAGTCAGTCAGTCAGTCAGTCAGTCAGTCAGTCAGTCAGTCAGTCAGTCAGTCAGTCAGTCAGTCAGTCAGTCAGTCAGTCAGTCAGTCAGTCAGTCAGTCAGTCAGTCAGTCAGTCAGTCAGTCAGTCAGTCAGTCAGTCAGTCAGTCAGTCAGTCAGTCAGTCAGTCAGTCAGTCAGTCAGTCAGTCAGTCAGTCAGTCAGTCAGTCAGTCAGTCAGTCAGTCAGTCAGTCAGTCAGTCAGTCAGTCAGTCAGTCAGTCAGTCAGTCAGTCAGTCAGTCAGTCAGTCAGTCAGTCAGTCAGTCAGTCAGTCAGTCAGTCAGTCAGTCAGTCAGTCAGTCAGTCAGTCAGTCAGTCAGTCAGTCAGTCAGTCAGTCAGTCAGTCAGTCAGTCAGTCAGTCAGTCAGTCAGTCAGTCAGTCAGTCAGTCAGTCCGTCCGTCCGTCCGTCCGTCAGTCAGTCAGTCAGTCAGTCAGTCCGTCCGTCAGTCAGTCAGTCAGTCAGTCAGTCAGTCAGTCACACAGCAGATGAAATAAAATATCCTAATATGTAAAAGCCCATGTGCGCACTTCTCTCTCTCTGTCCGCAAAATATTTTCGCCGGATATCACATCAGAATCTGCAGCGATTTATGGAGAACTTGATACGGACTTTGGTTGAAAATAATATGGTAGATGTTTTAAATGTATAACCAACATTTTATTTACAGAAGAAAAATAAAAAATGAAGGCGTATTCGAATGTAAAAAAAACAATTTTAATTGTGCCACCGGATAAGTGTTTATAGTTGGGACTAGTGCGCATTTGACAATGAGTCACTTAATGTTTACACTAAAAAAAAGAGCACGAAAATAATGACGTCATCTTCCGAGTTTAGAATAAAATAAAGAAATGAACTATTTCATTCAAATATAATTTAGAGCTACGTACGTTATGAAATGTATACAATATAATTTTCTCGGCCTAAACTTGTATACGTTTTTACTTTATCTATTTGGATTCTAGATATAGATCTAGATCTCGATTCTAGATCTAGACTAGATCTACGGAAAAACTAGACGTAGACGCTAAGATCTTCATTTAGACTATCTACTAAAAACAACATAACTACCATTGAACAGCCGGGTTTTTAAAGAAATCTTTTAAGTCTCTTAATTTTAAGTCTCTTAATCAGCGAGTGCATTTAATATGGTATGGTTACCGATGAAGAAATGAACTATTTCATTTAAATCTATAGATCTATTCATAAAAACCTAATAAAAATAAATCACTTTAAAAACAAGAAGAATACCCTGGAATAGCCGAGTTTTTAACGGAATCATTTAAGTCATTTAATCAGTGTGTGCCTGTGTTATGTTAAATGTGTCGGATTTTTAGCTAGTTAGTTATTTCTTTGCTTTGTCACTAATATCGTTCAGCGTGTAGTAAAGCACATTGCGTTTTGACCAATAGCTATTTCATAAATTATTTTTCTCAAACAAGTACAACATTTTAAAATTAATTATAATTTACATGAAACGGGTACCGATGGCTAGTGGAAAATAAATGTTGAATACGTTGTAAAGTTCGAGTTAAAACAGCGTGGTCGGGTCGGTAATGCTCATGGTTTCTAAACCGAAAAGTCCCGAGTTCGAATCTTTTGACAGATGAGGCCAAATAGCTACGGACAGTAACTCATCTAGGAGAGACAACTCACAATTCGAACATTAGAGTTTCTGCAAGGCCGGCTGAAATTAAGTCATAAGAAGTTGACACAAGTTGACACGTATTTGTGTTGGAGGAAATACCGTCCAACATTGCAGTTAAGAGGAACTGATGTAGTGGAGGCAAAGGTTAAATGACGTCATCTAGGTGGAGCGTCAGGTCTTTAAAGGCAGAATTGTGTCCTCATCCTAATGGTAGAAGACATCAGAGGATTGATGAGGTTGGTCTTACGAGTTACCAAACAAAGACTTCAGCACAAGTGTCACACCATCCGCCACAGGCCAAGCCACCATCCGCCACAGGCCAAGCCACAATCTACCAATGGCCATGTAATCATGTGAACTTAGCGCCTAACGATACCAATAATGAGATCAAATGTTTAAATCTATGTCAATTATTCACCGAAAGATCAGGCTAGAAAATGAACTTAACGCGCACACACAAAAAAATAACAGGTTATGACATTTGTCGTGGAAAATTGAAAAATTCAAAAATTAACGCTTAAATACACACAAAAAATACACTATTCCTTCCTTTGCCGTAATTGATTTGCGCTAATTTGCTGTTTTTTTTTTTAAATGTAATTAAAATGAAGTTCTAATTAAACCAAAAACAGATCACGTGAATTAAATTGCAATTTGAATATAATATTTTTACTGCAAGTGTTTTTTTACCAACTAGCACCAACCGACAGAAATATTAAAAGCATATTTTTTTATCTCATGTCGTAGATTATTGTTTTTACAAGAATGTCATTAATTAGCCCTGGGCCGCCTGTGACGTAGTAGACATCAATTTAGCTTAAATCACGTGCTATTTGATGCTTGACGCATGCGCCTCCCATCAAGTTTGACAGTTGATTTTTTACTGCTATATTTATTCAAACTAGAGTCGGGGTCGATGCTTCACCATGGTCTAGCCTAGCGCAGACATCTCTGGTTATTGTTTTTAAATTACATTCTTTAACCCAACAAAACAGCATTGCAAATAGATGGAACTGTTTTCTTAAGAACGCGTTATTCACACCCAATAACATGTCGGTAATTTATAATTATCCAGGGTAACTAATATCACAACATTTTTTTCTCTTACTATTCCAATCCATCATTCTGTGCTTAAAAGTATGGAACAAAACATTTCTAAATGTGAACGATGTAGCTGTAGAGGAAACGGCAGAGGATAATTCAACGTGCTTGTTGCAACATCGTGAGCCGTTATGTAGAGGAAACGGCAGAGGATAATTCAACGTGCTTGTTACAACATCGTGAGCCGCTATGTAGAGGAAACGGCAGAGGATAACTCAACACACTTGTTACAACATCGTGAGCCGTTATGTAGAGGAAACGGCAGAGGATAATTCAACATGCTTGTTACAACATCGTGAGCCGTTGTTTCTGTCAGACATTGTGCCAGGTCACGTGACCCAGAGATCGCCCTGTGCTGCCTGGTGTCCAGTGGACTCACCCTCCCATATCCCAGCAGTCGGTCCAGTAACGACGTCCATTACAGCTCGACCGTCTTGTGTCCACGGCAGGGGGTCGGGAGTAGGGGTGGGGTGGGGGTGGGGCTTTATGGTCGTAAGGTCGATGTCGTCCACAAAAGTCTTTCGCGGACTTTCTCCATGTGATTACCCAACACCCCCAGGTTTTATGGATGTGTTAATCTGTAAATGATCTGCAGGTACGCTGCAGGTAATCTGCAGTTAATCAGCAGGTAATCTGCAGTTAATCTGCAGGTAATCTGCCGTTAATCTGCAGGTATCTGTTGCCAGATGAACTCCGTTGTCTGGTCAGGTAAACTTTGTTGTGTTTCTGCACCTTCGGCTTCCTTAATGAACTCAGGTGAAACATGGAGTGACATTTTACTTACCAGGTCAATGTCCTGATGCTCAGTATTGTTCTACTTGAAGAGATCAATGTCTCTTGTTAATTATTGTTCTATCAAGCTGAATAATATTCCAGTGTAAAATATTGAAATGCATAGTATTCCAATGTAAAATATTGTTCTATTAAAATACCTAATATTCCTATGTAAAATATTGTTCTATTAAAATGTCTAATATTCCTATGTAAAATATTGTTCTATTAAAATGTCTAATATTCCTATGTAAAATATTGTTCTATTAAAATGTCTAATATTCCTATGTAAAATATTGTTCTATTAAAATGTCTAATATTCCTATGTAAAATATTGTTCTATTAAAATGCCTAATATTCCTATGTAAAATATTGTTCTATTAAAATGTCTAATATTCCTATGTAAAATATTGTTCTATTAAAATGTCTAATATTCCTATGTAAAATATTGTTCTATTAAAATGTCTAATATTCCTATGTAAAATATTGTTCTATTAAAATGTCTAATATTCCTATGTAAAATATTGTTCTATTAAAATACCTAATATTCCTATGTAAAATATTGTTCTATTAAAATGTCTAATATTCCTATGTAAAATATTGTTCTATTAAAATGCCTAATATTCCAATGTAAAATATTGTTCTATTAAAATACCTAATATTCCTATGTAAAATATTGTTCTATTAAAATGCCTAATATTCCTATGTAAAATATTGTTCTATTAAAATGGCTAATATTCCTATGTAAAATATTGTTCTATTAAAATGGCTAATATTCCTATGTAAAATATTGTTCTACTAAAAAGCGTAAAACAAAATGTTATATGAACCTACCAATCACTTATCCTGAATTCTTATTCAGAATTTGCTACAATAAAAATAAACCGGGAGTGATCTCCCCTAAACTTTTTTTTTTTTTTTTTTTTTTTTAATACTTTTATTTGCAATTAAAACAAGTACATCAACATCACATTTTTTACAGAGTTTCAAATGAAAACGAAAGATTTTGAACATGTACATAATGAATATTTACATGATGTCATGTATATGATTATAACAAAAATTACAAAAGATGGCAGTAAAAGGGGTGAAGGTCAAATAAACGTGTCAGAAGTCTGGGTGGGAGTGGAAAGGATATTTTCCCGAGAATGACAAAAGGCCAGTGGAGCATTTTCAATGTAGGGAAACAAATTAAGTTGACTAGTTAAAGGAGTGTTTATTTATGTACTAGTCGCATTGAGTTTTCAAAAGGTTGCTGTGTAAAAAATGAGGGGAAAGAAACAAGATTTAGAACTTTAAAAAGTAAATGAATAGATATTCGAAATTGATGTTGGGGTGGGTGGTGGGGTCGTTGAAACAGTTAAAGGGAAAGTGGTGTTTTCATGTCTGAGGGTAAGTGGATAGAGGGGGAGAGGGGGGAGTGGGTAGATGTGTCTCACGAGGCGTGGAGAAGGTGACTGCGTGTTTTAAGGCAAGCCAAGCGTCAAATTTTGTGCTGTGTTATCTGACTGCTGAGGTGTTACCATATAAAGCTCAATTCTGTATGTTTGTAATAAGTTTGTCGTTGACATACTTCGATGGATTTAAGTGTTAGATTATTATCGTGCTCATAGTCTACATTTATGAGTTAAAAAATTACTATTGAAAGTGTTGGGAAATAATTTTCATTTTTCAAACTGATAGTAATAATTGTCAGCATGTTCATTAAACACAATTTTTAAAAAATATCATCTTTTACAAAAACTCTAATTATGTCTGAAAATTATTTATATTTAGTCCTTTAGCACTTACTTCCCTTTGATAAATTAGGAAAACACAATTACTTCCCTTTATAAAACATTGCATTAGTGGAAAAGAATTTACTTTTTATTACTTTGTTTTGGTGTTGGGAAAAAAAATTATTACATAATTAGCGGGGATTGATCAAGTGCAAATGTTGTAGGTATTTTACGGATAAGCTTGGAGTATTATAATTGTTTATTTGGTTTGATTTGGCACCTACGTTCGTTTAAGTGAGTGCAAAAGACTATGAATAAGTTGAGGACTATAGTCGTTTATAGCTGAAACAGGCGATTCTGCCTCCGGCTAGACTGTGAGCACTTTGCGTTTATGTTCGCGTTTGTGTTTTCTTTGTGTTTAGGTTTGGTTTGCGTTAGTGGATGCGTTTTGATTTGGTTCGTTTTAGTTCTTTCTTTTTTCTTTTTCCTTTGTGTTTTTTTCTTTGGGTTTGTGTTTGTATTTGTGTTTGTGGTTGGTTTTGCGTTTGGATTTGGTTTGTTTTCTTTTGCTTTTTCGTTTGTGTTTTTTCTTTGGGTTTGTGTTTGTGTTTGTGTTTGTGGTTGGTTTTGCGTTTGGATTTGGTTTGTTTTCGTTTGCTTTTTCGTTTTTTTTTTCTTTGTGTTCGTATTGGTGTTTGTGGTTGTGGTTGGGTTTGTTGTTAGGTTTTTGTTTTCGTTTGCTTTTTTGTTTGTTTTTTCTTTGTGTTTGTATTGGTGTTTGTGGTTGTGGTTGGGTTTGTTGTTAGATTTTTGTTTTCGTTTGTATTTGTAATTGTGTTGGCGTTATTTTTGCGTTTTGTTGTTTTGGTTTTGGTTGGTTGTGGTTTGGGTGGGTAATGCCGGTTTTTAACAGAAAGGTTTTTCACAGAAGCCAGAGCAGGGCCTGGCCGGGACGGCTACAATTCTTATATAACTTGGAATATAGACATGATTTTTAATTACTTAAACTTTTAAAAATAGAATAGAATCTTATAGAAAAAAGAATTGCGCAACAAGCGAATACCAAAACAAAAAATGTGCATAATAGTGCGCAATATTATTTGTACTTTATAAATTTACATGCGTTTTTTTGAGAAATCGGAAATAGCGTAAATTAGTACTTCCGGTCAACGGAAATTGCTCAAAATTTGACAGAAGGTAGACAATTAGATCTTTTACTTACATGTGAAATTTCATTTATCTATCTGAAATAGTACTCAAGTTATAGGCTTTTGAAAAATTCAAAGTAGAAAAAATACCACTTCCGGTTATCGGAAATCGATCAAAAGTTGATCTACGATTTTGATGAAATATTTATATATGAAATTTCATCAACCTAGCTGTAACGGTACTCAAGTTATCGTGTTTACACACAGACAGACACACAGACAGAGGCACAGACAGACTCACAGACATACGGACAAGATTGCAAAATTATGTTTTTCCGTATCAGTGAGTTGTAAAACGTCGAGTTGCAAAAATCTCGATTTTTTTTTTTTTGCACGATTACAATACTTTCTCTATACTTCGTATATACGAGAAATTAAAACTGATGATCTCATTCAGATTTTGCTACAATAAATTGATGATCTCATTCAAAGTTTAGCTTCAAATGTTTTGTTTTGTTGGCTGCTGTGTTGAAACTGGGTTTTACTTGTTTTTACATCCGCGTAACACAATTGTAAACATCAATTAGAGCCCGATTTCAACAACAACGGTGTAAGATATCAAGGTCAAGTAAAACTGGGTTGAAATATTTTTTACGGCATCTTCATCGCGGTGGCCTGCTTGTTGCTAGGACATATGAACTCCGAATGGAATGTTTTATTGTAAAAACTTGGTTAAAATTGTATCCGTTGAACTTTTTGGTGAGAATTTTGTATCCACGTGACTCCTATAATTTCAGTAAATAATTTGTATCCCAATGACTCACGTTACGAAGTGTGATGATGTAGAGAGCTGCATTTGATGATGTAGAGAGAGTTGGGTGGTGATGATGAAGTGAGAGACGGGTGGGGGGGGGGAGGTGATGATGTAAAACAAATTGTTCAACAAATTCATCTTCAACGCGTAAAAAATAGCATAAAAATAAATGTAATTCCAAAGTGCATCTTTAAATAGATCATAGGTTAAATCGTGAGTAGGTTTAGCACCTACACAGTAACAGGTGAGTCTAACTGACATAAAGCTGGGCTACAGGTGACAGTTTTATTGCATGCTAACGGTGAATTTATTTTTGGGGTATTAAAAAATTTACTTTTCTGGCAGTGAACTACACTGGTGAAAACGAAGCGAAAACGAGCGATTAAATTGAGTCCTAAAGATTTCAACAGTGAGTCAAGCTGAATATCATCATGGGTCAACTTTATTATCTGGAAGTTTCTAATTATGTTGATCTAATCTTAATTGAGATACACCTGCAGCCTTCAATAATAAAGTTAAAAATTCGCTGTGGTTTTTTTACAAGCTTACACCTATGTCACACACAATGCCTGTCTGCGAGTTTGTAGCGTAATCATGGACTCTATTCTGACAAGTTTCTAATGCAGCGACTAAGTTACCCAGGTAATTTTTTTTCCGATGACAACGCAAGAAATTCTAATTTTCTATAAGAGTATATATTAAATAAGTCAGTATAACTTAAATTAACTATTACTACATTCAAGAACAAAAGTGGTTATAACAAGGTAGTTGACATTTAATTAATCTTGTCAGCTAAGTCGTGGTCACTACAAAAGTTTACACAAACAAAAACATTTGATGTGAGAGAAATCGCTAATTGTGGAGTTTCCTTTAAAGGAAAATATTCGGACAGCCAGCTGATTGGATTTACTGATGTATCAGCCATTCAATAGCAAGGAAAAATAAATCTTGTACTTATGGTTATTGTTTTTAAAATTTAAAAACCTAAGTATGGAATTTTTCTTACATCTTTAAAGTAACTGAATAGAGAAAAACAAAAGCAATACATTTTGTAATAACGATCGTTTAATTACACACAAATAAGAAAACAAACATAAATTTTCTTAAAGGTGTGTGAGACAAACTGATGTAGGTTATATAGATAACTGCAGACGTCGCTATAAAACATACACATAAACATACACATAGCATGTCGGAGTAATGTAGACATGTAAGTAATATTAATTATTTGGGGGGGGGGGGGGGAAAGTGAAACTCATAAAAAAAAAATTTAGCTGCCTTTAAGTCGTATAAATTAGCTTTTACCTTGATTAGGCCTGCTGTTTTATGATTGGTTTTGTAGGGCCTATGGTCATTATAAATGAAATGGCAAAACACAGCTGCACTACAAGGCATACACCAATGAAAAATGCAGTTAGCAGTAGTCCTATTTGAAAGACGGGATTTCAGCCAGCCAATTCAAAAAGGTGATCTGAGTCAGATTGTACAGATTGAGAGGGGGGGGGGAGGAATTAAAATTCTAAAAAATGTTATATCCTGCTGTGGAATGTATGGATATCTGATGACTGCAGACAACCCTCTATCGTTAAGTCAGAGCTTCCCCTGCATAAGTCACGGCCCTTGCTGGTTGTATGATCAGTTCTTCTAGAACATTCCGTGCTGATTTCACCGGAAGTGTGGGTAAACCTGCATAAATCAAGGCGCTGGCAACAAGGGCAGGGGAGGCCACTCGCTACACCTCACGGATTATCTCCCCGGGGTTATCACGACTTTGAGGAATCCTGTTTGCTCAAACATAAGTCAATGTCATTAACTTTCTATCTTGACAGTCTAATGACTTTTGCAGTTTGTTTCAATTCAGCTCTTATATTTTCAACTTAATCTAAACACACGCATATATATATATATATATATATATATATATATATATATATATATATATATATATATATATATATATATATATATATATATATATATATATATATATATATATAGTATACATAGTGTGAGTGTGTATATATATATATATATATATATATATATATATATATATATATATATATATATATATATATATATATATATATATATATGTGTGTGTGTGTGTGTGTGTGTGTGTGTGTGTGTCTGTGTCTGTGTGTCTGTGTGTATGTATGTATGTTTATCTTCTCACTATCATATCAGGTAGGTAGCGCTGTTATTCCCACCGTCATACCTGACAGACAACGAGGTGAAAGTACAGGTGAGAGTCTAGAGATGGCTGCGATAGATTCCAGAGAAAATACAGTGTGCTCATCTTGTCTGATCAACCGCTGTAGGCTACACGTAGACGGCTATCACGTGACATCTAGATAGGCAGGACGTATCTAGAAATTACAAACACGTAAAAGATTTGTTAACTTTTGACACGTTAAAATTGTTTCAAACAATTGTTTGTGTAGGGTGGGGTTCTTTTGTCTTGACATCGTCCTATTTACGTTTTTTTTTTTTACTTTTTTAATATACTTTTTTTTACATGTGTATCTTTACGTTTTCCTGTATTCTAATCTGTAAATTACCAAGTCGATATTTTCTTACACCATTTTGTTTCTCATTGTGCGGGAACTTAAAAATAACAATATTTCAAAAGGCCAGATAGAAAGAGCAAACACTAGAAAATAAGACACAAGTGTCAGACAGGCACATCTGATATAGACATCAGACAGCAGACACCCACTTTAGACACAGACTTCAGAAACAGAGTTCAGACTTTCGGATCACGAAGTCGAATCGTCATAAAAGTCAGCTCAAGTCAGCTTGACTGTGAGCAGTTACTAGCTGAATGCGAGTCACGTGACTAGAAATTATACACAGATTATCCTGCTAGTTTCCGGGTCTTAATCTCCATCCGACCTTTGACCCAAACTTGACTCCATGACGCATGCATACGATTTTATCTGAACGTCGATCTTTTATTTTATTTTTGCGAAAACAATTAAGACTTTCATTTTAAAATATCAAATTGTTTATATTTTTACTTTCTCGTATATACGAAGTATAGAGAAAGTCTTGTAATCGTGCAAAAAAAAAAATCTAGATTTTTACAAATCTCGACGTTTTACACCTCACTGATACGGAAAAACATAATTTTGCAATCTTGTCCGTATGTCTGTCTGTCTGTCTGTGTGTAAACACGATAACTTGAGTACCGTTACAGCTAGGTTGATAAATTTCATATATAAGTATGTTATCAAAATCGTAGATCCGTATCAACTTTTGAGCGATTTCCGGTAACCGGAAGGGGTATTTTTTTCTACTTTGAATTGTTCAAAAGTCTATAACTTGAGTACTATTTCAAATAGATAAATTAAATTTTACATGTAAGTAAAAGATCTAATTCTACCTTCTATCAAATTTTGAGTAATTTCCGTTGACCGGAAGTACTAATTTACGCTATTTCTGATTTATCAAAAAACGCATGTAAATTTATAAAGTACTAATAATATTGTGCACTATTATGCACATTTTGTTTTGGCGTTCGGTTGGTGCGCAATTCTTTTTTCTACTAGATTTTATTCTATTTTTAAAAGTTTAAGTAAACAAATATCATGTCTATATTCCGAGTTGCCATCCCACGTAATGTTATATTAGAATATTCGAGAAAGTTTTGGGGAGATCACTCCCGGTTTATTTTTTCAGGAATTTAGGTAACCGATGATAATGCTAACTTGTCGATAGTGATGTTAAATCTTGGATTTTTGGAGCACTTAATAGAATATACACAATTTTCAAAATTCTGTGTTCGCGGAATAATCTTTCTATAGTTCAATATTGAGTTCTGTTTTCAACACCAGCGCATCAGTAAATAGATATTTAGACGAGGACTTACAAACTCTGTCAGTTAGGGTTCGGAGGGGTGGTTGGTAAATCAACAAATCATTTTATTTAAACTATTCTCGAAAGTTCTATAATTGCTAGATCCTGCATTCAATTAATTAATTAACAAGATCCGTTTGTCGAGACTGAATAAAAGATTCGAAGATTAACGCAGTTTGGGATTAGTACAGGCAAGTCGGGAGATTAAGGCCATATTGGATTAGTACTGGCAAGAACAACAAACACTGGACATTTTTTACATCGGCCAATCTGCGGGCGGTAAATTTTTTCACCGAACTCTCTCTCTCTCTCTCTCTCGTTTTCACTTAGTTTACAATATCTAGACATGTTTTTTTTTAAATATACCATAATATTTCAACGCATTGCGCTATATCAAGATTCAGGTGCGCTTTTTTTTACTTGTTTTATACAGGAATATCAGGACAACATGTGACCTTCACCCCGACATGCCGGACCACGCTACAACATCCGGACTAAATTTGACCCTGCTGAGATTCTCGAACCAGCCAATCAAATCCCACCCGGAAGTGATTGGACCAAAATTTATATCACATTAGTCTAATGTATTCGGTCGTTTGTCTGGGGTTGTTCTAAATATAGCCTTGTTTTGACGATGTTTGTCTTCCCGCCACAATGTAACCTTCGCGTCTGTTAAACTAAATGGAGGCTACGACATTTATTCTCTTTTGTTTGTTTGTTTGTTTCTTTGTTGTTTTTGTTTGTTTTCTTCAACTTCGTCCAAAAGGTTCTCGTCGTTGCAAATAGTTCTAACATAATAATTCTATCATTCGTTTGTTTTGAAGGTTTGTTTTATTGTTTAGGGTGGTAACATTTAAGCAATTAATTAAAGTAAAGTATTAAAAAAAGGTAATTAAGCAGTCAGGTAAATTCCTCGCTCAAAGTTGACAATGGACAAGCAGCATTAATATTTGATTTTAAAAATATCACATAATGTCACAGATGTGATATGTGTTCCACTAACACAAGTGATGCTGCTGCTCCTCTATACTCTCATTCACAACATCATCACCACAACCTCAGCAGCCCACCTACCTCAACACATCTGCCCTCACTAACCTTACACACAGTAGATATTTTTCCTGTCAGCGCAATGTACGGTTATATAGTGACTTTTCTCAATCTTTTGAAAAAGACATAAAAATACAAAGTCAAATGTGAACGGTATACAATCACATTGCCTGAACCAAAATGACCAAACTTTCACGAACTAAAATGACCATACCTCACAGAATTAAAATTACCAGACCTCACAGAACAAAAATGACCAAACCACACTAAACTAAAATGACCAGACCACCCTGAACTAAAATACCAAAAAGTAGGCGAACACTCAGTAGATTGTCGGAAATCCCAACTGGCAAGCCACCCCCTCCCCACCTCACCCCTACCCAAACACTTCACTACCTGAGATAATTTGAAAGCTTTTGTATGATTAGAGGTGACCCGTCTTGACCTTTCACTTCCGGTGTCAACGATCTTGTCATCGGGTAGCAATGGCACTGAGGTATCAACCTCGGTGAGTCATCGAATAAACGGTGAGATTTTTTTTCACGATTTGCTGACTAGCTAAAATATGTTCAGACTCGGCTATAACTGGCAGATAACTTTAATCAAACTTCAGACTCTGCTATAACTGGCAGATAACTTTAATCAAACTTCAGACTCCTCTCCACAGATTTCACAACGTCACCTCCAGTCTGACGTCAGAGCTGTGTTGATAGAGACGTCTGCGCTGTGATGACGTCAGCTCCTATTATAGACCCTGACTTCATCATCGTGACCTCTTCAAATTTCAGCCCAAAGATTAGGAGATCCTTCAGATATTAAGTGGGATTTGGAAGCCGCTAGCACGAAATCCAAAACGGGAATTGACTTCATCTCGCTATATTATGCAATTTTTTTCTTAACTTTTCAGAAATTCTTTAAGTTGGTGTCAAATCAATTCAGGTATAACAAAAGTAGACTGCGTTTCTCTGCTTGTGTTTTATACATTGCCAAAAGGGTTGTTGTGTCGGCGTGGATTGGTTGGCGTGTGAACACAGGTTGTCCTGACCACACACTCATGCCAATCATTATGCGAGTACCCGCAAAAATAAGAAGTGTGTAGCCGGAAATAAGTTGTGTAAGCGAAAATACGTCATTTTGTCCAGGCTGCAAAAGTGCTAATGTTTTTTAACGGCGATACCTTAGACGTGCATGCGGAAATGAATCATATATGTGACATATATACTTGCGGCATTACGTTTTGTGTATAGGCTATATTATATATAGCTATAAAGTCCTAGTGATCTAGAATTCAGGAAGAAACCTTTGTAAGTGTAATTAAGCCACAATATTCAGATATTTTACCCTGTGTTGCCGTTTTGTTTAACCGTTACTCACAAGACTAAGTCTATGATACTTAACCCGTCCAGCGATTCTTGTATGTCTTGAAGTTAAGCCACCATACACTTCTTAATAGAGTTGGTTGTCAATTCACTTTCATGCTTGTTGCTTAAGGCAATGTACTTTCGAATAACACTTTCATACTTACTGTTTAAGACAATGTACTTTGAACTAACACTTTCAAACTTGCTGTTTAAGACGATGTACTTTAGAATAACACTTTCATACTTGCTGTTTAAGACAATGTACTTTAGACTAACACTTTCATGTTTAGCGTGAAACTTTGCGTGTATTCAATGAGTTTTACGTTTATGAGTTCAGGACCTGTATATTAAATAACAAGTTCATGATTAAAAGAGATGAACGCACCAATTCGGGCGGAACGTAATCGTAATTTCATTTTCTGTTCCCAGCGATCATCGACTGACCTTGACCTAACAAGTGATCCAAATGTCGTACAGCGATTACATCAAAGAGTTTTCATATTATTCCAGAAACGAAACATTTTTTAGTCCAAGACATTTATAATAGCACACGCTAGTCGTCCCCTCCCCCACCCTCACCCCCACCCTCTCCATCAAAACAAATACTTCCAACACTTACAGACACAACCAAACACTAATCACCATGTTTATGTCAGATCGAGGGAGGTTTGAACTCTACTAACGATGCAGTTGACCAACGCGTCAAACAAACTAAGTCTATATTTTACTCTTCCAAGTTTTAACTGCTGGTGCTGACAAAGCAAAACTTCCGAGCATTCAAAGTAACTTATACTTCTGTATAGGTATGAGCACCGGAGCTATATACAGATCTAGACTTGATTATATTTCACGATCCATTGGCCTTTGTCACAAGAAAGTCTTGCACAGGTTTATCTGGCCACATGCTGAACATACGCTGGTCTTGTTTTTGTTTACTCAATCAGAGTAGCTTCCCTTGTAAACATTACAACTTTGACCCCCAGTCTCGACTATCATTTCCACGAGAATACTAAATTAACTGTTGATAAATAGCATCTTCTATTAAGTTTCCGTTTTTGTAGCCTTTTAATGTTTTTGTTATTTTCTCATATAAAAGCGAATTACATTAACGTTAGAATACATCAGATGGCATTATTTAAAAAAAAAACAAATTATTTGTTTATTTTGTAAAGCCATAATTAATATTTCTAATCCAGAGCTAACCCAAATAGGAGAAGTACACCGAATTATTGCTTTAACCTAAACATAGACTTAAAGATGGAAATATCGTTGAGGACTAGTGGATTAGTCCATTGATCGAAATTTCGATTCCATTTAAAAGTGCTGCTTCCATGTAATGGAACCCAACAAATGACGTCATGTACGTGTACCTGTGTACCATAAGATTGTAGTCAACTTTAAAATAGCTGACAACATGCATGGAGATGTAGAATTAATTTTTTTTAAATATTAGTCTGTGGTTTTACAAATTACAATATGCACAGGATAATCTGTCTGTCTTAATGTGCTTTGGATTATCCTGCTGCATGTGACGATTTATCCCTTTGTTGTAATGTAGGAAATAGTGTTGAAATAGGCAGAGGTCTCAGAAGGTCTCAGAAAGTATCAGAAAGTCTCAGAAGGTTTCAGCATTTTACTCTTCTAGCAGTAGGGACACATTTCACAAGCGGGGCGGGGAGAGGTGGAGAGAGTGGGGTGAATTCTGATATCACACTGACATACCTGTAGTGTTTATCTGAAGTTGGGGGATAAATCTCCGTAACGGTCTAATATTTACCGCATAAAATAAATTAAAAGTATTTTCTCTAACGTTGCAGGCACCGAGGTTTAGCTGAACCAACTTGAGACTTAGACCTCTAGAACTCTTGTGGTACGTGGCACGGTGTGTACATCAGCACAACAACCGTGTTGCTCCAGAGACAATGGTCGTACAAGAGTTCACAGATTTAAGAAGTCGTGAGATTTGGTTTGGCGACCAACCATTCAATACAGAGAAAATGGTCGCACGTGAGTTCATAGATTTAAGGAGTCTTGAGATTTGGTTTGGCGACCAACCATTCAATACAGAGAAAATGGTCGCACGTGAGTTCATAGATTTAAGGAGTCTTGAGATTTGGTTTGGCGACCAACCATTCAATACAGAGAAAATGGTCGCACGTGAGTTCACAGATTTAAAAAGTCTTGAGATTTGGTTTGGCGACCAACCTTTCAATACAAAGAGAACTGTTTGTCTTTCTTTTCAACATTTTCTGCCCAACCCCCCCCCCCCCCTTACTGACATTCCATTCTACAGTCAATAAACACTATGAGTACCGTGTATACGACGCTTTATGTTATATGTTTCTGTTGATAAGTTGATTAGTTGATAAGTTCATTCGTTGATTAGATTGTCTTACAACGTCTGAATTGCTGTTCATTAGTTCACTATATTTGTTACGTATGTTTTCTAAATACCATTGTTTGTTGTTGATATTAAGAACCAAAGGACGATGTAAGACGAGCCTGTTGTAATGTATCCAACAAACGTGTCCAACCAATGTCCAACATAATGTATGTCCAACAAGAATGCTTCCAACATAGATCAACTTTCGATACCAAACAAGAAAGTCGCCACACAATGTGTGTCGTTTACTGGAAGATTCCACGGGTACTTGATACCCACAGACAGGGGAGGTAATGGCATTTAATCGCTGGCCACATAGGGCTGATACCAACAGGTCCCTAATGAAAGGTTCGGTAACTCCTGCTCGACTGGCTGGTTGGGGTTTCAATGTAAGGCAATAATTCATGCGTTGGGGGTGGGGGACGGGGTGGGGGACTGTTAGGTGGACCCTGGTGGTTGTAGGTTATAATTCAGGAAGATTGACGCGACCGTTGCTTGGAATCAGGTCATGGTGTGGACGTGGATCCAGAGAGCTGCAGAGAGTTGTCTGCGCTTGTGGCGTGAGGATAGACAGCTGTTGAAATATTTAACGTGGGTACTCGGACCAGTCTTTGCTGGTAGCTTATGGGCTGCATTGGTATCGATATTTTATCGCTACAAATCAAGGCTAGCAGCAAGAGTTATCGATATTTTTAGTATCGATCTAAATATAAAAATAGAAATACCATGAGGTAAAAAAACCAAACGTACAATCAGAATTTTATTTCTTCCTTCAGAAACACACGGTTCATGAGACAATATTTGGTTCACCACTGTTTCTGTTTTTTAGTATCTCTGTTTCAGCCTGTTTCAACCTGTTTCAGTCTGTTTCAACCTGTTTCAACCTGTTTCAACCTGGTTCAACCTGTTTCAGTCTGTTTCAATCTGTTTCAACCTGTTTCAACCTGTTTCAACCTGGTTCAACCTGTTTCAGTCTGTTTCAATCTGTTTCAACCTGTTTCAACCTGTTTCAGTCTGTTTCAACCTGTTTCAAAGTGTTCCAACCTGGTTCCGCCTGTTTTAACCTGTTCCAACCCGTTTCAACCTATTTCAGCCAGTAGACCAATTTTTCTATCCGACAGAGATAGTTCTTATATTGAGGAAATATCTTGACCAATTGCTACAGTTCAATGGGTCGAGGGACAATGTCAAATAATTTATTTTACTTTGTAAACTTTCAATATAAGTATGTCTATAAGTAAATGATAAACAATCTTTAAGCTTTCACATTTGGATACTGTCTATACAGTTTAAAATAAACACACTATCGAGCTATTATAGTAAGTTTTGCCACGGTTTAGAATTCCAAGAACAATGTCATTTCCCTCAGAGAGTCAAACTGCTGATTACCAATACATATTCTTACAACAGTATGTAAGAAGTGAATATCTTATTGAGTAAAGTTGAAACTGAAGATTATTTTTACAAAGTTAGAATTTCATCGTTTATCCTCTTTATCCCATTCTAGCACTAAACTCCCTGGTTTGACCTAGCACTAAAGACGCTTGAAACGGAAGAGAAAATCTCTCTCTCATCTTTATTTGAAGATTACTTTTCACCGGCCAAAAGAGGTTTCTAGTGAAAATTTATGACTCGTTGTATCTGCCATTATCATAAATCCTGACTGACTGGAAGCCATACGTGGAGCCGATCCTCCCGGTAAAATGTCAGGATTCTACTTGCTTGTCGTCTCAGTCTTTAGTTCAAGAGTTATGGGCCTTTAGTGAAAACCAGTTTTGTGACCGCTGTTTTTTTTTACCCACTGAATAAATTAACCAAATATCAAACAACGGTAGATTTAATTTTTTTTTATAAAGTTAAAAACTTTTGTTCTACTGTTCAATACGTTTTTGAATTAAAGTATTGAGAGGATATAGGATATCCTCCAACACAATTCAGTATTCCCTGTCAACATGTTATGCCCCATCGGGCACGTTGTCTCCCATTTCACGTGCTTTTCGTTCTGGATTTGCTTCCATAGCCTTTGTCCACTCAAGAACAAATTTACAAGGCAGGAATTGTTTAATTTTGGAGTTGTCTCTCCTAGATGAGTGGCTTTCACCGGCTAGCGAGCCTCACTTGTCCGGGGGTGCGAACTGGGGAGTTTTGGAGTTAGCAGCCATGAGCTGGGTGGACAATGGTCGGCTGGTCAAAGTCCTCACGATAGGGAGTAAACCCCACACCACACACCACACACCACACATCACCAGGATAAACCAAAATTACGTACTAAAATATCGTGTAATTTGACAAGCAAATAATGAACAGAAAACAGATCATTAGTTTAATAAAACTCCAACAGAAAAAAATTATTTAAATGACGCAAAAAATAGTGTTTTTTTTATAAAGATGAGTAATAGACAAAGTTTTTATAAGCAAACAAAATGTTAGCAAAACGTAATTAAAATATGTATTTTTAGATATACTAAAAAAAGTCTCCTTTTGATATCACATGGATCCCGGTCAAAAAATTAACATATTTACGTTAATTAAATCACATCAAACAAAAGGCAGGCACATATTTCTGAACGTGACGAACACAGAAAGAAACCCCTTTTGTTTTTCCTCCATCCAACTTAAAATAAAATGATTAGGCCCTAGGGCGAGGAGAAAATTATTCCCTGCGGGCTAAATTTGGACGTGTAGGCTTTGTTTTCCCAGCGTATGAAAAAAATGGAACTTGTATTCTATACACGTATCAAAGAACAATGAATATCTAGGAGATGCGACAGAATTTAGCTCAGATTAGCTCACTTAGCTGCATGGGAAAAAGTACAATTTGATAACTTGTACAAACTGGGGAAGTTTAAGTCACGTGACTAACAATCAAGTTTATAAACTTGACGGATGGCACCACACAGAACGACAACCTACATCCATGCGCTTTACATACTGGTACCGCAAATACAGGTCACCACATGTAGGCCTACACGTACCCCATATACAGGTACCTCACATACAGGTACCTCACATACAGGTACCTCACATACAGGTACCCCACATACAGGTACCCCACATACAGGTACCCCACATACAGGTACCCCACATACAGGTACCCCACATACAGGTACCGCACATACAGGTACCCCACATACAGGTACCCCACATACATGCACTTCACATACAGGCACCACACATACAGGTACACGAAAGACAGACGCCCCACATACAGGTACCCCACATACAGGCACCCCACAAACAGGTACCTCACATAGAGGCACCCGACAGAATGACAAACATTATGACGTATAAGGTTTAAAATGTCTACAATAAAAGACATCAACACTTAGACCTGACCAGTTAAATACTTCCACAAAACGTATCAAGACGTTGGAAAACGAAAAACATCAGTCCTATAATTAAACGTGATGGACGCATGTCCTAATGTTCGCCCACCGATCTATTTTTAAATCATGTTTTATTCAGGGGAGCTCATATCAAAATCAATTACGCGGCCGCTTTAATTCCAGTTTGAGAAATAATTAAATTTTGATGAAAACTGACGATAAGTCTACGGATGAAAACGGGCATTTCTTACTGTAAAAGTACACAGTTTTTACTACATGTGCGTGTGTGTGGGGGGGGGAGGGGGGTGGGGGGGGGGTGGGGGTGGGGCAAAAGGGCATTTCTTAGTGTAAAAGTACAACATCTTTACTCGATGGGCGTGTGTGTGTGGGGGGGGGGGTGTATGGGCGTTAGAGGGCTTAGAACCACTCCAACTGGATCCCCAAAATAACGACGGGTTTGCTTTAGGTTATTTCTTTTGTAAATATTCAGCTAATACTTCATAAACGCTTTCGGTAACCTCATTTTAAATTGTAAAACACTACCTCTTTACACCCTTAAAATCATCACACTTTTAGCATGTCTTGGGCTCAGCGTTAGAGCGTAGGCTGCTAACCCGATAGTCTCGAGTTCGAATCCAGGTCAGAAAAACGTCCCAGAGTCCAGTCATGGTATGGAAAGTACAAGCGGTCGGGCATCGCATCTTCCCTTCATAGGCCGAGGTCAAGAAACATATGAACTCTACTTCATCTACCCAACGGATCGCTAGGTCTAGGATTTTTTTCTGTTTATATTTTGTTGTTAGATAAATTGAATAAAAATAATACTCTACCAGAGGAATAGCGACCCTTCCCGGGGACAAACTTTCGATTTGCACCCCTTCCCTCAACTTCCAATTTGTTTTTCCAACCCATTTTGGCGCCCCCCCCCTTAAGGTCGGCGCCCGGGGACATATATCCCCCCCACCCCCTCGCTACGCCTCTGTGCACTACCGACTAACTACCAAATAAACTATTTGAGTTTATGTTTTCTATATAAAAATATTTAAAATAGTCATCCAAGTGAAGAAATGAATAATGACGGACGCTAAGCTACTTTCAATTTCTCTTTACCTTTGTTTTTCTTGGACTCGAACCGTGGAGCTAAAACTATCAGTCAGCTACTGACTCGACCATTATCTTCAAACTATTTTCTTGGACTTTTAGGCAAAGAACAGGGCGACCTAACGGGGTTTAGTTGACATTCCAAACGCTTTGACAAACTCCCAAGTGTAGTGACTGTGAAACGCCATCCTAACCAAATAAAAACAGGATAATATAATTTCTCTGTCCAGACCAGTTGGTTACAAATTCCATTTGATTAATTTTTAGTAATTCGAGAAACGTCAATTGGTAGTTCATCTAACTCTGGACTAAAGTAAACACTTTTTCTTTACACATGGCCGTCTCAACATTAGCTGAAGGTAAACTCTAGAACTTTTACAGTAGACATACCATAATACACAGACACAAAGGTTAACTTTTACAGTAGACATACCATAATACACAGACACAAAGGTTAACTTTTACAGTAGACATACCATAATACACAGACACTAAGGTGGACTTTTACAGTAGACATACCATAATACACAGACACAAAGGTGAACTTTTACAGTAGACATATAATACACAGACACAAAGGTTAACTTTTACAGTAGACATATCATAATACACAGACACAAAGGTTAACTTTTACAGTAGACATACCATAATAAACAGACACAAAGGTTAACTTTTACAGTAGACATACCATAATACACAGACACTAAGGTGGACTTTTACAACAGACATACCATAATACACAGACACAAAGGTGAACTCTAGAACTTTTACAGTAGACATACCATAATACACAGACACTAAGGTGGACTTTTACAACAAACATACCATAATACACAGACACAAAGGTGAACTCTAGAACTTTTACAGTAGACATACCATAATACATAAACACAAAGGTGAACTTTTACAGTAGACGTACCATAATACACAGACACTAAGGTGGACTTTTACAACAGACATACCATAATACACAGACACTAAGGTGGACTTTTACAGTAGACATACCATAATACATAAACACAAAGGTGAACTTTTACAGTAGACATACCATAATACACAGACACTAAGGTGGACTTTTACAGTAGACATACCATAATACATAAACACAAAGGTGAACTTTTACAGTAGACATACCATAATACACAGACACTAAGGTGGACTTTTACAGTAGACATACCATAATACACAGACACAAAGGTTAACTTTTACAGTAGACATACCATAATACACAGACACAAAGGTGAACTTTTACAACAGACATACCATAATACATAAACACAAAGGTGAACTTTTACAGTAGACATACCATAATACACAGACACTAAGGTGGACTTTTACAGTAGACATACCATAATACATAAACACAAAGGTGAACTTTTACAGTAGACATACCATAATACACAGACACTAAGGTGGACTTTTACAGTAGACATACCATAATACATAAACACAAAGGTGAACTTTTACAGTAGACATACCATAATACACAGACACTAAGGTGGACTTTTACAGTAGACATACCATAATACACAGACACAAAGGTTAACTTTTACAGTAGACATACCATAATACACAGACACAAAGGTGAACTTTTACAACAGACATACCATAATACATAAACACAAAGGTGAACTTTTACAGTAGACATACCATAATACACAGACACTAAGGTGGACTTTTACAGTAGACATACCATAATACACAGACACAAAGGTTAACTTTTACAGTAGACATACCATAATACACAGACACTAAGGTGGACTTTTACAGTAGACATACCATAATACACAGACACAAAGGTTAACTTTTACAGTAGACATACCATAATACACAGACACAAAGGTTAACTTTTACAGTAGACATACCATAATACACAGACACTAAGGTGGACTTTTACAGTAGACATACCATAATACACAGACACAAAGGTGAACTTTTACAGTAGACATATCATAATACACAGACACAAGGTTAACTTTTACAGTAGACATATCATAATACACAGACACAAACGTTAACTTTTACAGTAGACATACCATAATACACAGACACAAAGGTTAACTTTTACAGTAGACATACCATAATACACAGACACTAAGGTGGACTTTTACAACAGACATACCATAATACACAGACACAAAGGTGAACTCTAGAACTTTTACAGTAGACATACCATAATACACAGACACTAAGGTGGACTTTTACAACAGACATACCATAATACACAGACACAAAGGTGAACTCTAGAACTTTTACAGTAGACATACCATAATACACAGACACTAAGGTGGACTTTTACAACAGACATACCATAATACACAGACACTAAGGTTAACTTTTACAGTAGACATACCATAATACACAGACACAAAGGTTAACTTTTACAGTAGACATACCATAATACACAGACACAAAGGTGAACTCTAGAACTTTTACAGTAGACATACATAATACACAGACACAAAGGTGAACTCTAGAACTTTTACAGTAGACATACCATAATACACAGACACAAAGGTGAACTCGTTCAGAGACCTATCACACATGAAATAAACCATTTTTAACAGAATTAGTGTACAGAATGGTGAACAATACGAGAATTATTGTACAGAATAGTGAACTACACGATAATTATTGTACAGAATAGTGAACTATACGAGAATTATTGCACAGAATGGTGAACAATACGAGAATTATTGTACAGAATAGTGAACTATACGAGAATTATTGCACAGAATGGTGAACAATACGAGAATTATTGTACAGAATGGTGAACTATACGAGAATTATTGTACAGAATATTGAACTATACGAGAATTATTGTACAGAATAGTTAACTATACGATAAGGGTGTGGGGAAATTGCGAGACGCGAAAAGCGAAATGGCGAGGCGGGAAAATGCGAGAAGGGCGCGAAAACGGTGGGTCACGTGACTTTTTTGTCTCGCATTTTACCACAACCCGATACTTACGCTGGGTGGTGTTGAAATGCGAAGATTTCTGCGAAAAATTTACCGCACCCGATTTTCAGTGGTATTTGGTCCAGACTTCAAAGACGTTTCGTTTACATTGTTAAAACTTCCGATTTTTCCGTCGCTAGACATACTGATGATTTGTCAACTCCCCCCCCCCCCCCCCCCCCCCCATCTTTTGTGTCGACATCGAATACCACCTTGTTCGAAACCGACGGAAATACCGCCGACGATAGATCAACTTCTTTCTTTTGTGTGGAACGCCGAAGCCGCCGAAACCGTCTTTGAAGATCGCCGTGCCGCCGCAAACATATTTTGTATTGTTGCATATACGTGTGTGACGTCACACTATAAAAAAGCAATGTTAGAAAAAGAATTTTAGACGTTTTTCGTGTTTTAGAAAACTGTTTTCATAAATTGTAATAGGAATTGATTAAAATACAGAAATTAAACAAGATTTTGGGAAAATATCGATGTTTTAAAAAAAATTCAACTGCAATTTTGAGGGGGGGGGGGGGGGGGGGGTTGTAGACTGAGGTGTGATGTCATTTTAGTGGGAGGGGGGGGTCTGGATTTTTGTGAAAATGTGTGACGGAGGGGAGGGGGAGGGGGGTAAAAATCGTCATTTATGGATGACCCCTTTTAGCTATTAAATGGTAGTTTCGTCCATAGCGGACTTTATTCAGATTATCTACAGACGCACATTTTTTTTCATTATGTTCATATTCGTGTTCTGTGTTAGCACAGTATAAATGGGAGTCTAATGAACTGGTGGGTTGGATGTACTATGTGTGAAAGATGGTGTGACAAGGTGTGTTTGATTAATGCTAGGACTGTTTCAGAAGATTTTGTTTGTAAATTTTGTTTGTAATTAAAATTACTTAATAAAAAATAAATTACACTTTTAAGAATTGTTTATACTTTTACACTTTTTGCAAGTACAACAATCCATGAATACATGTTGCAGAATATCTCTCCTGCTGACAAAATTATACCAATTCACAATGACACAGCTCACGTTTGTATAAACATGAGCGGGCTAGATTTTTAAAATTAATGCCGACTGAAACGGGATTTTCCTCTCGCTAACGAGAGCGGGCGATGACAGTAGCACAGCAACGATGTTAGGATTTTTTAATAGATCTAGATCTAGATCTAGATCTATCTATCTTCTTAGTATCTATCTATCTATCTATCTATCTATCTATCTATCTATCTATCTATCTATCTATCTATCTATCTATCTATCTATCTATCTATCTATCTATCTATCTATCTATCTATCTATCTATCTATCTATCTATCTATCTATCTATATATATATATATATATATATATATATATATATATATATATATATATATAATAAAATATAGATAAAAAATAACAACATACAACACTCGTGTTAAAGGGTATGGCTACATGCTAGTTTATTTTAAAACAAAAAAAAAATAATTTAAATAAATAAAGATGAAATAAGCATAAAAAAACTTTTTTTCGCAAAAAGTGTCTCGCTATTTACCCTTGATTCCGCAGGTATGTCTCGCATGATCTTCTCGCATTTTCCCGCCTCGCCATTTCGCTTTTCGCGTCTCGCAATTTCCCCACACCTTTGTTTTTCTTGGACTCGAACCGTGGAGCTAAAACTATCAGTCAGCTACTGACTCGACCATTATCTTCAAACTATTTTCTTGGACTTTTAGGCAAAGAACAGGGCGACCTAACGGGGTTTAGTTGACATTCCAAACGCTTTGACAAACTCCCAAGTGTAGTGACTGTGAAACGCCATCCTAACCAAATAAAAACAGGATAATATAATTTCTCTGTCCAGACCAGTTGGTTACAAATTCCATTTGATTAATTTTTAGTAATTCGAGAAACGTCAATTGGTAGTTCATCTAACTCTGGACTAAAGTAAACACTTTTTCTTTACACATGGCCGTCTCAACATTAGCTGAAGGTAAACTCTAGAACTTTTACAGTAGACATACCATAATACACAGACACAAAGGTTAACTTTTACAGTAGACATACCATAATACACAGACACAAAGGTTAACTTTTACAGTAGACATACCATAATACACAGACACTAAGGTGGACTTTTACAGTAGACATACCATAATACACAGACACAAAGGTGAACTTTTACAGTAGACATATAATACACAGACACAAAGGTTAACTTTTACAGTAGACATATCATAATACACAGACACAAAGGTTAACTTTTACAGTAGACATACCATAATAAACAGACACAAAGGTTAACTTTTACAGTAGACATACCATAATACACAGACACTAAGGTGGACTTTTACAACAGACATACCATAATACACAGACACAAAGGTGAACTCTAGAACTTTTACAGTAGACATACCATAATACACAGACACTAAGGTGGACTTTTACAACAAACATACCATAATACACAGACACAAAGGTGAACTCTAGAACTTTTACAGTAGACATACCATAATACATAAACACAAAGGTGAACTTTTACAGTAGACGTACCATAATACACAGACACTAAGGTGGACTTTTACAACAGACATACCATAATACACAGACACTAAGGTGGACTTTTACAGTAGACATACCATAATACATAAACACAAAGGTGAACTTTTACAGTAGACATACCATAATACACAGACACTAAGGTGGACTTTTACAGTAGACATACCATAATACATAAACACAAAGGTGAACTTTTACAGTAGACATACCATAATACACAGACACTAAGGTGGACTTTTACAGTAGACATACCATAATACACAGACACAAAGGTTAACTTTTACAGTAGACATACCATAATACACAGACACAAAGGTGAACTTTTACAACAGACATACCATAATACATAAACACAAAGGTGAACTTTTACAGTAGACATACCATAATACACAGACACTAAGGTGGACTTTTACAGTAGACATACCATAATACATAAACACAAAGGTGAACTTTTACAGTAGACATACCATAATACACAGACACTAAGGTGGACTTTTACAGTAGACATACCATAATACATAAACACAAAGGTGAACTTTTACAGTAGACATACCATAATACACAGACACTAAGGTGGACTTTTACAGTAGACATACCATAATACACAGACACAAAGGTTAACTTTTACAGTAGACATACCATAATACACAGACACAAAGGTGAACTTTTACAACAGACATACCATAATACATAAACACAAAGGTGAAACTTTTACAGTAGACATACCATAATACACAGACACTAAGGTGGACTTTTACAGTAGACATACCATAATACACAGACACAAAGGTTAACTTTTACAGTAGACATACCATAATACACAGACACTAAGGTGGACTTTTACAGTAGACATACCATAATACACAGACACAAAGGTTAACTTTTACAGTAGACATACCATAATACACAGACACAAAGGTTAACTTTTACAGTAGACATACCATAATACACAGACACTAAGGTGGACTTTTACAGTAGACATACCATAATACACAGACACAAAGGTGAACTTTTACAGTAGACATATCATAATACACAGACACAAGGTTAACTTTTACAGTAGACATATCATAATACACAGACACAAACGTTAACTTTTACAGTAGACATACCATAATACACAGACACAAAGGTTAACTTTTACAGTAGACATACCATAATACACAGACACTAAGGTGGACTTTTACAACAGACATACCATAATACACAGACACAAAGGTGAACTCTAGAACTTTTACAGTAGACATACCATAATACACAGACACTAGGTGGACTTTTACAACAGACATACCATAATACACAGACACAAAGGTGAACTCTAGAACTTTTACAGTAGACATACCATAATACACAGACACTAAGGTGGACTTTTACAACAGACATACCATAATACACAGACACTAAGGTTAACTTTTACAGTAGACATACCATAATACACAGACACAAAGGTTAACTTTTACAGTAGACATACCATAATACACAGACACAAAGGTGAACTCTAGAACTTTTACAGTAGACATACATAATACACAGACACAAAGGTGAACTCTAGAACTTTTACAGTAGACATACCATAATACACAGACACAAAGGTGAACTCGTTCAGAGACCTATCACACATGAAATAAACCATTTTTAACAGAATTAGTGTACAGAATGGTGAACAATACGAGAATTATTGTACAGAATAGTGAACTACACGATAATTATTGTACAGAATAGTGAACTATACGAGAATTATTGCACAGAATGGTGAACAATACGAGAATTATTGTACAGAATAGTGAACTATACGAGAATTATTGCACAGAATGGTGAACAATACGAGAATTATTGTACAGAATGGTGAACTATACGAGAATTATTGTACAGAATATTGAACTATACGAGAATTATTGTACAGAATAGTTAACTATACGATAAGGGTGTGGGGAAATTGCGAGACGCGAAAAGCGAAATGGCGAGGCGGGAAAATGCGAGAAGGGCGCGAAAACGGTGGGTCACGTGACTTTTTTGTCTCGCATTTTACCACAACCCGATACTTACGCTGGGTGGTGTTGAAATGCGAAGATTTCTGCGAAAAATTTACCGCACCCGATTTTCAGTGGTATTTGGTCCAGACTTCAAAGACGTTTCGTTTACATTGTTAAAACTTCCGATTTTTCCGTCGCTAGACATACTGATGATTTGTCAACTCCCCCCCCCCCCCCCCCCCCCCCCCATCTTTTGTGTCGACATCGAATACCACCTTGTTCGAAACCGACGGAAATACCGCCGACGATAGATCAACTTCTTTCTTTTGTGTGGAACGCCGAAGCCGCCGAAACCGTCTTTGAAGATCGCCGTGCCGCCGCAAACATATTTTGTATTGTTGCATATACGTGTGTGACGTCACACTATAAAAAAAGCAATGTTAGAAAAAGAATTTTAGACGTTTTTCGTGTTTTAGAAAACTGTTTTCATAAATTGTAATAGGAATTGATTAAAATACAGAAATTAAACAAGATTTTGGGAAAATATCGATGTTTTAAAAAAAATTCAACTGCAATTTTGAGGGGGGGGGGGGGGGGGGGTTGTAGACTGAGGTGTGATGTCATTTTAGTGGGAGGGGGGGGGTCTGGATTTTTGTGA